>NC_132848.1:50255245-50630245 GCF_048164855.1 Canis lupus baileyi | reverse complement strand
CCTAGGAAGATAGCTCACCCAAGAGCAGACATTTATTGACTGCTTACTATATGTCACAGCTATTCTAGGTCCTTTACATATACAACCTTCTGCCTCTCAAAGGTAATTCACTCCTAAAAATCCCCTCATAGGAAAACTCTCTTAAAATGTAAACAGAATTTATTAATTTTAATGGTTAAATTTCTTTAAAATAGCAAGACATTTCTTTTTATTAATGACTCCATAAGTCTGTCCTCTTATTCTCTTTGTCTTTTGTACCTAATACTCATTAAAACTTGCTGTCAAAAAAACCATACTTATGATACTTAGTGCTTGTGTAGTTTGAACTTTAATGCAAGAAAAAAAGCTTTAATGGAAATAGAACAACTAAGAAGAAATGGGGAAAAAAAGCAGTGCAGGGATCCCTGGGTGGCGCAGCTGTTTGGTGCCTGCCTTTGGCCCAGGGCGTGATCCTGGAGACCCAGGATCGAATCCCACGTCAGGCTCCCAGTGCATGGAGCCTGCTTCTCTCTCTGCCTCTCTCTCTCTCTGTGTGACTATCATAAATAAATAAAATTAAAAAAAAAAATAAAGCAGTGCAAATGGTCTTTCTCAATGTATATATAGGTTGATATCACAGGAGCCATAATGTTCAAGAGTCACTGCTATAAATTAGCAAACCAGAAGCATTTGGAAAGAACTTAATGTACCATTGGTAGACAGTTAACTATGAAGATGAACGACTACATAATGGCTCTTGTTTTGTGCTCATGAGATTTGACAAATTCAAATAGGTCATTAAAAAGGTGAATAAATACCTCGTATGTCAAAATATGATTATTAATAAAATTCCTTGGATAATTTTTATAACTGGTATGAAATGGTATACCTTGGGTTATAACTCTGTTAATACATATTTCCTAGAATACATTTAATCTTTATAAACACTTCATGAAGTAGATGCTATTATTCCATTTTTTATAAGAAACAGAGGCACAAAGAGGTCAAGTAATTTGTGCAAAGTCATACATCTGGTAAGTGGTGAAACTAAGATTAGACCAGGCAGCTAGCTCCAGAGCTGCATTTTTTACCACTACGTTATATGGTTTGTAAAGGTCCTGTAATATTGCTTTGGAGACTTGTTATTTTTTTTCAGAGGTAAGCTATTATACCTATAACTGCTATTATACCTCTCTGTCTTAAGTTTTTCAGTTTAAGGGTTTATTTTGACTGGAATACATTTATTATGATTTAATTATAGACTTAAAAAACCAATCTGTAGTTTTTGCTTTTGTTTCCCCCCCTTACT
Organism: Canis lupus baileyi; assembly: GCF_048164855.1. Lineage (NCBI taxonomy): Eukaryota > Metazoa > Chordata > Mammalia > Carnivora > Canidae > Canis > Canis lupus. Next base: position 50,628,957 of record NC_132848.1, on the reverse strand, counting down.
CTTCTCCTAAAGGACTTTCAGCACTCCAGGATATTGAAACAGGAGTGCAGCATATTTTAGCAGACATGATTGCTAAAGACAAAGACACGCTTGACTTCATTCGGAAATTGTGAGTAACTCTTTTATAGAGTTTTCTGCTTTGTGGACTCATGCTGTTAAGGGTCATATGGTTAGTGCTAATACAGTGTTCATTAAAAACTATTTTTAGACTTTTTTTGGTAGCGGAACTCTTTGCTCAAGCAACAGAACCCTAATATGTAAAACAGATAAAAGTGAAGTTGCTTTAATTGAATTCTAGGCAGGGAGCCTGGAACTCTGCCTGCCCATCCTCCTTCCACTGACGCACCTCAAGGGAGGGCTCTGAGGAACAGTGTAAACAGCATTGAATTACACAATATATGCTAGAGAGATTCATATCCATTTAGAGTGGGTAGAATGCTTTTTAATCATACTGTGATATATATATACTATACATGTATCATAATATCTCATTTCTGGTGTTTATAAGTGATTGAGTTAACTTGAGAATGTTTAATATTAGGTATTGATAAAAGTGCTGACCTCAAAATGAATTTCATCTGATGGAGAGAGCTGCTTATCCATGGTCCATTTACAAGGGATTAAAACTTCATGACCTAGGCCCTGCTTGGGATTTTGGATTTTATGCCTCATTAAAAATATATATTATCTTCAAACCCTATTTAATATATTTTTCAGCTGTGTATCATCAGGGTCGACAGGGTTTTGTCAGCAGTCTGCTCTTACTCTTTCTCCATATACTTGTATGAGGTTTGCAGAGGTAAGGACTGGTGGAGATGAACCAGTTGACTGCCATGACTTGTCAAGGTTTTTGTCAATACAAGGAGAGAAGTTTCCTATTTCCTTAGTAATAGTAACAGTAATTCCTAGTAGGAATGAGTCAAAGGAGGAGAATCACCCATGTTTTAAATGTGTTTTTGTAAGTAATCATACTATTGAAATTTGGTTCAGTTTTCTAAACTGTCACTGGAAGCTGTCCTGCCATATCCTCTTGTTTCTCTTCTTTTTAGCTTTTACTTGGCCCTGACTGCCTAACTCAGTGGTTAGAAAAGGATGATATCTAGACTAGAATTAATTGATCTAGTATCTGTAGTTTTGGTCTCTTAGATAACTGCAGATGGTAGCTGAACTGATATAGGCATTTTATGGGAAGATTGGGTTGATACATATATAGACTGGAGGACCAATGCTAGCACAAATAGGCAGAGTCCTCTTTTGATGGGTTAGTAACATTTTTTTTTTTTTAGTAACATTTTTATAGTTGGACATCATTTAAAAAAAATCTCATTTGGGGGATGACTGCGTGGCTTATCAGTTGAGTGTCTGCCTTTAGCTCAGGTTGTGATCCCAAAGTCCTGCGATCAAGTCCCACATTGGGCTCCTTGTGGGGAGCCTACTTCTCCCTCTGCCTATGTTTCTGCCTCTCTATCTCTGTGTCTGTCATGAATAAATAAATAAAATCTTTAAAAAAATCTCACTTGGTAATAGCCTAAGTTTTTTGCTAACATTATTTCCATATAATGTGTTTCTTTACTAGAACATATATTAATAACTGCTTGCTTTTGAATATTTATCTGAACAGGTGCCAAAATAGGTATATTTGTATCCAATCATCTCTGGCAAAAGTGTCCTCAAAAAAAGTAAATGAGAAAGATGTTGATAAGTTTCTGCTCTACCAGAATTTTTCATGCAACATAAGAAACATCCAGCATCATCAGGTAAATAAGGAAACTCTTGTCCATTCTGATGATAATAATAATGATGATTCTTTGGACTTGCCTACTACTTTACTTATTAAGGAATTAAAGAATTTTAGGGCAACCATTTTTTTTTTCATAAATTCTTACAATATCGTCATATCCTTCCCATTTCACAAATGGGGAACTCAAGACCTAGACAAGTTAGTAAAACTGAGAATTATTAGCAGAGCTGACAATATACCACTTTAGATACCTTGACTTTCTTTCGTATTAGACTTTGCTTCTCAGTGTGCTTGGCTTTGAGCTCAATTCTGGATCTTTTCCATGTGACATACAAATTAGAGATGATCTGAATTAGAATAAAGTATAAGATCACACTTAATTGTATAAATTATAGTTACTACATCTTAGTCCTTTAATAGCATTTTTCAGTTTACTCGTTCTTTTTCCTAATTGGAGTCATATGTTCTATCTATAATGTGGAAAGTGGCTTTTATGTCATAAAGGGGAAAAAAAGGGCAGCCCTGGTGGCTCAGTGGGTTTGGCGCCACCTTTAGTCTAGGGTGTGATCCTGGAGACCCGGGATCGAGTCCCACATCAGGCTCCCTGCATGGAGCCTACTTCTCCCTCTGCCGGTGTCTCTGCATCTCTCTCTCTGTGTGTCTCTATGAATAAATAAATAAAATGTTTAAAAAAAATTAAAAAATAAAGGGGAAAAAAGATTTACGAAGTGAAAATGGAATAGTACTGGCTTTTACATTTACCTATGTAGCTACTTTTACCAGTTTTCTTTATTTCTTTGTATGCTTTTGAGTTACTATCTAGTGTCCTTTCATTTCTGCCTGAAGGACTTCCTGTAACATTTCATATAGGGCTGGTCTACTAGTGACAAACTCTCGGTTTTTGTTTATCGGTAAGGTCTTAATTTCTCCTTGTATTTTAAAATTTATCTTTAATTGTGGTAAAGTACATGTAACAAATATTTAAGTGATAATTTTACCATCCTAACCACTTTTAAATGTACATTTCAGTAATGTTAAGTATATCTGCATTGTTGTGCAATCTCCAAAACTTTTTCTGGGTATAGAATTCTTGGTTGACAGTTTTTTCTTTCAGCACTTTGAATTTATCACCCCATTGTCTTCTGGCATCCATGGTTTGATGAAGAAACAGCTGTTAATCTTACTGAGTCCTTAACAGATGATGAATTACTTCTCTGCTAGGATCCTCTGGGTTTGGGTTTTGACAGTTGGATTATAATGTGTCACCTTGAGTTTATCCTTCTTGGGGTTCATTCTGATTCTTGGATATGTTGATTGTTTTTTATTAAAACTGAGAAATTTAGAGTCATTATTTCTTCAAATATTCTTTCTACCTTTCTCTCTTCTTCTGGGTCTCCTGTTATACATATGTTGGTATACTTGATAATGTCCCCCAGATCTATTTGGCTCTATTTATTTCTTTTTCTGTTTCTGTTTCTTTGTCTGTTTTTTTTTCCTTCTCAAACTGTAAAATCTCAGTTGACCTACCTTCAAGTTTGCTGATTCTTCTGCTTGTTCAAATTAACTATTGAACCTGACTTTCAGTAAATTTTTCATTTTAGTCATTGTAGTTCTCAGCTCAGGATTTCTTTTCTTTTTTTTTTTTTTTTCAGCTCAAGGTTTCTATTTGGTTTATTTTTTTAATTCTCAACTTTTTATTGATACTGTGTTGAGACCACATTCTCCTGATTTCCTTTATGTCTCTGTTATTTCCTTTATTTTTTTTAAAGATGATATTTATTTATTTATTTATTCATGAGAGACAGAGAGAGAGAGACAGGCAGAGACGCAGGCAGAGGGAGAAGCAGGCTCCACGCAGGGAGCCCGACGTGGGACTCGATCCCGGGTCTCCAGGATCAGCCCTGGGCCGAAGGCAGGCGTCAAACCGCTGAGCCACCCAGGGATCCTCTGTTATTTCCTTTAAAGTGGTCTGGAGGGGATCCCTGACATATATATATGTCTATCATGGATAAATAAATAAAATCTTTTAAAAAAATAAAAAATAATGTGGTCTGGTAAGACCAATGTCTGAGTTTCTTCAGGGATAGTTTCTATTAGTTTCTTTTTTCCTGTAGATGGGGCATACTTTCTTATTTCTTTGCATGTCTTGTAATTTTTTTATATTAAAAACTTGACATTTTGAATGTTATAAATTGGCAACACTGAAAAACAGATCCCCTCAGTATTTATTGTTGATGCTGTTGGGATTTTGTTGTTTGTTTAGTGCCTTCTAAACTATTTTTGAAATGATTCTTTGTCATGTGTGACCACTGAGATCTCTAACATTAGGTTGGTGGACAGCTAGTTATTTGACAGAGATTTTCTTAATGTCTAGAGCCAAAAAGAAAAACACATTCTCTGAGTTCTTGCAGATTGACTGTGTGTTGGAGGTACTTCTTCAACATTAGCATAGAAAGATTGTTTACATCTCCCCCTTAGCCTTGGCTTCCTGTTTGCATGGAGCCCATGCAAATGGGTTAGTCAAAGGTGAAAGCTTAAGGTCTTTTCAGAACATATGTCTAGTTCCAGGCATGCACACAGACTCTGAGATTCTCTAATCTGTGCAGGAACTTTAAAAAGACCCTTTCCCTCAAGTGTCTAATATTTAAGCCTTTTTTTCATCTAGGGTTTTTTTTTTTTTTTTTTTTTTTTTTTTTTTTTTTTTGTCTGTGTATTGGTTGCCCTGCCTGTAATCCCTCATCACCTACTGTTATCCCTTACCCCACAACAATGTGACTAATGCATTTGCCTTTAAGTACTTTTTAAACACATGCCACACAGGAAATGGCTTCTGTTCTGGGGCAAAACAAAGGCAAACTCTGGAGTCTATCCTTCAGGGATTCATCAGATCAAAACACACAATCACAAATTTTTTAGAATAAGGCCCATGTTGTTCCCTCTGTTACTAGCAGCCTGTGCTAGGAATGTAGGCTGTGTTATCTTCTTGGCCACTGGTCATCTGCAGAGCAGAGGATGCCAAATGGGTAAGTTAAAAGTGCTCTTTTACAAAATTCTGTGGCCTCTTTTTTCTTTAGATGTTCCCCTGATTGTTGTAAGCTTTTTATTAGGGTCCAGGGATCTGAAAAAGTTGATTCTGACAGTTTTTACCCGTTTGTTACTGTTGTAGAGGGATGAACTTTTGGAGTTTTCTTCTCTTCTCTGTTGTTTTGGTTCTGTCACACCTAAGAGCATCTTTAAAGTGTGCTATTATTCCCTTGCTCTAGTCTGAAACCAGAATGTGGCTTTTACATTATATACACTGTCCTTCTTTATCTTGTTTTTTTTTTTTTTAATTTTTTAAATTTATTTGTTGTTTTTTTTTGTTTTTTGGTTTATTTTTTAAATTTATTTTTTATTGGTGTTCAATTTACTAACATACAGAATAACCCCCAGTGCCCTTCACCCATTCACTCCCACCCCCCACCCTCCTCCCCTTCTACCACCCCTAGTTCGTTTCCCAGAGTTAGCAGTCTTTACGTTCTGTCTCCCTTTTTGATATTTCCCACACATTTCTTCTCCCTTCCCTTATATTCCCTTTCACTATTATTTATATTCCCCAAATGAATGAGAACATATAATGTTTGTCCTTCTCCGACTGACTTACTTCACTCAGCAAATTTATTTGTGATAGTCACAGAGAGAGAGAGAGAGAGAGGCAGAGACAGGCAGAGGGAGAAGCAGCCTCCATGCACCGGGAGGCTGACGTGGGATTCAATCCCGGGTCTCCAGGATCGCGCCCTGAGCCAAAGGCAGGCGCTAAACCGCTGCGCCACCCAGGGATCCCCCTTCTTTATCTTGTTTAATGGTTTTTTTTTTTTTTTAATTTTATTTATTTATGATAGTCACACAGAGAGAGAGAGAGAGGCAGAGACACAGGCAGATGGAGAAGCAGGCTCCATGCACCGGGAGCCCAACGTGGGATTCGATCCCGGGTCTCCAGGATCGCGCCCTGGGCCAAAGGCAGGCGCCAAACCACTGCGCCACCCAGGGATCCCCTGTTTAATGGTTTTTAACTTACAGTCCACATTGATATCAGGACTGCAACCTGTAATTTCTTAGTAGAAATTGATTTCCCCCCTTGTTTTAATCTTAGCGCTGCAGTTACATGAAATGCTTGCCCTTAGTCCTTTTGCCAGAACTTTCCAGTCTTCTTTTGAGTAAATGAAGCTGATTCTGTAGACTAGTAGAGAGTTGGCCAAACTTTTCTGTAGAGGGCCAGAGAATGAATGTCTTAGATTTTCTGAGTCAGGAAGCTTTTGCTGCAGTTACACAATTGCCATTGCAGCACAACAGCAGTAATAGATATTACATAAACAAAGGAGCATGGTTGTGTTTTAATAAAATTCTATATATGCAAACAGATGTTCTACTGGATTTAGCCCATGTACCATACTTAACTGACCCTTGATCTTCTATATTTCTCAAGGAGGGTGTGTGTGTACAGTATTCTCTGAGTTCTAATACATTCTCACTTGTTTCCATTGAGATTGCTACTTGGACAGCTTAGATTAGTAGAATTTTTTTTTCTTCCTTAACTTTCTTAAATATGTTGCTCTGCTGTTGCCTTACTTTGTATGTGGCTTTGGAGAAATCAGATGGCAGTCTAGTTCTGTTCCCTAGGAATACCAAAGATGTGGGTCCCATGCTGTTTTAATCTCTTTATTAAGGTTTTATAGGAAGATGAGGGGGAGAATTGGAATCAAAAGATTACCAGTGTTCTCCAAGTGTGGAAGTCTTCAGTATGACATTTTTAAAATTAATTTTTCCTTCCATCTGCATTTTACTATTAAAAGAGAGAATAATGAAAAAGATTAGAGTGATATTTTCCATCATTTACAACTGTTAATTTTTTGACTTACGGTAATATGCAGACATGAGAAGGTGTTTGTTTGGTGTAGGTAACATGAAGAGTCATCAAGTATCCCACAGATTCTTCTTGGACCCTTATTATATTGGTTCCTACTTAGGGTGTGGAGGTGATATGGCTTTGCCCTTGTTAGTTATAAGAGTTATTTATCTGGTCTAGATGTAATTCCTTTATGTGAGAAATGATTTGCAAAACTTTTCTTCCATGCTATGTTTTCTTTTCACTTTCTTAATGGTATCCTATGATGTGTAATTTTATTGAAGTCCAATCTATTTATTTTTTCTTTTGTTGATTGTGCATGTAGTGTTATGTCTGAGACCTTACCTAACTCATGGTCATGAAGATTTTCTCTTATATTTTCTTCTAAGAATTTTATAGCTTTACTTCTTATGTTAAGGTCTATGACCAACTTTGAATAATTTTTGTGTACGATGATATAAGAAGGAGTCTAGCTTCATTCTTTTGAATATAGCTATCCAGTCATCCCAGTATCTCTTGTTGAAAAGACCTTATTTTTCCTAATGAATTGTCTTGCCATCCTTATTGAGAATCAGTTGATTGTAGGTGTATGGATTATTTCTGAACTCTGAATTTTATTCTGTCCTTATGCCAGTACCACACAATTGTGATTACAGTAGCTTTATAAGTTTTGAAATCAGAAGGTGGGAGTCCATCAATTTTTTTTTTTTCCCTTCAACTTTTTTTTTTTTCTTCTTTTTCATGATTGACTCTGGGTTCCTATATGAATCTTAGAATTAGTTTGTCAATTTCTGCAAAGAAACTAGCTGGGATTTGATAGGAGGGCATTGAATCTGTAAATCAGATGAGGGAGAATTGCCATTTTAGCAATATTAAGCCTTCTGGAACGTGGGATATTTTTCCACTTTTTCCAGTTTCTTTTAACAATGTTTTGTAGTTTTCAGAGTATGCATTTTGTGCTTCCTTTGTTAAATTTATTCCTTTTGGTGCTATGGTAAAGAATGTTTTAAAACATTTATTTTCAGATTACTTATTGCTAATGTGTAGAAATTGATTATCCTGAAATCCTGCTGAACTCTGTATTAGTTCTAATAAGTTTATTACAAATTCCTTATAGAGTTCTTCATATACAAGATCACGCTATATGCAAATAGAGATAGTTTTCTTTCTTTTCAATCTAATGTCTTCTGTTTCATCTAATGTCTTCTGTTTCTTTCTCTTATCTAATTGGCTGAAATCTCCAATGCAAAGTTGAATAGAAGTGACAAGAGGAGACCCTTGTAATTTTAAGTAGAAAGTATCCAGTCTTTCACCCTTAAATATAATAGTATCTGTGGGGTTTTTATATGTGACCTTTATCACATTGAAGAAGTTGTCTTCTGTTCCTAGTGTTTTGAGTGTTTTTGTCATGGACAAAGCTGGAATTTTATCAAATATCCTTTCTGCATCTATTGTGTAAGAAGATTGTGTGATTTTTGTTTTTTATTTTATTGGTATGATGTATCATGTTAATTCATTTTTGGATGTTAAACCAACCTTGCATTCCTGGAATAAATCCCTCTTAATCCTGGTATGTAATCCTTTTTATATATTTATGGATTTGGTTTATTTTTTTATTGAGGATTTTTATATCTATATTCTTAAGAGATAATGGTCTTTTTTTTTTTTCTTGCAATGTTTTTATCTGGTTTTGGTCTCTGAGCAAATAGAGTTTTGGAAGCTTTTTCTTCTGTGTTATATTTTGGAAAAGTTTCTGAAGAATTGGTGTTAATTCTTCTTTAAATGGTTGGTAGAATTACACAGTAAAGCCATCTGGACATTTTCTTGTGGGAAAATTTTAAATTACCAATTCAGTCTTCTTTACTTATTATAGATCTTTTCATATTTTCTGTTTCTATTTTATTGTTTTGGCAGTCCGTCTTTTTAAGGATTTTTCCATTTTATTTAAGGAATGTAATTTGACATAATAGTTTTCATAGTATTCTCTTATGGTCCTTTTTATTTCTATAACTTCCATAGTAATGGCCCCTCTTATTTTTTTATTTTGGTAATTGGAATGCTTCCTCCTTTTTTCTTGGTTTAGTGAAAGGCTTCTCAATTTTGTGATATTTTCAAAGAAACAGTTTTTGGTTTTGCTTGCATTATTTTCTTTTCTTTTTTTTTTCTATTCTCAATTTACCCTCTATTATTTCTGTTATTCTACCTGCTTTAGGTTTGTTTGCTTTTCTTTAAAGGAGTGTTTTTAAGGTATTTTAAGACATTTGCTTGATCTGATTTTAAATATTTCCTTCACTTCTTATCTTTGTTATTTGGGATAAGTTAGTCTTAATAAAATGATTATATAAAGTGAAAATAATACATAATGCACCAGTAGCTTTGAAAATTAAATGAGATAAGTATCTAAAGGGCTGAGATAGACCTCACCATTAGCAAATGCCCAATAAATGGTAACAGTTAGTAGTTATTATTCCACTTGGGAATTTGCACATTTGTATATCTTAGCAATATATTTTCAGAAATATAAAAAGAAAATTTCTTAGCTCCAGATGATCAAAAATCTTCGGTTAATCAACTCTGACATGAGGTTTTTAGATCACCAAAGTCTCTTTCTGTGAATGGCATAGGCTTCATACCTATATTTTATTACAGTTTTTTAAAGTATAAAAAATGATTATTTTTAAATGCATTTTTGTAAATAAATTAATAAGTTGATATAGCTTTATATAGCAATAAATTGAGAGCTATATATAATCTCTCTATTTCACAAATGTTGACTGGTTAAATTGACCATTTACCTATTTAGTGTACCCTCAGTCTTTGCCATATATGTTCGCATTCAGATTCTGGCAATTAACCGTGGAGAAAATTTGAAGATACTGACTGTCAAAGTCAACATTTCTGATGGAGTGAAGAATGAATTCTGCAGGTGGTGCATCCAAAACAGGTCTGTTTATAGATTTTTACAGAATTTCCTTTCTTCCATTTCTAAAATACCATACTGATATGGGAAAATGTCCATTCTGTTAAACAAAAAGCAAACATTGACAAACAATGTAAATGTGTCCTTTTTACATTGAAAATAAAGTATAAATGTTGTGTATGTTTAAATAGAATATATTAAATATTAAAATAAATTATTAATAGTGGTTATCTCTGGGGAGAGGGATTTTAATACTTTTTTGTATCATTCAAATCTTATACAGAATGTTTTATAAAAAATAAAAATAATAAAAACAATGTATAATGGCATATCTAAATGTTTTGACCATTAAGGATAAATGAAATAAGAATATAACTAATCAGATATTACAATGTAAGTCTCTAAACATAGCATATGCAATTTACTTAAAATATTTTGCATATTAAGGATGATTGAAACAAACATTAAGTTTATTGGATATTTCAGAGAATTGTCTAAACTTATGTAACCTTTTATTATCTTTTTTTCCTTTGTTAAGGGAACTTTTAAAATAGCACCACATATTTGTATAGAATTTCTAACTTTCATTTTTAACTTTTCAGTTATGTAAAACATTTCAGTTGGTAGGGCAGATTTGTAGCTGCCATTTGACCAATGAGAAAACTGATGCAAAGGTAAAGAAGCTGGGATCCCTGGGTGGCGCAGCAGTTTAGTGCCTGCCTTTGGCTCAGGGCGCGATCCTGGAGACCCGGGATTGAATCCCACGTCAGGCTCCCGGTGCATGGAGCCTGCTTCTCCCTCTGCCTATGTCTCTGCCTCTCTCTCTCTCTGTGTGACTATCATAAATAAATAAAAAAAAAATTAAAAAAAAATCTATTAAAGGTAAAGAAGCTTGCCTAGCAGTTAGGACATGCAGATTTGTGGTATGCTCCTCATAAGCTAGTTCTCTGTAACCTTAAGTTAGGGAGATTGCTGGGAAAGCTATTTGAAGAGTTGGATGGATTTTTCTTTGAGAGGAATAAGTGCTCTATATTTTGGAAGTTAGCTCTCTCATCCAATATAGTTCTTTCATCAATTCATTGGAAATTCGTTTGCCAAAAACCAATTCCATGAAGGATCAGCTTGCTTAATGAGCACCTAATGCTAACCAAGGACCCATCGAGTGAAGCTACTATTTCAATGTTAATCAGTAGGTAAATTGTATAAGTCAGTTATATTATATCCATTCAGTAGAATTCTGTGCAGCCATCTTGAAGAAGTTGAGATAGAGCTAACTTTGAGATATAAACGTATTCCATTAGGTTAAAAAAACAGTTTATATTTAGTATTTATAGTATAGTCTCTTTAATGGCAAAAAGTTGGTCTATGTATGTGTAAACATTTTTTGAAAAAATGCAGATGATCTATTTCATACCTCTGATGTGAGATTTTAATTTTCTGTTGTGTATTCTTCTCTAGAGTTCTTTTTCCTTTTTAATGAATGCCTATTTCTTTTGTAAACAAATTTCGTTAAAAATAGAAAGGAAACAAATGCCTAAAAGAAACCATAGAATTAAATGATTGTATTAAGAAATTAGATAATTTTAATTTAAAATATGAAATTCTAAGAGGTATTCATAGAAAGAACAAAATCCTAGAAACAGTAATATCTGAGTTTGAATTCCAGTTATATTACTTCTTTCCCTTATGACTGAGCACATAATTTCTTTCTCAGATTCATTATTGTCAAAATGATGAGTAATACCTTTTTCGCAGATTTAAGAGAATTAAATGATATTCCATGTAATTGTGTAGCCTTCAGTGGTATCTGTTAATACAAAGTAGTGGGATTATTATGCAGAACTTCTTTTTAGAAATGTCTTTTATAAATAGATCACAGTAAACTGGAGACAACTTCTATCTTATTTTCTTATGAATGTTCATAATGCTCAGAGTCTGTCCTCAATAATTAAGGAAGTATTAGTTATGCTTTTAAACTGTTATCTTCATACTAAGTAAATGTAAAGGAATGGTTTCATTACAGAGATTTAAATGGTTTTTGTTGGCTCCTCCATATTTTATTTTATTCAGTTCTCCTCCAATTGAATAAATGGTAATATTTTTTGACCTTTACTATAATACTTTATGTTACTATAGTATAGTAATAAAAGTTTCAGTTATGTTCTAGAAGTTTCTCTTTATATAGATAATTGTTTCTTCATTTGTATGGGAACTAAAGAACTGAAACAAGAGCCAACTAAAATACTTTGGGAAACAAAGAACCATTCTCGGAATTGTTTTCATTTTTTAAATACATTTGAATGAAGATACTTCCTCAAATCTTTTCTTCCTTTTCCTCTTCTTTTTTGTCTTACTGTCTTTGTCCCTACTTCTTCCACCTTCCACCTCTCTCATATATTCACCCATTCAGGTTATTTGCTAGATGCTGGGTATCTTCCTATAAACCAGACAAGTATGCTGTTTTTCCTTGATGACAATGTAGTTTAGTGGAGAAGACCTTGAGTAAATGGTTAAGAGTATGCTGAGGTTATAAAGGAGTGCAGGGCAGCCTGGATGGCTCAGTGGTTTAGCGCTGCCTTCCACCCAGGGCATGATACTGGAGACCCTGGATCGAGTCCCATGTCAGGCTCCCTGCCTGGAGCCTGTTTCTCCCTCTGTCTGTGTCTCTGCCTCTCTCTCTGTCTCTCATGAATAAATAAATAAATAAATCTTTAAAATAAATAACTAAATAAATGTTTAAAAAAAAAGAAAGAGTGCAGTGTTTCATACAAGTTTGTAACAGTGGGGAATCCCTGGGTGACTCAGTGGTTTTGCGCCTGCCTTTGGCCCAGGGCATCATCTTGGAGTCCTGGGATCGAGTCACACATCAGGCTTCCCGCATGGAGCCTGCTTCTCCCTCTGCCTGTGTCTCTGCCTCTCTCTCTCTCTCTCTCTCTCTCTCTCTCTCTCTCTCTGTGTGTGTCTCTCATGAATAAATAAATAAAATCTTAAAAAACAAAGTTTGTAACAGGGAACCCTAAGGTAGTCTGTGGTGTGTGCATACGTAGGTCAGAGACAGAAGGAAAGGAGCTGATAGTGACAAGAAACAGGATTGACAAGAAACCCAATCATCCGTAGCTTTCTAGACAGAATAAGGATTTTATTCTTTATCTTAAGGGTAATGAAAAACCAATAACGAGTTTAAACAGAGGATTGTCACGATCAGTTTGCATTTTAAGATCACTCTGGCTGCAGTGTAGGGAATTGTTTGGAAGGAACTCACAGTAGATGTGGGGGCAAGAGGTAAGGTTTAAGGAAGACTATTGAGGCCTCCAAAGGGATTGAGTAGGCAATGTTAAGGATTTCTGTGGTTTTCCTACTAGCAATCGGGAAACTTTGGTTTGGTCTTAAAAGGAATGACTTGCAGCAGATAACAGATACATACATTTAAAAAATCACTCCATTAGGGCCTTCCTGTCTCTACGGACTATCTTCCTAGCATATTGTCCATGACCCAGGATTGTGTTCTCTCCTAACTTGCCAACCTCAATTGCATGGTATATAAGACCTTTAGTGATTTGTCCGCTTCCATATTTTCTAACCCCATCTACCTCCTACTGATTTTGACATTTATGCTTTAGCAGTACTGATCTACTTGAAAGGACTCATCATGTTCTTTCATGCTTCTATGCTATGTGCTATGGTTTCTTACCAGTATGCTTTTTTTTTCTGGGTCTTGTTTGGTAAAGCACAATTCATTTTTTAAAACCCATCTCAAAAAAAAAAAAAAAAAACCCTATCTCAGATATTTCTTCTGGGACATCTTTTCTTGACATTGGGCTCTCCAAATTAATAATAATAACAGCAATACTATTAATATTAATAATGTATGTCTAATTTGTCTCCTACTCCTCCCTAACCCTCATGTCCTCAGGTAAAGGTGACATTAGGGAGTAACCGCGACTTGAGTGGAAGGATATATGTCCTGAAAGCACTTTGATTCAAATTAAAAAACAAAATTTTATTCTACTCAGATAGTAACCTTCTATGGAAAGGACTCAATTAGTTGTTATTATGAAACCTTTGGTGTATCACATTATAATTGCTTCAATGTTTGCCCACTGAATAGTCAATTTCCTACCTGAGATAAGTAAGAAAGATAGATGACAGTGTCCCTAAGGTATATTCGTGGTTTATTTTATTATGATTTGTAAAATAAATATTTTATTAATGGTTTCTACTCAAGAGTCATTGAAGGGCAAGGGCAGAGATGCTGTAGATGGATGGGAACCTGGAAGGGGTTGGACTGAATTTGTCCTTTTTAGCTTGTGTTTTTCTCTTATTGTTCTTTTTTTTTTTTTTCTCTTATTGTTCTTTATCCAATGTCCACTACCATTCAGTTCTCTGACATTTATATCCATCAGCATGTATGCATTGCATAGATAGAGCACTGCAACTTGAGGAGTAGAGTGAGTTCTACTAAGGAATGGCAAGAGTCAAGGGTTAAAACATAGTTTCTCCTTTGCTCAATCTACTTTAACTCTCAGGAAGAGATAAAGGGATAGACAAAGAAGGATACATGTTTGTCTTAGCTTTGCTGCCAAAACAAAATACCATAGACTCAGTCGCTTAAACAATAGAAGTTTATTTTCTACCAGTTCCAGAGGCTGGAAAGTCCAAGATCAAGGAACCAGCTGATTTGTTCCTGGTGAGAACCGTCCTCTTGGCTTGTAGACTGCTGCCATCTCACTATGTCCTTACCTGGCTGGGGGAGGGAGGGACAGAGAGAGGGCAAGCTCTCTGATAATCTTTTCTACAAAGGGCACCAATCCCATCATGATGGCCCTTCCCTCATGACCACATCTAAACCTAATTGCCTCCCAAAGGCTGTATCTCCAAATACCGTCTCACTAGGGGTTAGGGCTTTAACATATTAATTTTAGGGGACATAATTTAGTTCATAGCAGTCATTAGTCATTTTCTGGTGACTTTCTTATATCTTAAGATTTTTGCCATTATTAATAATGTTCTGGAGATTCTTCCTAGAATAAGGAAGGTTTTTTCTCCCTTAAGTTGTATAGGTGACCATGGTTACCAGGTTTTTAAAAATAAGAACTCCAGATGTCATAGTAATAATTTCCAGACATCACAGTCTTTTCTTACAGATTAGGTTACTTTGCCTTCAATAAAGTTTTTCCCCCTTTTCTGCTCCACTTCCTCTCCCCTCTTCCAGGAGCCCTTTCATGGTCTTATTATTGCTACATCGGTTTTAGTGTAGCCTTTTTTTTTTTGCAGGTGGAGACCACGTGGCTTTGCAAGGCCAGAGTTAATGAAGATCTTACATAATTCACTCGATGATTCTTTTAAACGCCTTATTTATCCTCTTCTCTGTAGAGAGTTCAGGTACGTATCCTATCATATGTAATTTTATGTACTGATTATTATTATTATGTATGGTGATAGACACATTTAGACATGAAGTAAATATCTGTTGATTCCTTAACCAATCCGAAGAACTGAGCCAGGATCACAAAGCAATTGTAGTTAAGCCTAGATTTCAAACTGTAAAGGCATTCACATGTGCAGATCACAAAACATAGCTCCTAATTACAATGCACTTTTCAAATCTTGACCAGTTAATGTGTACCCTTCCAGTCCTACAATACCAGTTTTGCAGTTTGACAGCCAAGACAAGCAAGTGGTTTTATTGATGAGAGATTTAGCTTGGGATAATAAACTAAGAAGTTGATGGAGAATTTGGTTGGAAGCAGTTTTTAGAGGTAAGAGAACCAAAACCAGCATAAGGAAATCAGTGGAGCATATGATGAATTTATTACTATGAAGAGAGAAAGCTAATATATATGTTTCTAATTCCAAATGAGAGTTATTTAGGTAAATAATTATCAGCAGTGATGAGCAAATATTAGAGGAGATGATTAAAGCGGCCACGTAAGTGACTAGTAGAAGGACTAAGGGTTACAAAGAAGGACTACAAAAGAGCTGAGTTACAGATTGCAGGTTTTTGTAGAGGAGCAGATGGAAAGAAGGTTGCGGAGGCAAAAACCTCTTCCCTGCTTTTCTAGCCTTTGTCTTTGTAGTCAATCTTCAGACCATCCATTTCCTCATAGATTCCTACCTATGCACTCTAGACTTTCTTCATTCTCTCTTACTTATGGATTTCAGCAAGGGTTACTTGAAAACTGTAGATCTCTATCCATCTCTTCAATCTCACTAAAGTTGATAGCAGCCTTTATAATGTTTGCCTGGACCTGGCCATTGACTTTGGAAATGTTGACAACAGGGACTGAGAAGGTTAGTATTTAAAAAGACACATAGCTTTTTTGACCAGCTTTTTTATCAAAGTCATTCATTCTCTTGATTCATCCTTCATACCTCAGTTGTCCCTTAACAATTTTGTTTCTATTAGAATCCTATCTCATTTCAAGTCTGTGTGAGGTAACAGCTCTTGCTTTTGAGTGCTAAGGAATAGCATTTAAAAATAAGGGGTTTTGTTCATAAGGAAAAAGAGAAAGTTACCTTATTCAAAATTTCATTTCCTTTTGTATATTTTTTCTTTAACTTGTTTATTCTTTCATGTTGCATATAATGACCAGTAGTGCTTTCGACAGTTCTTCATACATTTGGCCTTGAGTAGCTTCACTACCTATGGAATGATTTCATTGAGAGTTAATGTAAACAGTTTGGTGTGGGATTGTTTAAGCCATAATCCTTCTCTGACTTCTGTTGCAGTGGGCAAGCAAGAGCACTTTTCTTCTCTTTTTCTAAAATACCTGTGGTTAAAAAAATATATGTCTTATTTTAGTCTATAAGTCAGTTTTCAGACATTGTCTGCAGATGTGTCTCTTATAAAAATACTCATAATTACTTGAACAGCAATTGAGGGAGAAAACTCCCAATTGATTTTTCTTTAAAGAAGATTACTTCAGGGATCCCTGGGTGGCGCAGCGGTTTAGCGCCTGCCTTTGGCCCAGGGCGCGATCCTGGAGACCCAGGATCGAGTCCCACATCGGGCTCCCAGTGCATGGAGCCTGCTTCTCCCTCTGCCTATGTCTCTGCCTCTCTCTCTCTCTCTCTCTGTGACTATCATAAATAAATAAAAATTAAAAAAAAAATTTTAAAAGAAGATTACTTCAATTCTCTAATTAAAAAGAAATTTGTCCTAATATAGAAAAATTAGAAGAATCAGTAAAACACAAAGGAAAAAACCCGACAAAATTTCACTTCCTAGAGATAATTATTGTTAACCAGACTTTTCCCCGTTCATGTGTGAGTATTTAAAACAACCATACAGACTATATTATTTTGTAAACATTTGATTCAGTTGACCATATATGATGCAGTCTACTTTGGATTTCTTATTTTCAAAACTATCAAGATGATGCATCCATGTATCATTTTTCACACCTACCTTTTTCATCAATCCTGCATTGTCAGCTACCAAGTGCTGCCTATTTTCCCATCCTTTATTATACCTTGAATTTTGCCTCTTCTTGGTCTCTGTGGTTACTGTTTTAGCTCAAGATATCATAATTTCTTGTCTGGATTACTATTCTAGGATCATAGATAATATCTGTCTGTTTGCCATACTATACTTTTCACAATGCCATCCTTAAACTTCCATCTGATTATTTCATTCTCTTCTGCTTAAAATTCTCCAGTGGCTCCTCTTTGTCTCTAGGATTAAATCCAAGCTTTTTAGAAGATCATGCATTGCCTTTTGGGGTCTGATTTCATCTTGGCTCTACAACCTTATAGACATAAGGTATTTTTTTTTTTTTTTTACTTTAGCAGATGAAATTACTTGCTTTCTCTCTCTCTCTCTCTCTCTCTCTCTTTTTAAGGTTTTATTTATTTATTTGAGAGAGATATAGTGAGAGAGCATGAGTGGTAGGGAGGGCAGAGGCAGAGGGAGCCCAATGTGGGGCTTGATCCCAGGATCATGACCCAAACTGAGGGCGGACACTTAACAAACTAGGTCACCCAGGCACCCCCATTTGTTTTTTCTGTAATGAATTGTGAGTCTTTATGTATGGTTCTTCCGTTGCCTGCAACATTTTTTATGCCTTCATTCTATTCTCCCTGCCTTTGTTTGCTTAACTCTATTACTTATTCTTCTTGATTCACCCAAGGAGACATCTCTTTTAGGAAGTTTTGCAGTTTAGCTCTCCCTCCCATATGTTCTCATTAGCATAACACATATCATTGTTTATACTGATCTGATTATTTTTGTTTCTTCCACTCTATAGTCATTTTCAAAGCAGGGATCCTGTCTTTTCAGCTTTGTATCTCACACCAATCATGGTACTTTATATAAGACTGACAACAGATGTTCACTTTATAAAGTTAAAAGTGAAGATTTAGAAATATCTATTGTGTTATTTTTCATGTTGCTTGACTGAATGCAAGGAGGGTGACAACAGTGAAAAAAAGATGAGAGAAAAGCCTTAAGAAACTGACTCAGGACAGAAAAACAGACATTAATTAGCTGTGTGTGCCTTTAGATATGTAGATAATTTGACCTCAGCACTGATATGAAGTGTGCTTTGAATGGTTTTTGTACTGTCAGTTTTCTTGTGGCCATGCATGAATGTCTGTACCTGTTCTAATGGGTCTTCTTATAAAATATTTAAGAATTTCAGGAGAATAGTATGCTAAGAGCTTTTGTTAAGAAGACAAATGGTTTTAAAGAGCACCTTACTTACTGGCTCAGTCAGAATTTTGTGTGACTCTTGATCTCCAAGTCATGAGTTCTAGCCCCACGTTGGGTGTAGGGATTACTTAAATAAATAAATATTTTTTAAAAGAGAAAGAAAGAATGTGAATGGTGTTAAAACTTAGTTTCCTAATACCTTTAAGTCCATTATAGACATATGTTTTTATCCTAGAAAAAGTTTTAAAATCAGATGTTTAATAACTTCTCTGGAGAAAACCTGGGAAATTATGTACATGGCATGGCTCTTGGCCTGGTTACTAATATTCTTGGTCATGTCACATCTCTGAGAATGACAAGGTGGGGCTCAACGTGGGGAATTGAATAGAGTGAGAGAATGACATTGAGATTTGTTATGGGTAAAAGGGTAAAACTAAGTATTGATGGGAAGAGACTACTTAGGATTCAATAATTTATCACTAATTTTGTTTTTATATTTTTAATCAAATCATTAACTTGACTTCCTTTGTGATGTCTAGGCCTTTATATACTCTGTTTCTGTCACATACATAAATATTTATACATATAGATTTTGTATATAAAGAACAGATAGGGAAGGAATGTAAGTATGACAGACTCCTCAGATTTACATCAGAATAGTTTGTGGTTTCATGTATTACTGCAGTTAACAAAAATAGATTCAATATAATTTTATATGTAATATTTTCTTCATTTTGTTACAATAAATACTCCTGTATGGGATGTCACTTTTTAGGAAGAAACTTTGGGTGAATGAAAAACTAAATACTTTTTTCCTTTTATTTATTTATTTATTTATTTTTTATTTCTAAAGAGCCAAACTAACATCAGATGCAGAGAAGGAATCAGTGCTAATGTTTGGACGGAACCTCCGTCAGCTCCTTTTAACAAGCCCTGTTCCAGGGCGCACCTTGATGGGAGTGGATCCTGGCTACAAACATGGTTGCAAATTGGCTATAATTTCTCCTACCAGTAAGCACAACTTTCAGCTCTTCAATTAAAAGTTGTTTGATTGGGGATGCCTGGGTGGTCTCAGTGGTTGAGCATCTGCCTTTGGCTTAGGGCATGATCCAGGGTCTTTAGATCGAGTTCCACATTGGGCTCCCTGCATGGAGCCTGCTTCTCCCTCTGCCTATGTCTCTGCTTTTCTCTCTGTGTCTTTCATGAGTAAATAAATAAAATCTTTAATAAATAAATAAATAAAAATAATAAAAGTTGTTTGGTTGGTCATAAGTTTCACATCATACATATTGTGAGGATTTGGAAATAATGTTAATTATTTCAAGGCTTAGAAAATAGTTTTCTCACATATAGCGATGGGAGAGCCAGAAAGTCAAACTTCTTATTTGTCTTTTTGTTGATAAAAAATCTCCACATATTACTATTATTTATGCCCTTCCCTATGTCACAGAAGAAATGTTGAAACTAGGCTCAGGTTTTAGTAACTATCCCCCATCAACTTGTATTTATTGTAGTGTATTTGTGTATGATGCATTTTAACTCTTTGTTTTTAAAATACCAGACATTTGTATTGTTTTGCCCAGCATTTTTTTCCCCATATTTATTACCTACCCTTTTCTTTGCTCTTCATTTCTTACTGCATTTCTGTATTTACATTTGAGATTATTTTCTCTCTGCCTAACTCTCTAAACTATTACATTTAATGTGGGGTCAGCTGGTGACAAATTGTGTCCTTTTTTGTCTAAAATGATTCTGATTTATCCTCATTTCTGAAGGATATTTTTGCTGGGTATAGAATTCATGATTGGTGTTCTTTTCAGTACTTTAAAGGTGTCATTTCATTTTTTCCCCCCCCTTTGGCTGGTACACTTTTTGTTGAGAGTGAGAACTCAACCAAAAGTCTTATTATTGCACCTTTGAAAGTAATGATATCTTTTTTCCTCAGGTTGCTAAGATTTTCTCTCTTGTTTTTCAGAGGTTTCTTATGATGTACTTAGTTCTGTGTGTGTGTGTGTGTGTGTGTGTGTGTGCGCGCGCGCGCGCGTGCGCGTTTGTGGGGGATTTTAGTACATGAATTCTGCTTGGGTTTGTAGAGCTTCTTGCATTTCTTTCTGGAATTCCAATTAAATATATGTTGGACCTTTCAACTCCCTCTTCTGTTTTTTATTCTTTTGTTTTCTGTTGTTTGTCTTTATGTTAATTAAGCCTCTATTCTGTTATCTCTGATCTGCAATTAAAACTATCCATTGAATTATTTATTTAAATTATTGTGTTTTCAAGTTTTCGAATTTCCATTTGGTATTTATAAGAAATAGATTTCAGTTCTATAGTGAACTTCTTCACTTTAATTTTTTTTTTTTGGCGTTTTATGTTTTCTTATTTTTACCTTATAGTTCTCTTATTTTTTTTAAAGATTTTTCATTTATTTATTCATGAGAGACACAGAGAGACACACAGAGAGAGGCAGAGACACAGGCAGAAGGAGAAGCAGGCCCCATGCAGGGAGACTGACGCGGGACTCGATCCTGGAACCCCAGGACCACACCCTGGGCCGAAGGCAGCGCTAAAATGCCAAGCCACCTGGGCTGCCCATAGTTCTCTTATTTATTATATTTATATTGTTATGTACTATGATTCTATGATACTATGTATTACATATATATCACATATAATATGTAATACTTCTATACTTGTGTTTCTTTTGGTTTAGATTTTTCTTTTGAAAATAACTTTTTCATGTCTAATTCAGTTTTGAACTTGTTATTTCTAGGGTTTTCTAATTCTGATTTACATTATTCTCATTTTCTATTATATTTTTGTAGCTTTAGGTTATAATTTTTCTGTTTTGTGGACACATCTTTCTGTAAGGTCATGCTAGTCTTTTTTAAAATTTCCTTTTTAAAAAATATCCATTCTATATGGAATTAGACTGTAATCTTTTTCTGTGCTTAGGTTTACATAAAATTTGTTTTTCCCAGCTGTTGGTATAGAAGACCAGGTCAGGAAAAGTTTTCTAGCTACATACCTCTGGAGCTATCACTTCTTTTTTCCCCAAATTACTGACATGGGAAGGCACCTTAATATCTACATGAATATAGAGTCTTCTGTCTTCTGGAATCTGCTTTCCTGATGCTTTCTCCCTTTTACCTGGATTTTCTTTTTCCTTTGCCCATGTTATCTCTATCTTTCTCAATAGGGATATGATTCCTAACAGGTTCTCCTCAGTTGGGATTTTTGTCTTAAAAGGAATATTCTGCATGTTAGTTTCAAGAGTTCATAGAGATCAGAGTTTTCCAGTCCTTCTTGCACTCAGTGGGCAGTCTCTCTACTGACCTATAAATTAAGAGTATGTGGAGGTCTTTCCCATATCACAGGAAAGTACCTTTTGATATTTTTTCATCCATGAGATACTTCATTGCTTGTCTCTACTTGCTCCACAGAAATGCCAATGCACGTAGGTCCTGATAGTTGCATTGTCCCCACTTGATCGATCATCTTTTTAGTTTTGTGGAGTTAACTTTGTTACAGATATAACTATTGGTTTTTGGTTTTGCTGTCCTACTTTCTCCATCTTTTTTTATTATTCTATACATTTTTACAGTAAATGGGAAAAATGTTTTATCAGTATCTTTTCCTGCATCTGTTGAAATATCATGTGTATTTGTATTTGGATATGATGTTATTTGTATTGCTTGTAGGATGACTTTTTAAAAATACCGTATGCACTCCCACATATATATGTATGTATCTTTAGTCTGTTTTGGTAACACATTCTCAAAAATTTATCCGTTTCATCATTTAAATTAACATGAAGTTGTTTATAATAGTCTCTATATCTTTTTAATCTGTCCTGAAGCTCTAGTAATATCCTCTTTTCATTTCTATATGATTTATTTGTATATCTTCTTTTTTCAATATATTTATATCTTCTTTCTTTTTCTTGATTGGTATTGCTAAGAGTATTTGTTTTCCTTAAGTGATTTTCAACTTTAAACTTCACCAGTCCTCTCTATTATGTATATATTTTTCTGTTTCATTAATTTCTGCTTTTAACTTCATCATTTTCTTCCTTCTACTTTCTTTGAGATTATTCTGTTGTTCTTTTCATAGCTTCCTAAGTTGGTCACTTAGCTCATGATTCCTGTTCTTGATGTCATTACCCTTAAATATTGAATATATTTTTCACTGAAATAATAATATAAGGTAACATAGAGAAGCGCACAAATCATAAATATGCAGCTTAAGAATTACACAAAGTAAAGAAATCCACATATCCAAAAGAAGAAATAGAAGAGTATTACAACATTTTCTGGAATTTGGTACATATCAGTAGATGTTAGCTTGATGTTACATATTATTAAAAACCATTTCTCTTTTAAGTATAATGGTGTATAATCTAGTTAATAATGATTTTGTTAATAATAAATAGCAAAATATTGTTCTCATAACTTTGGAAGTAACAAATTTGCGGACTACTTAGGAGAATCTGATTTCGTGAATGTGAATGATTTATCCTGCATTTTAAAAGATAAAGCAGTTCCCTTTTCTGGTACAAATTACTTAATCAAATCATCTATGTGTTTTGTAATTTCTTACAAAATGGCTTATTCTTTTCATTTTCTCTAAGGTCAGATACTGCATACTGATGTGGTTTACTTGCATTGTGGACAAGGCTTCCGAGAGGCAGAGAAAATAAAGAGACTTTTGCTGAATTTCAAGTATGAAAATAAGTAACTTTTTGAGTACTTCTGTGGCTCAGCCAATCAGAGATACCTTTGAAACTCCTAATTTGGAGGGAGGGATTAAGGGAAGTGCTTTGGTGAGAGAGAAGGAATCATGTAAAACAATGCTGGGGCAAATTGTTGAAGAACTGTACATTTGGAGACTCCGGAGGGATGCTTCTTCCTTCCTCTGCCACCTTCGCTAATGACAGGTGGTAGTGTGAGCAAAAGTGAGCACTGAATTCTTTGATTCGGGGTTTCTTTCTCTTTCTCTCACTCTCTCATTTATTCTCCCTCACTTTCCCTCTCTTTTCCTCTCTCCCTTCCCCCACCTTCTTTTCTTCCTTCCTTCCATTCTTTTTTATGGATCTGAGGAGTAGATGTGTGATAGTAGTTTGAAGCTTCAGACATTATTTGACAACATATCACATAATTCAGTCCTGGTGTCTTTATTATGGCCTAGAATGCTCCAGAATTTCTTATCTATGTGTAAATTTGGTTCCTTCTAGATGGGAAGAAAGCTGAGTGTTCTTGATTGTTTGACAGTGAAATATTTCTCCATTGCCTCCCATACCAAAGGCAGGGGCATTGTCCTATTTTTTTCTACAAAAGTCTGTGTCTCCTTTGTGAAATAGTGGAGATGTTGCTTGGCTATATGAGAGAATAAGATCATCGTATGATAGTATTTGTGCATTCTGGTTATTTTCTCCTGATTGATTTAAACCATGCCTTGAGCTCATTCCATTTCTCATCTTGTTTATCCCTTGAAGCTGCAGCACGGTGGTGATTGGAAATGGAACTGCCTGCCGGGAAACAGAAGCTTACTTTGCTGACCTGATAATGAAAAATTACTTTGCGCCACTGGATGTTGTTTACTGGTAAGGATGTTAGGAATGTTTGTTTTCTTTGAGAGGCAAAAGAACTTCTACAGTTCCTTCTGTCATGAATTCTCTCTTCTCTTTTTGTGATATGCATCTTCTTTGCCTGTATACCACCTCTTACTGCACACAAGCTCTTTGTAGGACAATGTAAAGTGTCTGTCTCCTAGAGAAATTTGAGTTTCAATATCCTGAAAACTCTCATAGAATAGCAGGATAGGGCTTACTTGGTTTCATGGAGTTTTCCAGGCTGTATCTTATGGGAGGACTCTAATTAACTACTATCTAGGACATAGGACTGTGGATAACTTAGCTTTTTTTTCTCGCAAAGTTCTGATGCCTATAAATTGTTGGTTTTTAGAACTGACAGCCAAGGTAAGTGTTATCAATTACAGGTAATTCTGATATTCCTTTCTTGTTTGTATCTTCATCACAAGCTTTCATTTTATATAGGTATCTAGTTAATTTCTGAATAGCTTTGGATCGGCATGACCCATTTTTCTAGTCCTGCCCCTAGATCTGTAGTACTTCTGCTTTCATTCACCGTCGTTTCCTTACTTTACCTTTGGACCTTAGGTGGCCCGGCTTACCTTTTCCAAACTACAGTAGAATATTAAGTTCTTTGGGTTTAATTGCATGACAAGAGAATTACCATAGCTGATATCTAGGGAGGAGTGCACAAGCACCATCTTCTGCTGCTGTTTAAGAAATCTTGTAATTAAGTATAGTCAGCTGATGAGTATGTGACTGACAGGATCATCAAACAAAACCCAACACTGGAAGAAGAATCCTAGGATCCATGGAGGTAGGCCAAAAGAGAAGGGCCTTGTATTTAGTGTAGTGTTCCATCTGCCAAGAGTATAATCAAGATGTCAGGAAAACAAATTCGGGGTAACCAAAGGGAATTAGGAGGTCAGGAACAAGCTGTAGGTGCTACAGGGCCATGGTTCAGGAAAGGACCAGATTAAAAAGACCACCTCAGCGCCACCCCGTACCCCTTCTTGTTCAGAGTAGTCTGGGGAATACTGTGGATCTTCTCTATTCTGGGAACTGTGTACATGCATATAGTCCTTTTTTAAAAAGATTTTTAAAGTTTATTCATTCATGAGAGACACCCAGAGAAAGAGGCAGAGACAGAGGCAGAGGGAGAAGCAGACTCCATGCAGTCCAATATGGGATTAAGTCCCACCGCAGGATCATGCCCTGAGCTGAAAACAGATGCTCAACAGCTGAGCCAGCCAAGTGTCCTGCATCCAGTCCTTTTGGGAACTGAACACAACGACCTGATATAGTTGGTTCAGTTTATTTCAGGCAACTTTTCTGATTTTTTTTTTAACTTGTTCATGTTTAATATAAATATCTTGGGTACGTTTGTAGTGCTTACAAATAGAACTTTTAGATCATTAAAAATATTAAATAGTGAAGGCTTCTTGAATTTCATCTGGTTTTGCTTATGGAGGGTCCATCTATTGAACTTTCAACAGTGTCTTACAGTAGAAGAAGGATGAGCTTTGGAGTCAGACAAATCTAGGTTCATCTTTTACTGTCACCATTTACATGCTAGGAAGTGTTACTCTGCCTCTCTGAGCTTTACCTTACTTCATCATTAAAATGGAGAGTGCTCTTGGTTTTCAGTAACACTTTGACATTTTCTTCATAATTATCTCGTATATTAAATATTAAAACTTCTTTTGCATTTATCTATTTTTGTGTATCTATTAAGAATTACTTTACTACATTATCTTTATCTCTATATAAAGGAATACTGTTTTTATGTTAATTATGTCCCTAGGCATAGTACAGAATTCTTTCATTGTTTATAATTTTTAGTTGATTCTCTTAGATTTCTAGGTATATGGTCATACCATCTGCACAAGATAATGAATTCCTTTTCAAGTTTTATATCTTTTGATTTTCTTTTACTCTTTTACTCTTGTCTAATGGTACCATGCAGTATCTTTGAAAAGCTGTTAAATAATAATAATGATATTAGACCCTTTTTTTTCTTCTTTTATGAGCATGTTTCTAGTACCTCCCTCAAGTCTAATACTGCCTTTTGTATATTTTAAAAAATCATTTAAAGGAAATAGCTTGGGGATCCCTGGGTGGCTCAGGGGTTTAGTGCCTACTTTTGGCCCAGGGCGCGAGCCTGGAGTCCTGGGATCGAGTCCTACGTCAGGCTCCCGGCATGGAGCCTGCTTCTCCCTCCTCCCATGTCTCTGTCTCTGTCTCTGTCTCTCTCTGTCTCTCATAAATAAATAAATAAATAAATAAATAAATAAATAAATAAATAAATAAATGAATCTTTAAAAAAAATAAAGGAAATAGCTTTTATTTACAAGTTTTTTTTTTTGTTTTTTTTTTTTAATTTATTTTATGATAGTCACAGAGAGAGAGAGAGAGAGAGGCAGAGACATAGGCAGAGGGAGAAGCAGGCTCCATGCACCGGGAGCCTGATGTGGGATTCGATCCTGGGTCTCCAGGATCGCGCCCTGGGCCAAAGGCAGGCGCCAAACCACTGCGCCACCCAGGGATCCCCTACAAGTGTTTTTAAAATAATGATTATTTTATTTTTTTAAATCAAGAAAGATAACGTTTATGCTTTTTTAGAATTTTACTATAATCATGTGTATTTTTTTCTCTTTTGACCTATTAGTATGCTGAATTACAGTAGTAGATTTCCTACATTTGAACCATTTTTGCAGTTTTGATTTGAACCCCACTTGGTTACAGTGTATTTTTTTAATGTACTGTGGAATCTCTCTGCTAGTATTCTAGTATATGCTTTTGAAGTCCTTAAGTAATGCAAATGCCTAATCATAGTTTACAGTGAGTGCTTTCAGAAAATCAGCTGTTTGACTTCATTTTTTTTGCCTGTTCCCCTTGCCTTTATAAGGAATCACTGTTTTCTCATCTAACACTTCAAAGTTACATAGTAGACTACATTTAAGTTAAAATTTCTATGCTTTCTCTGGCAGTCATTTTTACTACCTCCTGAACAGATAATCTTCTATGTGTTCCTGTAATCCTGTCAGGTATTCATACTGAAAAATCTTTTCCTTACATATCCACCAGTATATTTTCTCTTATTCATTCCTTCCAACACTTTTTCCTTGGCCTACCTACCATAGCTTAACATGCTCTGTGACTTATCTCCTAACTCATAAACCCTATACACCTTGATCATCCATCCAACTTCCCCTCACTCCCGTTTCTCTCCCTACCCTTAAGATATCTTAAAAATAGTACTGCTAAAAATACATATTATGGTAGAAGTTTTTCAAAGCTTCAAATCCCCATTACTAAATGAGAAAAAGCCTGGAATTAAATTGTAGGATATAATGGTGCTAAGGCTTAGTTACTTACATATGTTTAAAGTTGGAAGTGTTTGTGAAGAGAAGTTCTAAAATATTTTAAGTATGATTTGTTTTAAGTATATGCTGGTATGATATTCTGTTTTCAGTCTCCTGGCTCATAGTAGGCACATACTCATTTTTTGAATATCTGAATATTTGTTTCTGTTCATGTTAAATTATTATACTTGATTATTTTCTGCTTTTGACTGGGTTTTTCTTTTGTAGAAAATAGTGTTTTTGTGTGGCAGTGGTAAAATTTATTGAGATGTAGAAATGGCTAGCTCCTTACAATACATTTATGTTTATATGCGATATATCTAGTTTCTCCTCCATGGAAACCTTCTTAAATCAGGGGATCATGTTTTATTTATCTCTACCTCCTTCTCATTGAACATACTCTGTACTTATAGGACCATCTCAACAAATATTTACTAATATGAATTCTTAAACATTAAGGTTTAAATTACTATTAATCAGATAAATCTTTTCAAGCCTGTTGACCAGAATTACAATATGGAACAACTGTAGAAAATTTCCCCTCAGCTTAAAGCTCTGGTAAATCTGTGACTTACTGTTTTCTCTCTTTTTTCATCGATAGAGAAATTTGCATTTGGCAGATTAGAGATTATATTTTGACCAAGATAAATGAAAATTTCTGAAGTAAAAATATGACATGATTAGAGTTATATATTTATTTAATGAACTGTGAAAGAATTAAAAGGAATGTTTAATATTTGCCTTCTTATATTTCAAACTATGATTGGCACACTTTACGCTGATAGTAGAAACCCTGCTAGAAATTACAGCATTGTGTGCATTCTGTAGAATCATATGAGACCACTTAAAACCTGGGAGCAGTAAATGGAAAAGAAAATTTTGTGCTTTAATTCAAACCCTGCACTTAATATTTCCACCCTGAAAGCTGCAGTATACAAGTGATTTTGAAGAGGCAAATATAGAAAAAAAATTAATTTTGTTTCCCAATGCCCTAGTTCATTAGGATAATGAAGGAATTAGAAAATAGAGTGATCTGAGGAGATGCAATGTGTGATGAGGGGATGAAAAAAAGGGAAGGGATACAGGAGAGGCATGGGGTTGTGGGTTTGAGGTTAGATGTAGACCAGCCGGTTTGGCCATTGAAACAGAAGTGGATGACTAGATTGTATTAGGAGAAAAGGGTTGGTGCTAGACATCTGTAAAGTACACATTAGAGAGGTCTGTCTTCTTTAATTCCAGGAAGGTACCAACCATTAATAGAAAGAAAATATAATTTAAGAAATCATAATTCTGTTCCTTGAGATAAATTGTTGTATCTTCCAGAGTCTGACTTAATTGCAGGGAATATCTTGAGCTTCAAAGGGTTAACTCATTTATGAAAAATGTCTAAAAGTGAAGCTAATGAAAGTCTTTTGCTTAAAATTAAAAAAAATTTCTTTAGAGATACTAATATTTGTTATTGCATACTGGAAAACACAGATAACTGATAGGTGTTTCTATTTTACCTATATTTTAGACCATATTTCTAGATTGTGTATGTTATTAAAAGGAACTCACACTGTACATGTTTTACATCACTTCCTCCACTTAATATATTCCCATGCTGATCAATGGACTTTACAAAGTCATTGAAAATTGCTACAGTTAAACTCTTATATGATCTTACATTTTATTCATTCCTCATTGTGTGACAGCTGGCTTTTTCTAATCGTCCCCATTATCAGCAAAGGTACAATGAATATTTTCGCATTCACATCTTTGCACATAGCTTTATTGCTTTCAAATCCATTCTAAAAAGTGGACTACAGGTTTAAAGAGGCACCTTACCTAAACTGAAAAATGCTTAAATTAAATGCTTAATTACCAAACCCAGCTTATTACTGAGATTATATCATGCTATTTCTCCCAAAACTTCTCAGCACGTTCGCTAATTTGAGATGCCTTTATTTAATATTTATATCACAAGTATGTATAAAAGTCCAGATAAAGGGACGCTTGGGTGGCTCAGTGGTTGAGTAGCTGCCTTCCACTCAAGGCATGATCCCAGGTTCTAGTCCCACATCAGGCTGATTATGCAAGTAGTTTTGTCCATTTTGTGTTTAAATTCAGGCTTGCTTTATTTATTTATTTATTTATTTATTTATTTATTTATTTATTTATTTAGAGATTTTATTTATTTTATTTATTTATTCATGAGAGAAACACAGGGGGGTGGTGGGGACAGAGACACAGGCAGAAGGAGAAGCAGGCTCCGTGCAGGGAGCCTGAGGTAGGACTCAATCAGGATCAGGCCCTGGGCTGAAGGCGGTGCTAAACCACCGAGCCACCTGGGCTGCCCCAGGCTTTATTTTGTATAGAATTCTAGATTTTATTTTTTTAAGATTTATCTGTCTTTTACTTTATGGCTTTTGAGTTTTTTATTATTCTTGAGTCTAGAATATTATAAAGTATATTAGTTTTTGTGGAAAATATGAACCTCTTATATGTCCAAGAATATCAAGATTTTTTTGTTTTTTTTATATGCAGACCTCCCTCAAGTTTGTATTTTTCTATCTTTTCTTTAAGTCTTCTGACTTCTTTGTGAAGCCATAAAACGTCATTATCTTCTCAGTTACTGATAGAGTTGCTTTGAAGCTTTAGTCTCTAAGAAACCAAAAATTAAACTGAGGACCTTAATCAGTTTAGGTAACAGAAACAAAGAATAGAAAGCTGTTAATTGGTTTTGAGAGTAGTTTTGAAAAAAGAATGGATGCTGATTTTTCCCTTTCTCTCTGAAGGCCTTTATTGCTAGCTGTAGTGTTTTGTAAACAGCAAAGACACTTGATTTCTTCCCCTTTCCTCCCTTCCTCTCCCTCCTCTTCTCTTCCTCCTTCCTCATTTTTTTTTCTCCTTCCTCCTCCTTTTTCTTTTTTTTTTTCTTTTTCTTCTTTAATTCTCTTGTTTGGTCACACCATATTTTAGTCATCTCTCTCTCTCTCCTTTTTTTTTTTTTTTTTAAATTCATGAGAGAGACAGAGGCAGAGACACAGGCAGAGGGAGAAATAGGCTCCATGCAGGGAGCCTGATGTGGGACTTGACCCCAGGACTTCAGGACCATGCCCTGGGCTGAAGGCAGGCGCTAAACCGCCGAGCCACCCAGGGATCCCCTAGAAAAGTTTTTGAAACACTTGAATTGTTGAACCTAATTTAACAAGATGAACTGGCACAAGAATAAATGACTTGTGATGTTAGAAGGAATTTTCAGTAGAGTTTTCGATGGGATAATTTCTAAGGTTTCCCTGAAATCTGACCATTGAAGATTCTATCAGAATAATGTGTAGCAGATCTCCCAAACCACCTGGCTCTAGTTTTTTTGTTTTAGTTTAAAGAAATTTACTTTCCTTCAAATCAATAAGCTTAATTATGTGATTTAAGATTTATCTAGCTATGTAATGCTCGTTATGTTGTGAAGTTTATTTATTTTAGAGAGCCCATGTGCACATGTGAGCAGGGGAAGAGGCAGAGGGGAGAGAGAATCCCCAAGCAGACTACACTCCCTGCTGAGTACGGAGCCCAACACGGGGCTCAGACCCAAGACCCCAAGATATGACCTGAACCAAAATTAGGAGTCGGCTACCCAACTGATTGAGCCATCCAGTTGCCCCATTATTTTACTTTTGACTAGTGCAATAATTCTGCTTTTCTTGTATGTAAGATCAATTTCTTTGTATTTAAAAATACTATCTCCTCCATTTCCAGTTTATAGCAGTGATGAAGGCCATGAATTAGCTTTAAAACTTGTGATACCTAAAAATTTTTTTGGATATTAATTTGAATACTATGCTTAATGATAAGTTAGGGTGATAGAATATTTGTCTCACTTCTTTCTACATTAATGGCTTGAGAAAATGTACTGTGATATTGTAGAATTTTGTTACCCTTCACTTACTGACTGATAATCCTTTTTCCATTTCTGTGACTATCATAAACACTAGACTCTTTTTTATACGGCTTCCTTTCTGGGATGTTTGTGACATTAATTACATTTTAAAGTAAAATTATTTTACAACCCATATAATTTATATTTATTTTGTAGAAATGGCCAGAATACTTTTAAAAATATATGTTTAAATAGACCACTTCAGTGACGTATATTGGAAAGGAGGCATAAGGAATGAATAATTGTGTGTGTGTGTGTGTGTGTGTGTGTGTGTGGCTTTAAAATACTGTTTGTATTCAGATTCAGCTTGACAGTTTTTGATCAAAATAACATATTTTTTACCAGTTTTGTAACCCATGTGTTTCTGTATCCCTAAGTCCAATTTAAATATCTGCAGGAGTTACCCCAACCCCCCTTAACTGTAGCCCTTCTTGCAGATCTTTGTTTATTGACTTAGATTAGAACTGGCCTAGAGCCCAGTGATGGTCATTTCTCGTCTTAAGGTTTTTGGTTACAAATCTGCTTTTGTTGCCAGATCCAATAAAGATTCTTGATTGTTTTTGTTAGTTTTATTACAAGTTCTTGCCAAAGATAAAATGTATTATAACCAAAACAGATGTTCTGTTTAGACAAGTGTATTTGCTATAACAGAACCTAAAATGTAAATTAAAACAACAGTATATTCAGCTTTAATGTAACAAGTGATGAACTTTGGGATTTTGTGAGTATTTTTGAGAACCTTTAGAAATGGAAGGAACAACGCCTTATTTTAAGCAATTGTTTTACATTTTTTCTCTATTCCAGTTTGTGTATGTACAGTCTTAAACCCCTAGATCCTCCTCCAAGCTAACATTTTACTGTGATCTTGAAAGTGGAATGGAATTCACCATTTTCATCTGTACACAGTTCTGTTATTAATATACATATGTCAGATAAACAGTATTTTCTGCCATAGAGACATCAGTTACATAGAATAGTTTTTAAGATTCTAATACTTATAGGGGCTCTTGAGTTGGTTAAGCATCTGACATCAGCTTGCGCCGTGATCTTGGAAACCTGGAATCAGCCCTGCTTTGGGCTCCGGCGCAGTGGGGAGTTTGCTTCTCCCCACCATGCATGCATGCTTGCACACTCTCTCAAATAAATAAATCTTAAAAATTCTAATGTTTATAAATAATTATTCACAGACCTTTCCATAAATTCTTTACTTAGTAAAGTTAGGAACTATGTTATAAGGTTGTATTATAGATCTTTTGGGACACTAAATAACTGTCTCTGTGATTAGGGCCCAGAGCGGTTTTGATTTACGCTGAATTCTGTTTTGTAGTGAACACAAACGTGTAGTAAGTACAAGATGAATGTATTTGTATTATGTAATTTTAGCTCTTTTTTGAAATCATAGTTCCTCAATAAATTAGATATGAAAGGAATAGGGCTACATTATCAACAAATTACTAATGGGATGAGTTTTACTTTGAGACTGTTAACTCTTTTGCCTATTCTGGTTCATTTTTTCCTCTTCTCTTTGGCATTAAAGAGCTTGCTGTTTTTCCTCACCTTTCGCTGACATTTTTTAAAAAAATGTCCCATTGATTATTTGGGAGCATTTAAGGATTTTTTTTTTTTTAATCCATCTTATTTGTGTTTTATATGGTTTAGGGTTTTTTTTTTTTTTTTTTTTGGTGTGTGTGTGTGTGTGTGAGAGAGTGAGAGAGAGAGAGAGGAACCTTTTGAGTCTAATGTATTTTATGTGGCTAAATCTTTGTATTATGCTCTTCTAACTTATTGAAATACCACTTTCAAGTTCCCCCACATCCGTACATTTCTAAGGTTACACCCAGCTTAATTCCCATTACTTTTCTGCTTCACAGCACTTGAATTTTGAAGGGACCCTAACATTTGGGTTCACATTATGATAATTAGGTTTCAGGGGCATGAGGGATTAAAGATGTCTCAGGTCTAGTTGCAGAATAAAGTTCAGAAGCACTTGTAAAACTTGCCTGATTGGTGGGTAGAGGTGCTTTTATTTATTCACTACTCATGCAGCATTAATCCGTATTTCATCAGGTACCTACAGTGCTGTAATTCTAGATGTGACCTTGGGACTTGATTTACTTCAGCTCCGTTTTCTTTATTAATGTGCCATGAAAGAGGTACATGAAAGATAGCTAACATCAAAGTACCTTTTAAAGTAAAATGGTTGATAGGAATTCCCTGGTATTTAACACTGTCTGTCAAATGTTTCAGCTGGTTTGCATCCTTTTACAAGCTATTGCTTGCTGCACTAAAAGAAATTTAAAGCAGTTGTTTCAAGTCTTTTGTGGGAGGGCTTGGTTATGGTGGTGGTGGCTGGCGTGGTGGTGGTTGGGTGGCAATAGTTAGCCAGAGAAGGGAGTAAATGAGAAGTTAAGAACATATTCTTTTTCAACTCTGCTCCTCCCAAGATGGTTTGTTTTTGTGTTTTTCTTTGGGTTAGAGAGTCTTTAGTCCAGAGTGGGGCTTACGATTAGAGTTGAGGAGGTACTCATTTTGGTTATAAAGAGATTGAAGAGGGTGGCCAGAGAAAATTCATCAAACCTCTGTTAAAGACAGAATAAAAGGCAAAGTCAATATCTTATTCAGAGATTGTTTAACCAGTTCAACTTCACAGCCTGTTTATTCTTTACTGAACCATCTGAGAAAAAGCTTTTAAACATAGTAATGTGGGAAACTGAGTCTCAAGAAGAACAAAGGAAACAGGACTCAGATAAGGTTTGCCATATGTGTATTGTGGAATATATATTTTCCTGTAAATGTGTTTTAGAGGCTGTTGTCTCTGTTCTAGGCTAAATATATGGGGGTAGAATTCTTGTAGCTCAGTTTTGAAACTGATTCCTTCTTTGTTTCACAAACATTTGTTGGAAGTTTCTCTCTACTTAAGAAAAAATGTGTAAAAGCATTTTGCTCTTCAGATATAATCATAAGAATTATCTGTAGATCCATTCCTAACATCTTTACCATAGAACTATCTTGATCTAAACAGTAAAAAATAGAAATCACAGAATGTTTTAGAAAGTGAAATTTGCTGTCAAATTTATACTTTGTTTTCAAATTACTTAATCTTGACTTACAGAATTCTTTTAAAATCTACTGTAATAAAAACTTCTTGTAATTGGTTTTTGTTAAAATGTATTTGTATAGTATTAAAATGCCTTAAAAATAGCATATTCTCTTTCTATTGATATTCTGTAATTTTGTTTGCCTTACCTGGTTAACATTTTATTCATATATGGCAGGAAAATAAATTTCAACCCAGACCTAGTCTTGGCGATTTATTGAACTAACCTTTGGCCTGTAAAGTGTAAGAAACCGACAGTATAAGTAACACAGAGAAGTTTAGTAATAGCCTTTCTCATTGTCGACATAGTGCTCCAGAGCTACAGAAGTCTCCTGAAGACAGGTAGCTTCGTTTATGTGGGGAGTGAGCAGCATATGCAACTTATTTGGCATTTGAGTCTATAACAGTTCCATGGTTTCATCCTAACACCGTCGCCATTGCCATTGTCACTTCTGCTTGATATTTTCAATTACATTCAGTAATATACTGAGGATGTCTCTGGCTCTGAATTCAAATGGTGTGACCAAAATACAAACTTTGAGGGGGGATATAGATGTGAAGAAGCTTCTGTGATGTCTTTAGAGTATAAGAAATACTTTGAAGATATGCATTTCTATTCAGATCCTATGCTCTGATTTCTAAGGGTCAATGATTTCCTTCTCTTCTAGGTCCTAGGCTTATTTTGAATTAAAATTCACTGGTTATATTAAGAGGAACCCAGATACCTTTTTTTCTTTCTTACCTTTACTTCTTTAGTGAAGGGCCCTTACCTGTCAAATTCTTTGGGGAATTCTGTATCTCATTCTAAATGTGAAATGCTACTTTTATTTAGATGGTTTTGACTGTGGTGGGAAAAGTAATAAGTAAAATTTCTACCAAGAGAACAGTCTTTTTCTGTTTCAATAAATTTTTGTATGGTATAGAAAGACTGGAAGGATGTTAGATACCCCTGCTTAAATTTTCATATTTGAAACTTGATAGTTTTCTCACTCATGGTTTTTGGCAGGGGAGTGTGAGAAGTGGATAAAAGAAGTTGACTGGACACTCTACCAGTAACATGTTGGGCTTTTAAAGTATCTTAGATCTTTCAGGTTTGATTTGCTTTTACTCTTCTTCAATTTCTTACTGGCTTTCCTTTTTTTTCTCCTTCTTCTAGCTACATTTCCTTAGTGAGAAGTGACAGGTTTATATGAAGGGGGAGAGGAAAGTTTATCTCCAAAATCCAGTGTAAGTGTAGCATCCTTTATTTGTTTTTACATAGAAGCAATAGTTTTCATTTATTATTTGGTCCGCTCATCTGGACTCCTTTTCCGTTTCATATGCTTCTGTTTCTCCCACTTCTTTTGAATAATTCAATTTCTACTTCTGATAACTCTTTTCTGTGCACACTTGCACCTCTTCTTTGCTCTTCAACTTAGTGCTCCGAATATTTTCTTCATTCCCTGTATACCTTCTTTGCCTTGATAATTTCTCCATCCACTTGTGGGGCTTCATCTTTGCATCTGTGGGTTCTAAATACACATCCTTATTTTGAAGTCTCTCCAGAGATCTGGGCTTAAGTTTCCATGGCTTGCTGCCAGTCATTTGAGTATCCCTCTGATACCTCAGATTCAACCTAATTCAACTCCTAAAACTTTTTCTTCATGTGTTTTTATTCTTTTATAACTCTCTACTTTCTAGCAGTTCCATTGGGCACAAAATTGATAATCTTTGATTTCTTATTTGGCTATATACTCCATTCAAACTGCTGTCAAATCCTATTGATTCTCCCTCTGGAATGTTTCTACTATTTCTTTCCTTCAGTGTCTCTTGTTGCCATTCCTCTTCCTTTTGAGAGTTTGAGCCTTTCATAAGCTGGCCTTAAGCTATATTTCTAAGATAAGCTCTTGATATTCCCCTCTCAACCCAACCATGGTGTTCATTATTCAAGCTCTTATAATTTAAGTCTGCATAGTTCTTTGCGTTATGCCACTGATACCATTCATTAAGGAATCATATAAGTTAGCATTCCTTTATAGGAATTAGCACCAAGTTATAATTTATAAAGCTATATTTTATTAAATAAAAGTTAAATTAGTCCATTTTCAATATTTTGTTTTATTTTCTAAGGTAATCTCATTTAAATCTTCCCTTGATCTGCTTCTATTATTTGTAGTCAAATTGTGATTCCTGTGTTTAGTGGATTCCACTTAAATCTTTTCCTCTCATAACAAATATTCTCAGATATCAGAAATTCTTATATGCCAGGTAAATAAGAATATTTGTTCTTTGAACAAGTGTGGGTTTCTTTTTCTACTTTTGTAGTTAAGAGAACAGTCTGTGGAGCCAGATTCAAATTGTAGCTTCATTCCTTACTGCCACAGTGAATATAGTCTCGCTTAGTCTTTTGGTCTCTTTGTCTCTAAAAGTGGGAATGATAATATTATCTACCAGAGGATTTGGAGAAGATAAAATGGGGTGAGACAGTTAAAAATCTTAGAATGGTGCTTGGCACGTAATAATATAATCAGTAAATGTCAGTAAAAGGTTCTTGGCTGTACAATGTGGCTACCCTTTTGCTTATACCACCACCTTACCTCACAACCCCACCCCTTTCAAACTAAACTTTGGCCTTGTTAGCTCAGGAAGAAGGTGGCCTTTACCAAAGGAAAAAATGAACTATAAGTTCATTTGGCCTGTTGTGCTGCCAGGTGGCCATTTAAGGAGTTTGCAAGGTTACCTTTGATTAAGCACATTTTCATCATTGTGTTCCATCTACCCCATTGTACATTCTTTTATTTCTTTAAATATATTCAATATTAAATATATTCAAATACTATATATTTTTCATGTAACAATACCAACAACTGTGTGTTTACTGGTTCAAAAGCAAATTTTGTTACTTCTGCTGACTTAGGCACATGCATTGTATAATATTTTTAAAATTATGTCTTCATTTTACCTGGAGTTTTAACTCTAGAAAATCTTGGATGCCTGGATTTAATGTGTTTTTCTTCAGAAGGGATGGAATTTGCCCCTGTTATATAGTAGTGGTGCTATCTTTTACATACTTTCATACACTAACTCATTTAATCCTTGCAACAACCTTATAAAGTTGCTCTTTGTGTTTAAAAAAAAAGTATCTAAAACATGAGACTCAGAAATGACAAAAGTAAAAGAATGGAAAATTATATCCTAGTCAATTACAAGTCAAAAGAAAGCATTTCCAGATGTCATAGAGGGCCCATCAGGCCGTCAGCACTGAGCAGTGCAGAGGCAGCAGCAACAGGCCCTGTGGCTTCAGTGGTGCTTCCATGCTGTTGCTGATTCGAGTCAGACACCTGCTTGCAGGAGTATATCTGCCCAAGCTCTGAATCTTGTTTCACTGAAGAACATCTGGAAGAGATACCCCTTCAGCCCAGGATGCCTTGTGAGAAAGTGAGTTCACACCTGTTCACACAAATTGCCTAAGAGCAGTTTATTTTTGGCATCTTTGATGACAGCTAGAAGATCTGAACATTTACTGCCAGGATACAGCCAAAAACCTACAGAGATCTAGAGAAGCAGCAGAAGAGAGTACTGGTTCCAGAATTTTATATAAAGAACTCCCACAATTCTATACCAGAAAGCCAGACAACCTAATTAAAAAACAAATAGAGAACTTGAATAGACATTTCTCCAAAGAAGAGATACAAATAGCCAATAAGCACATGGAAAGAAGCCAGACATTGGACAAATATTGCATGATTTCACTTACATAAGGTACCTAGAATAGGCAATCTTCAAAAAGACAAAAGGGGATGAAGGCCAACAGGAGGAGAGGTGGGAGGAAAGATGGTAGGGCAAATTATTATTTAATGGGCATAAAGTTTTGGTTGGATAAGGTGAAGAAGTTCTAGATAGAGACACTGGTCATTGTAAAACACTTAACAATGTATTTAGTATATTTAATGCCACTGAATTGTATACTTATGAACAGTTAAAATGATAAATAATATGTTATGAATACTTTAACACAATAAAAACAAAATTTAAAGCAGTGATGGTGATAAATAAAAGAATAGAAACAATATAAAATATGTTCTATAAGCACAATAGAATGAAAGTAGAAGTTAGAAATTTGTGAAAATCACAAATATATGGAAATTGAAGAGTATGAAATTATTAATCCTAAATAATTAAAGAAGTAAAAAAAGAAATTAGAAAACACACTAGGGCATCCCAGGTGGCTTGGCGGTTTGGCGC
Organism: Canis lupus baileyi; assembly: GCF_048164855.1. Taxonomy (NCBI): domain Eukaryota; kingdom Metazoa; phylum Chordata; class Mammalia; order Carnivora; family Canidae; genus Canis; species Canis lupus. The sequence continues at coordinate 50,590,569 of NC_132848.1, read as the reverse complement.
CGCCTTTGGCCCAGGGAGTGATCCTGGAGATCCAGAACGGAGTGATCCTGGAGGTCCCGTGTCGGGCTCCCTGCATGGAGCCCGCTTCTCCTTCTGCCTGTGTCTCTGTCTCTCTGTCTCTCTCTCTGTGTCTCTTATGAATAAATGAATAAAATCTTAAAAAAAAAAAGAAAGAAAACACATTGAATGGAAATAAAAACATACCAAACTTTTGTGATACAGATAAAGGAGTGTTAGGAGGAAAACTTACAGCTATAAATGCCTATATTGAAAAAGAAGTTTCAAATTAAAAACTTCCACATATGATACTGAATAAAGAAAAGCAAACTAAACTAAAGCAGGAGAAAAAAAATAAGAAGAAGGAAGGAAATAGTAAATATAACATAAATTGATAGAGAAGAGAAAAACAAATTCAGTGAACTCAGAAGTTGATTCTTAGAAAGCATCAGCAACATGAACAATCCATTAACTAGATTGACCAAGAAAAAAAGAGAAGACTAAAATCAGGAATGGAAAGAGGACATTACTACTAACTTTACAAAAATAAAAATGATTATAAAGGAATAATAAGAAAAATTGCATACCAATAAATTAGATAACTTAGATGAAATGGACAAATGCAGAAAAGATACAAACTACTCAAAATGCCTCAAGAAAAGAGATTATCTGAATAGACCTGAAACAAAGATAGTGAATGAGTAATCAAAAACCACGAAAAAAAATGAGGTCCAGATGGCTTTACCACTGAATTCTACCACATATTAAAATGAACAGCCATAATAATTCCTCACTCACTCCTCTAAAATGCAGGAACTTAGTCTAGGAGGCCAGTATTACTCTGACAGCAAAACCATACCAAGAAAACAATAGACCAGTATCAATTATGAATATGAATATGAAAATTCTGAACAACGGACTAGCAAACCAAACCTAGCAACCTATAAAACAACACACCATGACTTGGGGTAAGAGAGACTTACCCCAAGAATGTAAGGTTGGTTCAATATCCAAAAATCAGTTAATGTGATAGATCATGTCAACAGAATAAAAAAACAAAATTCATATGACCACCTCAGTAAACACTGAAGAAGCATTTGACAAAATCTAACATCTTTTCAAAAAAGCAAAGATTAGGAGAACTTCCTCAGCCTGATGAATGGCATGTGAAAAACCACAGCTAACATCACAGTTAATGGTGAAAGACTGGATGCTTTTCACTAAGTTCAGGAATAAGATAAGGATTCTATTCTGACCACTTCTATTCAACATTGTATTGGGTTCTGGCATAGCAGTTAGGCAAAAAATAAAATAAATAACATTTAAATGGGGAAAATAAATAAAACTATCTGTTCAGAGATGACATGATCTTATATGTAGAAAATACTAAGGAATACACTAAAACTGTTTAATTAAAATGTTCAGCTGGGTTGCATATAAGACCTTTTACAACAATTAATTATATTTCTATATGCTTGAACAACAATCAAAACATGAAGAAAATTCCATTTACAATAGCATCTAGAAGAATAAAATACCTAGCCATGAATTTAACAAAAGAAGTATAAAACTTACTCTGAAAACCACAAAACATTGTTGAAAGAAATTAATGGAAAGATCTCACAAGTTCATGGATTAGAAGACATTGTTAAAATGACAATATTCCCCAGACTGATCTACTTACTCAATGCAGTCTGTATCAGAATTTCAGCTGACTTATTTGTAGAAATTGACAGGTGATTCTAAAATTCATATGGAATTGCAAGGGATCCTTAATAGCCAAGACAACCTTGAAAAAGAATAAAGTAGAAGACTCAACATTTTCTGATTTCAAAACTTACTATAAATCAATGATCATCAAGACAATGTGGTTAGTGGCAGAAGGATACACCTATGAATCAGTGGAATAGAGCTGAGAGTCCATATATAAACCTTCATTTCTTTGGCCAGCTGATGTCAGCAAGAGTGCTAAGATCATTCAATGGGGAAAGAAGGGTCTATTCAACAAATGTTGGTGGCACAACTGGATAGCCACATGCAAAAGAATGAAATTCAACTCTTACGTTATAGCTTAAAATGGATCAAAGACCTCAATGTAAAACCTAGAACTATAAAATTCTCAGAAGAAAACATAGGAGTAAATCTTCATGACCTTGAATTTGGCAGAGGATTCCTACATATGACCCCAAAAGAAAAAAATAGATAGGGCAGCCACCCGAGTGGCTCAGCGGTTTAGCGCTGCCTTCAGCCTAGGGCCTGATCCTGGAAATCCGGGATCAAGTCCCATGTCAGGCTCCCTGCATAGAGCCTGCTTCTTCTCCCTCTGCCTGTGTCTCTGCATCTCTGTCTCTGTCTCTCTCTCTCTCATGAATAAATACAATCTTTAGAAAAAGGAAAAAGTAGATAAACTGAACGTCATCAAAATAAGTCTCCTAGCAGGTGCTCAAAGAAGTTGGGAGGTATTGTGGATAATTAATTAAATATTCACTAGATTCATTGAAGAGTCTGTATTGCAAAGAAGAGCCAGAGGAGGAGAAATAAGTATCACCGTGATTGGTGAGAGGTTGTGGTAGCGAAGGAGTCTCTGCCTCTTTAGCAGGTGAGATGTCTAGTGCTAAGTCTAGGAGCATAGACTTCAGACTCCTGCAGTCTCAAGTTTGAACTTCAGCTCTGTTCCTTGCTAGCCGTCTGACTTTGGGCAAGTTTCTTTATCTCTCTGAGCTTCAGTTTTGTAATTAGTAAAATGAGAATAATAATATCTGCGTCTCAGGAGTGAAGATTAATAAGATATCTGTATTGTGCTGAATAGAGGACACAGCGTAAAATAGTGGTTCGGAATATGGGCTGTTAGGTCACACTATGTGTTCCTGTTGTAATGCTGCCACTTACAAGTTGTATAAACATCAGCAAAGCCTAACCTCTCTATACTGTACCTAGTTTCCTCAGCTGTTGTATGGGATAACAACAGGGTTGTTGTGATGATTAAAGAAAACTGATACATATTGTAGCACAACAGTGTTGGATTCTGTAAGTGCTACCACACAGTAGCTCATAAGAAGTCCCATTTGATTCTGAAGTGCTTTCAACTTCTTGTCTGTAGAATATCATCTCATCTACTCTCTCTTATTCCCAGAATTTGCTGTTCTTGAGCTAAGCACTGTTAGTTTCCAAGTGTCTCAGTCATACTGCTTAGTAGTATGTTTTCTCAAGAGATTCAGAAATTCCTTTTAAAATTAAAGAGTGACATCCAGTGAAAAGGACCAAATAAAGCTATGTGGTAAAGAATATGGTCTGTCATAGCTGTTCATAATCTAAGACAGAGTTGAAGTTTTGGGTTGAAAATACTTTGAAAATTGTTACTTCTATAAAATTTAAAGGTATAAGGTAGTTGTTAATAATTTTAAAAGTGGTTTACATGAGAATTGGAACACTTTGAGAGAGACTGTGATGAAAATAGATTATTTCCTCTGGAAACACTGAGTTAGACTGACTATTCATTGATTTCCATAATGATGGAGCCAGAAGGTCTCAGACAGTTCTAATATCCCCCATTCCATTTTATTCTTGCTGAAAATTGTCCAGAAATGTGATGTATATTTGTTTTGATTCCAGTCATGGATCATGTAGGCATGTGTGAAAATAGTTTTTCTGCCTAATTATAGCTCAAAATCTAGCTAAACTAAGTCATAGTTAAATTATTTGTGTTGGAATATGTTTCTGAATGGTGTTTTTGCATTTTAGAAAATAATGTATGGCAGTAAAACTTTCTTTCATAGTTGCCACATAAATTTTACTTCTCATGTGTCTTTTGAGATTCATACATATTTACTTGTGAAGTTGTACATTTTAGTTGTATTATTTAGTACTGCTGATTAGCCAAGATACTACCTCACCACAACAAATTATTCCTGCTTATTTGCTTTGTCAGTAGGTCCATGCTTTGTAGAATGTGATTTCATAAACTAGGATTTACTCTCAGTAAGAATTTCAGATTGTTTGTAAAAGAAAGGTTACTTCAGTCAAAAATCAGGCAACTTGCCTTCAAATACTGACTTTAGGGGTTTTACTTGGAAAATATTTTTACTTTATAGTAAATCATTTTGTGATATAATATGTATTTCTAACTTAAATCATGGTGTCCTTTTCTTATAGGTGAAAAAAAGTAGATTTTAGTAAATTCTTTAATTCAGGCTTTTTTGTATACTCTCATGGGTTTACTACTGCTTACACCTATTCTTACTCATTTCTAAGAGGAAGCCTTGTGGTTGAGTATTATATGCACTTTACAGGTGGAAACTGGACTATAGACCAATATGGATTAAACACTTAGTGGAATGGGGACTTAGGTCCAGGTTATCTGATCTTTAATCTCATGCTATTTCCAGCACACATATGCTTTTTTACATCTGTTGTTTAAATATGGTAGGTGTTTCTGGAAAGTTTGACTTAAGGGAATAAACTTGCCTATTTTTAACACTCTTAATTTAATATTTAATCTTTGTTCATTTGGAGATGATGGAGACAATAGCAAAAAACTTCTAAACAAGACTGAGTTTATATTCAGATTAATCCATTTTCATCTCTTTTTTAGCATTAAAGAATTTCCCCAAATCACACATAATACAGTATTGGCATCAGAATACCCTTAGAGACCTCATCCAAGTCCTCAGGTTCCAGAAGGGTCATGAGACTCAGTGATCAAGACTGCCAGATTTTGTTCTTTGTAGACCTCAAATCGTTTTTTTATTAAGGTAGTGGAATAGAACACCTCTTGAGTTTCCCATCCTCTCCCACTATTAAATGTTTTAGAATTCAGCATGAACTAAGCTTGTCTTAATACTAAGTTGAAACTATTTCAACTGTTTTTTTTGTTTGTTTGTTTGTTTGTTTTTAGGAAAGCATTCTGGAGGAGTGGACTTTTAGGGATAAACTAGCCCTTGTTATAAAACTAGGCAGTCTTTGAGCTAAAAGGAAATAAGTTTTGAGCTGATAGGAAATAATCACTGAAGGATCACCTTTGCCCTAACATAGTTTTTATATGATGAAGAACGTGGGGGAAGAATGAGAAGGTCTCTCCACTACTTCTGGTGTGTTGTCCTATGGATATGACCTTGCTGGACCTATGTGTTAGGTGTTCTAGAAGAATAGTGGCATGACTGGGAGGGTAGGGCTTGATTTCTTGGTTTGGTTGGGAAGAGAAAACTTTTCCTTGACTCTTTCAAAGTCCCTGGCTGGGTCTGAAAATTAAACTGACAGACAGATAAACAGAGAAAAGCATGCACATTTATTTCATATAAGTTTAATGTGACACATGAGCCTTCATAAGGGAATGAAAACCCAAAGAAATGGTTAAGACAGTGTTTTTATACTAGGTTTGATGAAGAGTGGAAAGTTGTAGAAAAACATAGGACACAAAGGCTATGAGCTTAGGGTAGTAAACTGGTAGAAACTTAGCAAGACCTGAGTGTTGGGTTTCTTGGTATCCCTCTATCTTCAGAGGTAAGGATACTCCTTTCCTCGGATACAGGGAAGACAGCTCTGACACGAGAGTCTTATGGCCTGGTTCAGGGGGGAAGGGAGTCAGAGAAAGGACTCTCTGACTTTCTGTACCTGCTGTTTCTCTGTAGGTTAAAATAATTATTCTGTCAAAGTGGCAAATTTGGGGGCAACATCCCTGATTCCCTTCACTTTCAGATTTCGCTTCCTATTAGCTAAGGGAGTGTGCTCCAAGGGTAATTTGAGTGATTATTGTATTCTTGGTTGGTCCTTCTCAACAAGAGGTTTTTAGCTCTTCTCATTTCCCTTGGGAATGTAAACTAGCTGTAGGTTAAGAGGGACAGACCTTCCTTTCTTCTAACAGTAAAGCACAGAGGTTCATGTTTCCATGATTCATACAGGTATGGTACAGGCTTAAAGACAAGTATAATTAAATTACGTAAATTCCAACAACAACAACAAAAAAAATTACGTAAATTCTGAAAACAAAATCACAAGTTAAAAGCTCATAATAGAAGTGATGATCAATTGCTTTACCAATTAATTTCTTGTACTATTAAAATTTCAACTTTTTGTTCGTTTAGTTAGTGAGCTGTATTCTTGCATTGTAATGGAATTCGACTTATGAAAATTCAGGTTAAAAGCAGATTTTCATGAATCCACCTACACATAAAGCAAAATCATCCTCTTTTTGTTCAAAGCCAAGGTTGATTGTCACTTGGAAATAGTAGAGACTTTGATATATGCTCTTGGCATAAATGCCTGAATTTGATGTGCCAGAAAATTGTGTTATTTTTAAATTTAAAATATCTCTTCAGCAAATAAGTATAGTTTAGTATATTGATAGGATTTTTTAAATTTTTTTTTATTTTTATAGATTCAGGTTTTCTTTCCATCTGGGTTAAGTGATGGGTATTCTCCTTGAATAGACCAAACTGAAAGTTTCTAAGCCCAGAATTGTGGGTAGCAGTAGGGCTCTGGAAATAAGTATACTCAGGTCATGCAGATATATGTAAACTAAGGAAGTATAGTCTATAGGTAGAAAACTTTGGGAAATGGGGAGTCAATAACATGAAGATTTTCTTTTCCTGTCTTTAAACAGCCTTCAGGTTTAGAAGCATATTTAGAAAAATAGTGTTTTAACTATGAAAACCCCTTTGTCAAGACTTATGTCTTGACAAAAGCATGTGGGTCTGCTTGCTACTTTGCATAAGAGATGGATGGTAGTGATGGGGGTGGAGAGAAAAGATTCAAGTGTATTTCAGCTGCTTTGCAGGATAAGGCACAGCAAAGAAAATAGCCATGCTGTGTGTCTCAAAGGGCCCTTGTGTGGGTATTTCAGCTTGAAAGAGGATTAGCATTGGAAGTCTGTGATCATGTCAAACATTTGTAATTGAAGGTGGCTGTTGAAAATAATTCTTAACATAACTGGATTCTAGCAGTCTTGTTGATGATGAGGTAAGTGGAGTGAATAGGAAATGATCTGTTTGTCATCGCTTGAGCCACAAAGCCGAGAAACCTAGTCTCTGGGAATGGAGACTTAAAAAAGCAATAACATTGGGAAATGTTTGATATTTCAAATCAAAGAGGCTTTTGGTGAAAAGTGCAGAAGAAATATATACATGGGAATCTGTACCATTGAATTTTTGCTTTTAATATTGTCTCTTGCCACAGTTAAAATCAAACCTTTTGATTACTTTAGTAGTCACAGGTCATAGAATGACTTTTGCCAAATTGTAAACCTAGATAACATAAGTGCCTGCCTCATGTAAACAGTTTTATTCTGTGAGCTTGTTGTCCTGTTGTGTATATTTCTGTCCTTTGAAATCAAGTTTAAGAACTTCCTGGGGAGGCATGGGGGAGAGTTCATGGACAATCAGTAGCTCTTTCTAGTAGATGAACATGACTTTTAATTCTGTGGGTAAATTATAAATATTGCACTACATGAATTCATCTGGACTTTTAGGTAGAAAGGATGCAGTATGATTGGCTGCCAAAGAACATCTATTGCACTTGTACACTTAATGCTGCTAATGAGTGAACACTTCCACAAGGCAGTCCATGTGATATGCAGCTTTTGGAAAATGACAGAGTGAACAGGAAATGTTTTCCTTAGAGGATTTTATTTGCTCATCCAAGGCGATAGAGAAACATTAAATGATTTGTGGTGGATTTTATTTTCTTGAAGCACCTTCTATAACTTGAAATTCAATCAGTTATTGTGCTAAGGGATGGGTGCACTGACCTTGTCAAACGAGTGAGCAAGGATTTCATTTGACTTTGGTTTGTTAGTTCACAATACTCATGTATATCTGGGTCTCTAACCTTGGCTTTTCATAACTCTGTAATCCTAGGCAGTCATTCACTATGAAAACACTTGTGTTTCTCTTTTTTCTTTGTATTTGTTCATTTGAAAAGCCTTTCAAAAGGAATTGCAGCCTGCATGTGATTATAGCTATCAATAGCACTTAAACTAACTGCTGAGATGAAACTTTTCTTTTTGGATCCTGCTAATTTCAGTTATCAATAGAAAAAGAAATTTTTTCCCCATTAAAATGCCCAACTTTACTAATTGGTAGCTGCTTCTTGGGTTGAGCCTAAATTCCTTAGGGACAGCATTTGATAGAATAATTTTTGACATTTTAATTTGACAAGAAACAATTCAGAAAAATGACTTAGACATGTGCCTGAAGTGAAGTCTTCTCTTGCTAGGGTTGTGATATTTGGTGCCGGGAATGCCTTTGAACGTCTGTAGCACTTTGTAAACCCTGTGATCCATTTAATATGATAGCTCAAGCTTCTTGGCAGGTGTTTTCATAGGAGCTTCACCTAAATTATTCTTACACAGTTGAAAGACTCCCCCTCCCCCCATAGATATTAAGACATGGGGCTGATGCCATAAATTCTTACCTTTGTGATAAAAACACTTTCCATAAGAACAATAAATTTAGGTATAAAATGTATAATTTTATGCCTCTTTATTCTTTAATTATATTATATTCTACCTCTTTCTAACTCAGAAATATTATTTACTCTAAAATTTTGCTCCTGGAATTTGAAAATGTTGGAACAAACTAGTTTCATATACAAATGATCTGTTGTATATCTTTGTATAATGGAAGATTTACATTTTTAAATGATGAAGTTAAAGCTTGAAGAAAATATAAAGTGTTTTTATACACACACACATAAGCAGACATGTTCATATTTCTTTTTTTTTTTTTTTTTTTTTTTTTCTCTTTTTTTTTATCTTTTAACTTTTTTTCCGGGACCCCCGCCCCCCGCCCCCCGCCCCCCCCCCGCCCCGGGCCGGAGCCCCATGTTCATATTTCTTAAAAATTATCTTAGAAACCTGCATTTCTCCAAGTATATTGGGGAATCGTCAAAGGGCCAAATTGGAACTGAAATGGGCGTTTGAAAAATACTTGTTGACAGAAGCCTAGTTTCTTTCTTTTTTTTTTTTTTTTTTTAGAAGCCTAGTTTCTAAGCCTGAGAAATAGGTTAAAAGAAAAGGAAAAATTGACTTTTAGTTTCTTCTTTGTGTGTGTGTGTGTGTGTGTGTGTGTGTTTCTAACATATGAGGTTTTATTTTTTAACCACCAGATAAGGTTAGAAATGGATACTCTGAAACTTGCTCATGATGATAGTGATTTATTCCAGGTGAGGAAAATGCATTCATTTTACTACCAGTATATCCCCCTGAGAGTGGGGGTGGGTAACTGTTTAGCAAAGCAGACTTCTTGGGGTCGATTGGTTACATTCTGTTACTTCTTTACAAGACATTATTAGTTTGTATCCTACATATTTTTTAGTGAAAAAAAAAAAACTATTTTAATGGATTTGCCAGTCATGTACGCGTATTTGTTTATTCTCTTGCTGTCTTTCTCTCTCTGTCTGAAAACATTTACTGTCTTACTTCCCTTGCCTTCCCTCCCTCCCTTTCTCTCCTCTTTCTTTCTTTTCCCTCCCATTTAAATATGGGGGAAAAGTTAACATCTTCCATATCACTGTGTAAAAATGCTTCTGTCTGTCATTTGTTTCATAAAGACTTATGAGTTAAATCATTCTATATCTATTTTTAGTAAAGTTACTTATTACCCTTAGCAATCTAGTGTTTATAATTGCACATAAAGAAGAAACACCACTATTTCAATTTCCTTCTAAGGATTAAAAAGTCATAGTTACATTAACATACATATACTTGGGTTTGTATTCTAACGTTTTTGTTTTTATAACTTTCAAATGAAGATGATGTTGCAATATGACTCCAAGTATGTGATGTGCTGCATTAACATTACTTTAGAGATTGTAGTTCAACTTACAGTCATCCTAAGTTTGAGTTAGAAAACTTGAAATTAACAGAAAAAATTCATTGGAGCCCTTTGATATAAAATATATTTTTAGAACAACATCAAGTCATTTAAAATTTACTTTGGAATAGAGACTTCATACTTAAACAAACTTAGGGGAAATAAAATAATTTTAAAAGTTTTTTCAGCCATTGTGCACAGTTACTGTTGGAGGTGATTGCCAGCATTGGAGAATCAGGAAGTCTGTAGTTTAAATTCCTCAGGATCAGATTATATTGCAGATTTTCTTTACACATGGTGTTAAGTACATATTAAGTGACAGCTATAACTTTCTTTTCCTTTCTTTCCTTTGGGAATCTCAGGAACACAGCTTTGGCTTTCTTCTAATTTGTGTTACTTTTAAATTTATTTTTAATTTTAAAGAGTATGTATATACCTGTAAGTTGCAGCGTGACTAAATATCTGAACAACTCAAACTTAGTACATTGTGTTTTTAAAATAATGTAAATATCTAGTGGCTAGGTTTTAAAAAGTGGGAGCAGGAAATTTTATGAAGGAATATGGGAGATGTCATTACTTATAGGTAAGATTAGACCAGGAGTTTATGTTTATTCATTTGTTCATTTTAGAGTCCTTTTCTTCCTGCTTATGGTTTACTTAACATCAAGGATTGTTAAGTTAAAATACATTTGCCAAAAATAAGGCCCAATAATTAAAATTTAAAATGGTCAGGGAGACCATCAGAGGTATTAGAAGACTGTAGGGATCCCAAGGAAAAATGGACTTCATATGGATTTATTTTTAAGATTCAGAGAACATTCAGTGATTTTAATAAGCCTTTTCTTTGGTTCTTGAATTTAATTGGAGAGAATGCGTCATTAGCCAACCAACGTTGAAGTGCCTAACTTTGTGCTCTTTCTTTCTTGTGGAGTGAAACTTATGACTCTTTTCATGACACTGTAAATTATGAGGTACCTGTATATGGCTTGTCCTTGTTCTGCTTGTATTTCAGTTGAAATATGTGCCAGATCTGGTTCTAGTGCAGAGTGTGTCCATTTCATGTGTCTATTTACCATTTGCAAGATTTTGAGCAATAAATGTTCCTTGACAACAGCATCACACTTTGTTTTTTACCAACCCTCATTTTCACTATACCCCAGACATGAGCACAGATTGATGTTTATCCATGTAAATGAAGAAACAAATCCCTCTATTTCAGTGGGTAAAGCAGAAAAACATGAGATGCTGGGAAGTCTGGAAGCAATTAAGTTAGCAAAGTGTATAGGAAAAAAGACAGCAGACATGGACAATAATCCTATCAAAATAACTTGTTTTATAGAAATGAAAACCTTCAGACTAAATGATGAACAAGAAGTTAATTTAGAAAATTTTGCTTTTATTCAATTTATTTAATTTTTAAATTTTATTTAGTGCATTTGATTTCAAATAGTAGAATATATATGTGAGAGTACTCTTAGTCCTTATGTGGATGTGTGTGCTGATATTTACTTTTATTCTTATCATAAGAATAGGATCTGAATATAGATCAGAATAAGATCTGAAAATATGAAATTGAGAAATTACGTGAGCAACTGCACACAGTTAGAGAAAAGTATTTGCTGGTTGCTTAGAAGGCAAGATAATGTAGATCCCAGTGAATTGTTTGGTTTGGAAGTAGGCACAAGTATATGACCAATAAATGAATTTCAATGGTGTAGTCACAGTAAGTAAAATGTAGGGGAAAAAAAAAAAACAATTTTTAACTTGAATCCAAGTAAAGTTCTGTTTCATGTTTATGCTCTGTCCTTTGACAGATTTGGGAGAATATCAGGTAATTTGACCTATCAATCTTTGGCACAGTAATCCTTTGTGTATTCAAATAGAACATAAAATCCTAATGTTAATGGATTTTCTTTTCCATGGATTATATCATTATATTGTGTACTACTCCTCTGAGAATCCTAGTTTAGTTTCTGATGCATCTAACCAGATGACCTGATAGTGAGTCCTCCACCCTAAACAATTGACTTTTATTTTTTGTGCTTCTCCAGCATCGTACCAGCATCTTTTCAGAATGTGCTCTCTAGGCATCGCTTTGAATATTCCTCAGAAATAATGGCTATTTCTTAAAGGTCAGATCTGAGAGGAAATAGAGACCATCATGCCAATTACATTAACCTCTAGGAATGAAATGTTTATCGATTGACCTTCACAAACAACTTTCAGAAAGCTCCAAACTTTCTTATTATTGGGAAAGCCTGTGAAAAGATGATTGGGAAGCAAGGAACAAACAGGGAGTACATATTCAAACAGAATAAAGTCTGGCCAGATAGTTCAGAGGTCACGTTTTCTTTTTAAGTCCTGGTTTCAGATGATCTTGGCCTAACTTGAGCTCTTTGGTTCTCTCTTACTCCATAGGTAAAATGAAGAGGTACTTGTGATCCTGACTTCCTTGTGGGAAGATAGTATTAGTAAATCTTAAAGCACTTTCAGAAAGCCATAAGTATTATGAAGATGCAGGAAATTTGTATTATTATTTTAGAATAAATGCAAAGGGCCTTGCAAAAATAATACCCACGTGTAAACTAAGCAAAGCATTCTATGGCCATTTTCTTCTCTGTATGTAAGCAGCTAGTTTGACCAAATTATCAGACAGACAGGATATGGCCAGGTGCCATTGCACTCAGCTCTTTTCCCTTTTGTGACAGTCTTGAGTTGAATGTTTCCTTGGGCAGCTAATCTTTGGCAGCGAGGCTTTGTTCCGATAGTGGCATCTGGCACTAGGTTGATTTAACCACGTCTGAGGTTTGCTCTTTTCAGAATGTGCTCTCTAGGCAGCTTCTGTGTGGCTGTGACATGACCACATGTTACTGCTTGCTTTTCCTGCCTTCTAGCACTGCATGTGAGGCTAAGGCCTTCTGACACCTGCCATTTGGAACTTTTACTTGCTGAAAAATGTCAAGGTTTGCCACAAGATGAAGACAGATATACCTGATCATTCTTCCCTTTCTCAGAAATCGACTGAGGGCATTTGTTCATACATGGATAAATTGCTAAAGTGGTACAATTCTCTTAGCTTCGGAGAACATATTGGGTTTGTGTAGAAGTTCATATGTGTTTGTGTGTTCTTACTCTCCTTTATACCTATTCAGTGTGATACTAATTTGCTGTTTGCATAAGCAAAGTTTTCAGTGATTATTTTATGGATTTCACCAGTTAAATGGTGAAGGTTGAGGGAGAGTCATCCTCCATTTTCCTCATTTTTATTAACCTCACTAGGAAATTACATATTTTCAAGGATGAACCTCTGTTATCATATTGCCATATATGTGCACACACTAATGACTGTCAAATCTTAAATGGTCTGGGTAAGACATCCTGTTTGAGGTCCTTGCTCTTTCTGTTTTTTTTTCCACCTTGAGCCATTCAGAGGAAAGATTGGTGAATAAAAGACAGAAGTGCTAACCTGATGAGCTTATTCCTTGTAGTAACTGGTAACTAAATGACTGAGGAAAGGAGTTGAACTCTGGTATAAAATGAAGCCTTAAAATGCTATTATAGTTTGCTTATTTTTACCTTTCAATTTTATGGATAAATCATAATTGGCTGTGTGTTATTGAGTAAACTCTTTTATTTCTCTTACCTTGATCTTTATGTTGGATCTCAAGTGCCGTAACATCACAGATATGGTGATACCCTAATTTGGTATAGTTCAGGGGAGAAGTTCCACTGACTCTAGATATTTTGAATTGTAAAAAAATATGAAAGAATTGGATGAGAAAATGCCTAGAAGTTAAGTTCTTGAGAGCCATACTGTGTTCAGAGGCTGTGGATCACCTGTGAAACTGTATCTTCTGGCATCTCTTCGGACAGCTTCCTTTTAAGTGGCTTAAAGTGGCTCAGTGGTAAAGAGAGAATAAATATCAGCTAATTGGCTTGTCCTTGTAGTGTAGTATATGAATGTTGGTAGAAATATAAAACCCATTTCCAGCAATTGGAAGTCAGTGAGGACTAATAGCTCTTATGTTAACAATAGTATCCACGTACCAGAACATAAATATTCAAAAACATTTTAGTGGAAGCCTGGCAGTTCTTTTTTTTTTTTTTTTTTTTAAAGATTTTATTTATTTATTCGTGAGAGAGACACAGAGAGAAAGAGAGGCAGAGACACAGGCAGAGGGAGAAGCAGGCTCCGTGCAGGGAGCCCGATGTGGGACTCAATCCCGGGACTCCAGGGTCACGCCCTGAGCCGAAGGCAGGCGCTAAGCCACTGAGCCACCCAGGGATACCCAAGCCTGGCAGTTCTACAGTGAACAAAGCTTCTTGCTTCACAATCTGTGTTAACTTGAATTATATAAAGAACTCTTGTTGCAAACCTAAATGGCTTGATCTTTTAACTGGATCCTTCCTATTGTTAGGGTTTTTCCATAAAATCACGGAATATGTGTCTCAGGGTAATGGTTATAGAAATAATGTTAAGTAAGCTTCTTAATCGTAATGATTTACTTTTTGGATGTGAATAGTCAAGGAATAAACATATAGTATTTGGGTTTCACCTAAGAAACTACTAATCTTACTATTTCTTCTATCTGAATTAAACCTATCCTGTTTATTCTTGAAGTATGTTTCATACATTTGAAAGTTATGGTCCTAGACAAGATTAGAACTTTGGTTGCCATCTTTGACTCCTCTTAATTTAAGGTTCAATAGCTTTTCAACAAAGAAAGGGCTGTATGAATGAATTATCCTTAAATCTTCAGTGAAGAAGGCTAATAAAATTGAACAAAAATATCAAGGTAAATCAAATGTGTCTTTCAGAGAATGTTCTTTTCTCTATGATCTCTACTATGGTGATACCACTTGTTCCCATTAATTTGTAGACTTTTTTTTAAGATTTTATTTATTCATTTGAGAGAGAGCAAGAGTGAGAGAGCACAAGTAGGGAGAGTAGCAGAGGGACAGGGAGAAGCAGGCTCCCAACTGAGCAGGGACCCCGATGTGGAGCTCATCCCAGGATGCCGGATCATGACCTGGGTCCAAGGCAGACACTCAGCTGGCTGTCTACGGTGCCCCGTAGACATATTTCTCATAGCTTTAGGCATGGTTTTAAAAGCCATGAGACTGATCAGTGGTTCTGAAAATACTGGCTGAGAAGTTTATATTCTTTAGTGCTAGCATTCCATCCAGTATTCCCAGTTGATAGGTCAGTCCTATTTGCAGCTGAATTTATTCATTCCATAATATATTAAATCCAGTTAGTTGCAAATTTTCTTTTCCTCCTAAAAACGGTGAATATATTTAGGATGATAGTTGTAATAGACTTTGCTAAAAGGAAACAAAACAGAAAATCAGATATGAGTGACATTTACATTTGCATATGCAGATGGGAAAACCACTAAGCAGTCACATTTTTCAAGGGTTTGATATTTCTTTTGAATTTTTGAAGCTTTAGAACAGTGGTTCTCAAAGTATAGTCCCAGACTTCCTCAAACTTAAAAACTTGTGTTTCGAAAGACTGTTAGAAAAATGACAGGGCAAACCAAAATTTGGGAAAATATATGCAAATCACATGTCTGCTAAAACCTTGTATTTTTTTTTAAGTTTATTACTTTATTCTTTTTTTTTAAGATTTTATTTATTTATTCATGAGAGACACACAGAGATCGAGAGAGGCAGAGACACAGGCAGAGGGAGAAGCAGGCTCCATGCAGGAAGCCCGATGTGGGACTCGATCCCAGGACTCAGGATCATGCCTTGGGCCGAAGGCAGGCACTAAACCGCTGAGCCACCCAGGGATCCCAAGACTTGTATCTATTATACATAAAGAATACTTAGGACTCAGTAACATGCAAACAAGCCAATTAAAAATGGGCAACAGATTTGAATAGATATTTCACTAAAGAAGATTAGGAAAGGCCAACATACATATTGAATAAATGCTCAGCATCATTAATTAAAGAAATGTAAATTAAACTACAAGTAAAAAGATACTACTTAATAACAGAATAGCTATTGTCAAAAAGATGATAAGTATCATGGAAATGAATATACTTGAGCACTCACTCATTGTACCTAGGCAGTTTCTTTTAAAGTTAAGCATGAATTTATACTTTAGCATCTCTCCTCCTAGAAATCTATCCAAGAGAAGTGAAATGTGTGTCCAACACAAAGACTTGTGCATGGATATTTGTAGCAGCATTATTCTTAATAACAGAAAACTGAAATGAATTCCCAAGTCCATTGACTGATGAATAGATAAATAAAATGTGGTATATCTAGAACAATGGAATACTGTTCAGCAATAAAAAGGAAACACTGAAGCTACAACATGGAAGATTCTCAAAAACATCATAAGTGAAGAAGCCAGATATAGGAGACTGTATATTTTATGATTGCATTTATAGGAAACATCCAGATGAGGTAAATATATAGAGAATAGAAGATAGAAAGTGGATACCTGGGGCTGGAGGTAGGAATGAGAACACACTATCTTGGGGATAGAAATCTTCTGAAATTGGAGTTTGGTGATGGTTATATAACATTTACTCAGTCATTGAATTTTACACTTACAGTGGGTGAATTTTATGAAATGTAAATAATTTCATATTATTGAAATGAAACCAAAGAATAAAAAATGTAGTCCCAGGACTAGCAGCATCAGCATCACCAGAGAATTTGTTAGTAATGCAAATTCTTGGCCCCAGTGAAGCAGAAATTCTGGGGGTGGGGCCCAGCTAGCTGTGGTTTAACAGCCTGCAGTGGATTGTGATGCAGGATCAAGTTTGAGAACCATTGTTCAGAAACAAGGAAGGTCACATGGAGATGAGGGTAGTTGTGGGTATCGTTTGTGTACATTCAGTTTACTGTGTTCTGTAACTGCAGGAGAGGTTTGAATTAAGGCCTGTTGTAGTCAAGCTAAAGAAAATTACAGGGCAATGGGAATAAAAATAAACTGGCCTTTCATGTTCTTGCTATGTCCCTATGAGAAGCTTTATGATTGTGATGTTTGTGTACCACATATGTTAGTAAATTCCTGTGTTCTTTTAGGCTTGCTGTTACTTAACAAACATAGCATAAACAGGTTCATTTGCCATAACGACAGTGGAAGTTTAGATCCTTGAAAGGAATTATTTCTCCTAAATATTTACACAGTGTAATATAGCAAAGCCAGAAATGTGCAGTGATCCCCAAAAAAGTAAAGATCTGACTACAGATAAAGAAGTAAACGGAGCAGTCAGCTGAACTAAAATTCATTCTCCCTCCATGTGTTCAGTGTACCTTTAAAAACCACGATTAGAAAATTGGTTGATCTAGAGTAGTAGTCTTATGCATGGCATGTGTGTTCAGGTTTGTTTTTTCTTCTCCTCAGCCCCTCCTTCCCCAGCATTATCTGGGTGGCCAAAAGAAGTTCTGAAGGTCAAGGCTGCTCCAGGCTCCTAGCTGGTGCATGTGTAAAATGAAGTTCATAGATAGGGTCTCCCTCAATGGAGGCAAGGGGGGCCAGGGCCAGGGCCGGTGATGACTTCTGCCAAGGTATACATTCACTTCAGAGGAAAGTAGGGGTTTGGAGGGTTAGGAACAAAATATGAGAAGGGAAAAAAGAGGAATGGGTAACATAGTATGAAAACCCATCAGTGTGTGTCATTTGTTAGCAGAGTTCACTGAGATTGTTAGTGGTAATATTTAGAAGAGTATTAGGGAATGTAATATAAAACAGTGATGTTTCCAAAATTTTATTCTACTGTGGGTAAAAAGAACTGGGCTAGTACTTGCTGGCAAAGTAGGTCTCAGCCTTTGTCTTGCTCTTATTTATTTATTTATTTATTTATTTATTTATTTATTTATGATAGTCACAGAGAGAGAGAGAGGCAGAGACATAGGCAGAGGGAGAAGCAGGCTCCATGCACCGGGAGCCCGATGTGGGATTCGATCCCGGGTCTCCAGGATCGCGCCCTGGGCCAAAGGCAGGCGCCAAACCGCTGCGCCACCCAGGGATCCCATGTCTTGCTCTTTAATTATTGTTGTTATTATTTTGCTTTTCATTGTCTCATTTCCTTTGCTTCTGTCCTTTTTTGTGATTATTCTTTCTTAAAACTTGTAATAATTAGTATGATGTTATTGAACACTCACTATTAGCAAAATATTAGAATATTACATCCTCTAAACTGGTAATTCCATAAATAAATAAATTAATTAAATAAATAAATAAACTGGTAATTCCGAGTTGTTTCTGGTTGGGTAATAAAGGAATCACATATTTTGTGGTAAGTTTCATTCGACAAAGTCTATGCCGTAACAATCTGCACTCCTCTATTTACAAGTGGATAAACTTGCATAGATGTATATAAGCTAGAAAAGACGAAAAGATGAGTTAATGAGGCAAACTTTTCCCTTCATAAAAAAATTCAACACAATTCTCTATGCAGCCCTCAAATTTATATCTGAATAGAATTGCACTTGAAAAGAATAAACAAATACAAATAATTTGTTATATGAATAAGCACAAATTGAGTAAAAAATGGGCAGTTTTGGAGTTACATGTAAAAATCAGGAGAAGCATACCTTTTTTTTGGGGGGGGGGGTGCACATTGACAGGTAATTCAACATAATGTTCTTTAAATCAGTACATTTCAAATTATTGACCAAAGGACATTTTCACTGTAAAATCAGGTCAGTCTTTATTCCCTGCCTTCTTAGTTTTTTGTGTCTTGTCAGTAATGAACATGGAATGTTTACAGTACTGTAGCTCGTGTTCTTTTTGCCTAGGATTTTCTTGTCTTGGAGTCAGGGCTTAGTCTGGCACAACGTAGGCTCTAGGCCTTGTGGTTGCTCTTATGGCAGTTTTTTCTTGAAAACTCCTGTGGTGGTATCATGCAGTGCTTGTAACAACTCCTTATTGGTCTCAAACATAGTTGGGGAAAAAAAAGAGATAAAGGAGGGATTTTTAAAAAGGAAAGCAGAAGAAGGTGAAAGGAAGAGAAAGAGAATAAAAGGGATGCTTACTGTAGAGAGTAGCAGAGATGATCATTTCTGTGGGTGCCATTCTTGGTCAGAAATAGCTTCTACCTCAGTGGAGAGACCCAGCCTCCAGATGTCCTCTTTGTCTTTCAGTTTGTTGACTTGCTTTCCCCTATAACGGCATTTGAAGATACCAGTGATTTTTGTCATCTCTGTCATTGAATGGCTCACTTGCCAGCAGTGACAGTGATTTCAGCGTCATGTTTTGCCACACTGTTCCGCTGTAGAGGCTTGGCATCACTGTGCACAGAAAACTCTGATGCTAAAGAGCAGAATCAGATTCTCATGCCCAATGCTATTGCTATATTTATAGCATGGAAGGATAGGTAGCTGGTGCTCTGAGGAACCCTAAACTCCAAATTAAAGTTCTGTTGCATAGTTGCTAATTCAGGTCTTCCTGTTTTGGGTTTCTTTTGTGGCTGGAAAGTGTTCTTTTCATCTGATGTGGTATGGGGCACTGAAGGAAAGGTAACTGAGGGAATTCTGTACTGTTGAAATCCTGCTCTGTGGGTAAGATATGATAGGATGTCCATCTGCGAGTACATACACCTTTGGTAGACATTTTAAGTTCTCCCAGGCTTATTTTGGGTCCTCCGTGTGATTACTGTACCACTGCTAAGCTTATTCTCTTTGAACAATGCTCATCATTTGAAAGAAAACTTAGAACTATTGTTCGATTTTTTTTTTTTTTTTAAACTGGCCATTGAATTCTTTCTAACTGGTCTTCCACCAGATGGTGCTAGTGTTACATATCTAAAGGTAACTTCTTTGGTACCATGGAAATCTTGAGCTTGTATGTGTTTTCTCTCTTTTTCCCCTTCACCAGATTTTGTTTTTAGTGTTTTTCCACACACACACTACTTTCCTGGCATACTACCGTGTCGCCCCACATCTTGTATGTTGTGGGTAGTGAATTGATTATGCCTTGGCAATCATGAAGGATAACTTGGGAGGTGGGTTCAGAGCCCAAGGACTGAGTAAACCTTAAGGATATATACTGATATACTGTGTGATTTCTTGTAAAACTTCTCATCATACATTTGTTTTTTATCTAGCCTATGTGTACAAATT
Organism: Canis lupus baileyi; assembly: GCF_048164855.1. NCBI lineage: Eukaryota > Metazoa > Chordata > Mammalia > Carnivora > Canidae > Canis > Canis lupus. The sequence continues at coordinate 50,570,677 of NC_132848.1, read as the reverse complement.
GAGAACTGATTCTTTACTTTCCTGCTTGGCCACCTTTCTTTTATGTTATAGGAATATCATAAAATGTTATTGTTTGAGATCTGGAAGCCACGTGCAGAAGTTATTCCTAAAAAATGATATGTTTACCCAGATTAAGTTCAAAATAACTTTAATAACTGTACAAGAAAGTTTAGTGGAATAAAAGAAAATGTGGGGCATTATGTGATATAAGATCTCCTGGCCAATTAGCAATTGTTTTTTTAAACTTAAATTTTAAACTTTTTCTGTTGACAAATACTATGTGGCTATTACAGAAAAATTTAAAGCAATGAGAATGCAATTAAAGGAATAGCTCATTTAAATACTATTAACATTATGTTGCATAAATCTTCCCTTTTCTTGTTTTCATATAGGTCTATATTTTAAAATATCAGAGTTGGTATCATATCATAGACATAAATCCAGTTTTTTTCACTTAATATTTTATAAATAATTTTTAGTGACAGTATAGTTTTTCATTTAATGAACTCTCCAATGATAGATGGTTTTGTTTTGTTTCTTTTAGTAAAGCATGAATAGCTCTTTTTCAATTTTTGTGTATTTTTTAATCTCTTTTGTATGAATTTTTAAAAATGTAATAGCTGACTCAAAAAGAATGCATATTTTTGTAACTTGATCTACATTTTCAAGATACCATCCAAAAGCGTTCTACAGTTTAAACGTCTTTAGCAGCATATGATTTTGCTTGTTTCCTTGCTTCCCTATCATCACCAGGTCACCCTGGTTTTTAAAGTGGCTAATACTGCTCGTTTGAGACTCCCTGAAATGACAATTCATCACTAAATACAGGAACTTAAAATTGCTTTGATATTTTCTTAGAAATAAGCTTTATCCTTTAAACACTGAATCCTAGAGCCCCTTTTCTTCACAGTGGTTTGGTTTGGGCTTTGTCTCCTGTTCCTCAAGTATAGCAGTCATCCTTTCATACTTCAGAATGGGTTATCTCGTGTGCAGAGCACAGAACCAAGGTCTGTGTTGGCTAGCTGTTTTTGCACTTAGTATTACTTGTTGGGGAATTTAGCTCAAGCCATTTATTCTCTCTTTGTATGAATGTTTCTCAGTCTGAAAATTTGGGAGAATGGTTTTTAGATAAATTATTTTTAAAAGCTTTAGTGAAATAAGCTGTACATTTAATGTAGTAGCTACTTAGTGCATATTTTTTGATGGGCAGAAGGAAGAAAAAGCTGTTAGGTAATAGTAAGGTTTGAGGAATTTTAATGTACTTTTGAAAAGAATTAAGAACATGTCAGTTTTTACTAATTCAATATATCCTGACTGATTTTGATATCTTAATAAATAACTACATTTTCATTTAAATAGGTTATCTTTGAATTAAATTTCCTCCTATTAATATAAGGAAGCATGTGATTTATTTTAAAATAAGAGAAAACAACAAAGCTATTTTTGTATTTGGGAAATGGGAAGAAGGGAGGAGACATGTAACCTTGTAGATGAATGTGAAAACTATTAGCCTAATAACTGAAAAAAAAACAAACGGCTAGTTTTCCTGTCTCATGAAAAGAATCCTCACCCCACCCCATCTCAATTTGGTAAAAGAAATTGCCATTTTCTTTATTGTCAGAAAAAATAGTCACTATAAGAAAACTACTTGCAAACTGGGTTTTAGAAAGATTCATCAACATACAATCTGGGCTGATGACATGTACAAATTCTATAATTCAAACATATCTTTTCAAAAATAAATTATATTGATAAGTGATCAGATTGATGTAATATCATTGAATTTTGCTTGAGATACAACAATTTAGCATTTTTAACTTAAGAGTTTTTATTAAGATTTTTAAGAATGAATTTAAAAGTATATGCACTCTTATTATGGGCATTTCACTTGCTTTTTAGTTTTGAGTGTGTGATTTGTATTTTTTTTAATAAAGAAGACCCTAAAATCATGCTGAATTTGATTGTTTTAAAAAATACCTATTTAGTAATGGACCATTAGCACATTAATATATATATCTGGGAAAATGTAAGTCCAATGGTAGCTTCTAAAATGTACCTACATTTTTTTTAAACACTTGAGATACTATATATATATATTTAAGTATTTGTATGCACTGGCAACTTGAAGGGGCTTCAGAGCACTGTAATAATGTTGAACTTTCAGTTCATTTACAGCTGTGTCAGTTAAATTTTCCCCAAATAATAAATTCTGCTCAGTCTTGTCTGCTTTATGGCAAAATAAATAAAGTAATCAAATTCTAAGATTATGAGCCCAGTTTTTTTACACCTGGGAGAAATTTGTTTTATGGAATATGGTATTTATTAAATCATGAGCTGTCTGAGTTTTATGTAGAGTTCATTTTTGCTTTTCTCAAAACATATTAGAGATGAGAATACTTTTTCATAGTTTATTGGGAAATTTGTAATAAACAGAAAGTGGCATATAAAATTTAGCACACTTTCTGAGTAATCTATCCTTGACATCCAAATGGGAACGAACAAAATGGGGGTGGGTCATTATAAATACTTTTGTTCTTCTGGAAAAAATCGTCACCACTCGCAGCTTGATTTGTTACATTTAAATCTTGCCACATACACTTCTTAGGTCCTTATATGTTGTGTATTGAAGAAATCAGTGTTGAGATTTTTCTGTTCATTTCGATTATTGGAGCATTCTGTTCTACTAGCATTAGTACTGACCTATTTATTGGACTCATGCTATGTAATAACTAAAGCATATGAAATTTACTACATTTTGTATTGATTTAATATTAACGTTAATCTAAAATCTTTCAGTGCAGTGTGTCACATCTGTTTTGTATTCCTCTGTTTAAAAGAAGTGGCAGTGTGGTATTTGGAGGAATATTTATTATCTGAGTGTTTTTCTTTGCAACAGTTTTCTCCCAGTCTATTGAGAATTACAACTTCCAAAAGTCAGTGAATCACCCAGCAAATTCTCAGGTACCAAACTGCTAAAACCCATAGTTAATTGGAATTTTTATTTACCACTTCATTTCCCTTTACTTAATAGTGGCAATTTTGGAGCCTTTGTGGTAAAATTTTTTTTAGGTATTCTTTTCCCTTAATAGTAGGTCCAGCCTGCACTTCATGGATACTCCAGTTTTTTTTAGAAAAAAACTTTGTTAGACTGAGTATTGAGTTGTGTTTGAAACCAAATTTTCTATGACCAGTGACTGAATATTCTTATCCTGTGATGGTGCTTCCTAACTTTTTGAGGGGTTATGGGTTTCTTTAAGTAATCACTGAAAACTGTAATTCCTTTTAATAGAAAAAAAGTGCATAAACACAAGTGGTTTTTATGCAATTTTAATTAATCCTGTTTCTCCCTATCCAAAAGACCAAGGCCCCCAGGTTAGAAAGTACCACTATTAATGGAACTGAAAAATCTCTTCTAGAGTATTGGTTTTAACATTCTATTATGCCACATTAAGAGTTTTCGTCACTTCAAGCTTTCTTTGACATTACATTTTCTCCTTGATCATTATGTAGTAGAAGATAAGCAGAATCTAAATCTTATTTTAGAGAAAAAGCACAATTACCTTTTAATCTTAAAGACTATCTCTGAAATTATAGAATATATTTGACCTTCTACATGCTTTATATTCCACCTTAGACACATAAGAAAGGAAGAAAATGTTTCTTGCTTAAAAATATGTTATTACACTTACTGTTTAGCACAAAAATATGGGTTTTCATTTTAATGAGAGGTTGTGAAGCTATTCAGAAGTTACTTGTGCTGGTTACAAGTTCAGACTTAGGTTTCAAGCAGATTAGGGTTCAAATCTAGCTCAATAGCTTACCAGCCAAATGACCTTGGGCAATTACTTCTCTGTTAAAAAAAAATCACCATGAAAAGATTAAATGAGATATTGTCTATAAAGTGGTTTGTTTAGTACTTTGCGTGTAATATGTACTCAGTTACCTCTTTCTGTATCATGATGATAGTTTTGATGAGGATAAACAATTTCAGAGTATTCATCTTCCTATTATGAAATTCAGGACAGGAGACTTGGTTGCAAAGAAAAAATAATCTTTATATTCACCCAAATAATCTTTTCAGTTCTTGGTGGTTTATAATTGTCAAAGTTCAATCAAGAGTTCTTCAAAGACAGGGGTAGCAAACTTTTTCATAGTTTTCTTATTCATGTTCAGCTGTTACAATGGGGCAATATGTTAAAAGTTATCCACTAAATTTGTCTCACAATTGAAGTAAATATTGAGGAACAGAGAAAGGAAGATGTTTCTGAGAGTGGATTAAAAATCAGGTACAGGGGCAGCCTGGTTGGCTCAGTGGTTTAGCACCGCCTTCAGCCTAGGGCGTGATCCTGGAGACCTGGGAACGAGTCCACGAGTCCCACGTAGGGCTCCCTGCAGGGAGCCTACTTCTCCCTCTGCCTGTGTCTCTGCCCCCTACCCCGTCATAAATAAATAAATAAATAAATAAATAAATAAATAAATAAATAAACAAACAAATAAATAAATAAATAAATAAAAAAGAAAGAAAGAAAGAAAGAAAAGGAAAGGGGAAAGGGAAAGGGAAAGGGAAAGGGAAAGGGAAAGGGAAAGGGAAAGGGAAAGGGGAAAGAAAAAAGAAAAATCAAGTACAAACATGTTTCTGCTTTTGAATCTTGACACCTAGATGGTCTTGTGGTAGAGCCACAGGTATCATGAATACTTCGGGTAGATGATGTTTCTTTGCATATTATGTCATTAAGAATACCTCTAACTTAAAAATGTTGAATAAACTATAGTGATGTCAAGTACCGTGTACATGTCCGCTGTAAAAGACTGTTCTTATTGTGGTTTATAAAATATTTGGAGCCAAAGAAGAGAAGGATGTGTGTGATGCTTTGATTAAATAAATGGCTTAACACCTGCCTGAAATGAAAGCCTTCAAGTTTATTAAAAGGATTGTTTCAGACCCTCCTGAAAAGAAGTGGAATAATATCCTGTCTGATCCCTTTCCTATCCACATTGTGGTTGTTCATTATAATTGAGCAATAATCACAGGAGTGTTTATGGCAGTGGTTTCTGTATATATCCATACATGTGCACATATCCACACATATGCACATGCTCTCCACGATGCTTTAGAATGATTCAGTTGGGAGTCATAAGTATTAGTCAACAATAGATTATAAACACGAGAATCTCCGTATATTCTGGAAATTCAAAGTTGGTATTAGAGGAAAGTATCCATTTGTTCATCTATAAACTGTGGCATTACTACTGATAGAATTCATTATAGATTGAAACCTGTGTATTTCTTCTGTGAAGAACACAAACCTTACTTGATCACTTTATTTCTGAAAAATTAAATGTTATAGGTACCGTCGAAATATAAAGAGAGCACTTTACCCTGCAGTTTTTTTTTCAAAATACCTAGTCTTGGGATTCCTGGGTGGCTCAGTGGTTTAGAGCCTGCCTTTGGCCCAGGGCATGATCCTGGAGTCCTGGGATCGAGTCCCATGTCGGGCTCCCTGCATGGAGCCTGCTTCTCCCTCTGCCTGTGTCTCTGCCTCTCTCTCTGTGTGTCTCTTGTGAATAAATAAATAAAATCTTTAAAAAAAAAAAAAAACTAGTCTTATTCATTAATTTTCTTTGACCAGGCAAAAAGTTTGGAAAATGATATTTCCCCCTTTTCTTTCTTCTCAGTATTGTCAGTGAAGCAGGGGCATCAATCTACAGTGTCAGCCCTGAAGCCAACAAGGAGATGCCAGGGCTGGACCCTAATTTGAGAAGTGCAGGTAAGAAACAATGGGCTGTCAAAAAAGCATGTGGGTTTGTTATTTTGAAGGACTTCTCTTTTTAGCAAGCAAAATAATTAAATGTCCAAATTTAATTTTCGTAAATATTTAGGAAATACATACATAAAAATTAGCACGTTAGAATGAAAAGTATTGGAGTAATAATTAGAACTGTGGAAGAGGAAGAATATTGTTTTTTAAAGAGTATAGTAAAAAATTAGTCCAAAACAACCTTAGTAAAATTAAATGCTTTAATAAAACTAATAAAGTACTCCAAATCTCTTATTATTATACAAAATATTTTTTATTACAGCTTTTTATTGACAAAAACTAGCATTTCGGGCAGCCCGGTTGGCTCAGCAGTTTAGCGCTGCCTTCGGCCCAGGGCCTGATCCTGGAGACCGGGGATCAAGTTCCACATTGGGCTCCCTGCATGGAGCCTGCTTCTCCTTCTGCCTGTGTCTCTGCCTCTCTCTCTCTCTCTCTCTCTCTCTGTGTGTGTCTCTCATGAATAAATAAATAAAATCTTTTTTTAAAAATTAGTATATTAACATAAATATAGTACAAATATATAAACATGCACGGTTTATTGCTAAATATTTATCAAATGACCAGTTTCTCTTGTCTTGCTTATAGGGGCAGTCATTAACATTTAAAACAGCCTGCTTTGATTTTAGTTGTATTAAGTTGCTTTGGTTTCTGTTTTGTGGAATAGTTAAAATCTTGTGTGTGAAGAAATTGAGATATTTCGATACGTCTAGTGAAAGCAATTTGTGTTATAAGCAAAATATTAAATCTGGTCAGAGCACTTCTACATGTAATAGATATTTAGACTACTTTGTTAGAAAGAGACTTTTTATTTAAAATTTTTCCTTACCTATTCTCATCAAGTTTCATTGGCTACTCTTGAAATCTATACTTGAAGATACATATTTGAAAATGTTTGCATTTTCCTAAGGCTAGAAACCTATTTCTTACATCCAAAAGAGCTTGTAGTTTCCTTTCACTTGTTTGTTCCATGATACCATTACCTGTCTAAAATGATCAGCTTCTCAAACTCAGATCCCAGCTCAAAATCTTGGTCCTCCTGTGAAGCTTTTCCCTATCACAGCAGCTCAATGTGGTCTCTGCCTCCTTGCCATGTGCTCTTTTGATACCTACCTTGTAATAACAATAACATTAATAATAGTAGGAGGAGGAGATACAGTAATCATAGTGGGAGCTGCTAATACTAATCTTTTTAAGTACCTAATATGTATGAAACATTATGGTAAATGTGTTACCAGGTTTATTTTGTTTTATTTTCATAAACTGAGTCTTAAAGGAGCCACATAACCACATTATAATTATATAATGCACATAAGTGCATATATAATACTTGTGTACTTATATAATAATAGGATATTTTATTAAAAAAATAAAATTCAAGGGTTTCTGGGTGGCTCAGTCACTTAAGTATCCAACTCTTGATTTTTGTCTCAGGTCATGCTCTCAGGGTTCTGAGATTGATCCCCACATTGGAGTCCACGTTGAGTGTGGAGCCTAAGATTCTCTCTTTATATCCCTCTGCCCTTCCCCCCTACCTCCACTCATACATGTGTGCTATCTCTCAAAACATAAAATAAATCAGAACCTTTTAAGTTGACACTGAAAGGTAATCTTCCAAAAAAACATTTGAAAGAAATATTGCTTAGAGTGGCAATCTCTCAGACCTTCCACTGTTAACGGGGCTCTTGTTTCCTCTTCACCACTGGCCTCTGTGGATACATAACTGCCAATAGAGTTATAGAGCAAGATTACAACATTCCAACAAGACTCTGAAACTAGGAAATAATAAAAAAGAGGAATCATTATATGGTCCGAATTACTTAGATTCTCAATTCTGGCTGTGTCTTCAATTTGGGATTCACTGCGATATATCTTCCTTCTGTGTCTTAGCTTGCTTTCACACAGCAATAACTGATTGTGTTTGATCCATATCAATTCAAAACATCCACCTAGACATTTTGAGCCTTCAAGAACTGGTCCTGGAGCCAAATATTGAAAGAAGCTCAGTCTCCACTCTTGGTTTTCTAGGGTCCACTTCTTTGTCAATTCCTCATTTCTGACTGGAAGTCCTTCTCTTTCCTAGTGATTGATACCAGGGATGACTTTATACTGCATTTGAGACCTATCCTACTGATGAGTGTGGGTTTTCCCTTTCAGCCCTCCATAAGTTTACTGTATCAGAATATAACAGAACCTTAATGTTCATACAGTTTTAACATATGTAAGAAGGTGACCTTCATATTACTGTATCTTCTTGACCAGTTTGTCAACTTACTGAGAGAGATTATCTTTATATATGCTTATAGTTCCCCATAATAAGTTCATTATACATGAGAGGCATTTAAATTGGATAGACAGAATGGTAGATAGGTGATATTAAAACGTTTATTATGGATTTCTGACTTAAAATAGAAGATTGAGTACACCTGTTAATTCCTTTACTCCCTTCTGAACTCCCATTAAAGTGACAGTAACATGATAGAAGGAAGGCACGAACATTCTAGGACAAGAATAGGAGAGGAAAGATCAGCAACAGTCATTTTGAAGCAGGAAAGCAGATGGCTGAATAATAAATGATTTAGCCAACTTGAGAAAATTGAATACTAAGACAACATAGAAAACCGAGAACTAATCTGAAATGATCATGGAACCCTTATAGGTTCAGGAAATGCACCAGATTACTTATAGAAGTATCTTGGGAGGGCTGCAGGTAGGTCTAAAGTAAGAAGATTGATTGAAAGTTCTGTATAGAAAGCAATTAGACCAAGTTAAACATAGAATACCATGTAACCCAGCAATTGTACTCCTAGGTATATGCTCAAAAGAGTTGAAAACAAAGATTCATAGCACCATTCACATAGCCAAAAGCTGGAAACAACCCAAATGACCATCAGTGGATAAATGGCCAAACAAAATGTGGTACATCCAACAATGGTATATTATTTTTAGTCATAGCAAAGAATGAAGTATGACACGTGCCATAACATGGGTGAGCCTTGAAAACATGCTAAGTGAAAGAAGCCAGACACAAAAGGCCACATATTGTATGGTTATATTTCTATGAAATGTCTAGAATAGGCTAACCTGTAGGAGCAGAAAGCTGATTAGTCATCACCAAGGACTGGGAAGAGGGGAAAATGAAGAAGGACTGCTTAATGGGTACAGAGTTTTCTTTTGGGGCACTGAAACTGTTTTGGAACTTGATAGAGGTGGTAGACTGTACAACAGTATAAGTATCCTAAATGCCACTGAATTGTACACTTTGAAATAGTTAATTTTATGTGAATTTCACATCAATTAAAAAAAAACAAACAAACAGATTTCCCATTCCACGCAGTTAAGTGACTGTCCTTCTTGCACCTTTGCAGAATACAGGAGATTTTTTTCTCTGCTGAGGGTTAAACAGAAAGTCTCTTTCCTGGAGAACACAGGTTGTACATGATAGTGGGGATACCTACTGAAAAAAGAGGGATTAGATGACTATTTATATGCTGATGTAGAGGTCCTAGAGAGGACTAAATCTTCCATGCAAGAGATAGGGGAATTCTGACTTACTCAGGAGAAAATACCTAAAGAAACTAAGATCAGAGGTCCACAAGAAATGTACCAAATCACCATGTTATGAAGCCCACGATTGATAAACTTCACATATTTAAGCAAAGCACTTAGAGTCAGTAGACAGCCAAGAGTCACCTAGCATGTAAAGAAACTTACACTATTAAAGACAGATGGGGGGTAGTACGGAAGCCACTTGGAGGAAATGAAGACTATATAAAAGGAAGAAAAACTTTTACATCCTTAGAGAAATGAAAGATATTTCACTCATTTAAATGAAGTTGACGTAAAGTACAGTTCACCTTTTTTAGATGAGTTTTTAAATTCATCTGTGAATTTCAGTAAGCTTAAACCAGTCAGGTAACCACAACCACTAACACTATAATCAAGATAAAGATTATTTTTATTAGGTCAATGGTTTTGTCCACATTTTTTCAAAAATGTAATTATTAATTAGAGAATCAGGATCATTTATTGAAAGTACATTTTAATAAGCTTTATAATGAAAAAAAATTCTTATTTGGAGTTGCTGAATGAAAAAAGCACATTTATCCTCCTCTGTCGCTGTGTGATGACAAGGGGAGGGGTAAAATGAGGGGCATATTGGACTTGACAAATAAAAATTTCTACTTTGGTATTCTTAGATAACAGAATATGGCAAACATTTAAGAGAATACAGTTTAGTCCAGTCTTTTAAGCAGTATGTTCATTTGTTTCGGAAGCTCAGAGATTCTAGATATTTCATAGAACTGAAGACCAAAACCCACGGAACTCTTTTAATCCTTTGGATATAAGACACATTTTGCATGAGGGGGGAATGGTGCTTCCAAGTCACTCCACATGGTTGTGTATGTAGTTGAGCCCTGTATATCCTGCCTGACCCTATGAGGTCTCTCCGGTTGCTTACAATTTAGCCCTCAGTCCGTGGTCCCCTCCCCTTCCCTCCTTTTGGTGTAACTAACCTGTTTTTTACCCTCTAATGCCTCACTTGTTCAATAGCAGTTTAGTTGTCTCCCTTTACACACTGAGTTACATTATTACCTTTTAACAAATTATCATATATTAAAAACTAAATTCCTGTATGGATTTTGTCCTGTTTTCATTGGTCTGTCTGATGTGCCACAGTGTCAAGACTCTCAATTACTGTAGCTAATGATGTGACTTGCTTTAATCTTTCTTTAATTGCACTTTTCTTATGCATTTCCTTTTTTCCATATACATTTTAGAGCCATTTAATTGGAATTCTGTTATATTGGCACCTTCATCCAAGTTCTGTACACTTTATTACTCATAGGCAAAATACACACACACAGAGTAAATGGATTGTCCTTCATGAAATTTTCTTATTGGCTGTTGATGGCATATGGTGCTGCATTAGTCGTTGTCTTGGTATCAACCAATTGAAATCTTGTTAGTTCTGATTTTTTTTTTTTTCAGTTGATTTGCTTGGGTTTTCCAAACTAGTCAGTCATCAGGCACTTGGATGGTTCAGTGGTTGGGTGGGCGTCTCCTTTGGCTCAGGGCATGATCTCAGGGTTCTGGGATCGAGTCCTACATCAGGCTCCCCGCAGGGAGCCTACTTCTCCCTCTGCCTATGTCTCTGTCTCTCTCTCTCTGTGTCTCTCATGAATAAATAAATAAACTCTTTAAAAAACAAAGTAGTCAGCCAACATCTGCAAATAATAATCTAGTTTCTGTTTTTTCAATAATTATGCCGCCTTTTTTTCCTTGTCCAATTGCATTGACTAGAATTTCCTGAACAGTGGTGATTAGGAACAGATACAGAGATATGTTGACATGTGGGCAAAGTGGTATTGGCATACGTTTGGATATACTACATTTAAAAAATATAGAACAGCTTCATTGAGATATAATTTACATAGTATAAAACCTGCCTGTTTAAAGTGTGTAAGTCAGTGTTTTTTTAGTACAGTCAAAATTGTACAACCATTGCCACTATCCAATTTTAGAACATTTTCATCACTCCAGATGGAAACCTAGCATCTATTAGCAATTGGTCCCCCTTGCCCTCTTACCCTCAGCTCCTGATAAATACTAATCTATTTTCTGTCTCTATGGATTTGCCTATTTCAGACATTTCATATAAATGGAATTATTACAAGATGCAGTCTTTTGTAACTGGCTTCTTTCACATACCATAGTGTTTCCAAAGTTCATTCACACTGTAGCATGTATCAGCACTTCATTCCTTCCAATTGCCAAATAATTTCCATTGTATGGGTATACCATATTTTGTTCATCCATTCTTCTGTTAATGGATATTTGGGTTTTTACTTTCTTGGCTGTTATAAAAATGCTGCTATGAACATTCATGTACAAGATTTTACGTGGACATCTGTTTTCATTTTTCTTGAGTGTATACCACACAAGAGTAAAGATTGGATGACCTATGGTAACTATGCTAAACATTTTCTAGAATTTATTTATTTATTTATTTATTACTTCTATTGCTGTTTTCCTCGCTATTTATTCTCTACCTCTTTCACTGTGTCCACCTTTTCTTCTCTATCTCACAATGTGAATATGCCCCCAAGTTTTGGGTTGTGACTTCCTTTCTCTTTGTTCTCAACACTCCATAAAACTCCTTTTATGTGAGCTACCTATCTGTCTCTTAGTTTCAGGAATCTGTTGTCTGCCTAATCATTCTCAACCTACAGGTGTGTGTTACTACTGTTAATTAACTATTTTCTTGCTTACCTTGCCAGCACTATCTTCTCTTGAAAGCCTGGACATAGAATTTCCAGTTCTACTTTATTTTTTTTTAAATATTTTTTTATTTATTCATTCATTGGAGACACAGAGACAGGCAGAGACATAGGCAGAGGGAGAAGCAGGTTCTCTGCGGGGAGCCTGATGCAGGACTTTATCCCAGAATCCTGGGATCACGACCTGAACTGCAGGCAGACTCTCAACCAACCACTGAGCCACCCGGGCGTCCCTCCAGTTCTACTTTAAACAATGTTTATATTCCTTCCCTCATGAACAAGAAAATCCTTCAAATAAACAATGTTCATTTTCCTTCTTCCTTCTATCTCCCATCTCTTCATGCTTGAGTTTTTATGCTCTGCAGAGTGAATAGCACCTGAAGGTGAAATGCCAATTCTGGGAACATTAGGGTCTATGTAGAGGTTGTTTATTGGGGACAGTGTAACTCCAGAGGCCCTTAGGACTTTACTGGAAAATTAATATGTCATCTAGAAACTATTATTTCCAGTTCATTGTTGCTGTGTTTAGCAATATCAGGATGCACAAAGGAGATGCTAGCAGTGAACCAATTAGGAGGGAACCAGGTAGAAAATATGTCAAAGTCCTTTTCTGTACTTAATTTTTTTTTTTAATATGGAAATCTACTTGCACTTAACAAATTATACAACTGCACTACCAGTTTCTAAGTTTAGGTGTTCATAATGTAGGTTTTCCTGAACAGGTAGATTTGAAAGATTTACCTCTTGTTAATATCCTTTTTTTGAATCTCTGATACTTTCCTGCAGTGAATGTTCTGATGCCTGTATCTTTCACTTGGTTTACTGTCGTGGGTTGTTGGGTTGTTTTGTTTTGTTTTTTTCTTTTTAATCTGAAAGTATTTTGACAATATATATATGTGTTTGAAAATCAGTCTTATTGGATTATGTTTTTAAAGGCTAGAATAAAGAAATGATCTTTGCTTTCAGAGACTATCAGATGTTTCCCTGGTGGCATCTATTCTCACTGTGTAATTATGCATGTGATTAGTGGGGGGGAAGCAGCTTCCCTGTAACCTGCAGTGCTTGCACTCATTAACCTTTTGTGAGGTTTAATAAGAAAGTGTATGTGAAGGCCTTGGAGGCTGGAGTCCGCCTCTTTTGGTGGGGATAGCAGATTGTATGATACCAGTTTATTACTCTCTAAGCTGGCTTTGCAAACTGCCATTGTCACTGTATGTTAGAAGTAATAATAAAATATATGAAAAAGACTTGAACGACCATGCAGTGAACTGAGCACACAGAGTAGGTCTTATCTCTGATGAAGAGGTGGTATAAACCAGTGACAAGAGAATTCGACAGTCCCATGCAAGAGGTGGCATCTGTTGCTAGAGTTTGAACAGTTAAATAACACAAGAACAGGCATGGGATCTCCTTTGATAGTCTTAATGTTTTCACTAAATGAGTTTATATTTCACCCAACCTTCTGTATTAGTAAATGACACTGACTAGCTTTCTCGCATTTAGAAAATGAAAGCTGTTTCTAAGGACCCCATGTAAAACTATATTACTTGGGGAAAGAAAAAAAAAGAGCTGCCCTTGGAAGCATCCTTAATATTCATACTAAATTTCTTTTCTCCAGCTAAATCTATCTTTTAAGCTAAATTAGATATGAACTTTTGTTAACATTTTGTAAAAAAAAAGAGAGAGAGAGAGAGAGAGAGAGAAATGATGACCAAGGAAAAATGGACAACAGATAAGGTAATGTTAGAAGCTAACTCAAATCTCTTGTACGTGGATTGTGCTGGTCAAGAAAGCAGTGTGATTTAGAACTGAATTTAGTGTGTCCAGAGACAAGCAGTTGTGACTCCGATCACTTCACAGTTAATCTTGCAGTCATATTTAAGGCAAAACAAGTGTGTTTACTAGCCAACTGACTTGGTCTCTGATTGCAGTAAAATATGATTCCATCAGTTACTCATCACTATCATGATCTAGTCCTAATAACATATTTGATTTGCAAATGTATGTCATAATAAAGCAGGATTATTTAAAAGTAAAACAAATATATACTTGTTCATTTAAGTGTGAGGTGCCCTGCTATGCTGTGTTTAAAGAATGAACAGGTGATTATGTAAGTATAGCAAGTAAGCATTTTATTTGTTTTTCCAACTGTATTATCTTTTCAATCTGTGCTCAGAAATGCCTACAGATTCTGGTAATAAAATTAATCCCGAAATTTTGCATTCACTTTTTTTGTGTGATAAAAGGGAAACTTTGATACTTAGTAGTTAAATTGTTGGTCTCTGTGTGGGAAAAGAGGGAAGGAATTAAATACTTACTTTATAAGGGACTAACATAAGTAATTATCTGGATACTGCTTTTCACATTAAGCCATACTTATTTTCTGTTTTTTCAGTTTCCATAGCAAGGCGCGTACAAGACCCATTAGCTGAGCTGGTGAAAATCGAGCCGAAGCACATTGGAGTTGGAATGTACCAGGTAAAGCAGTGTGGGTCATTTATTTTGTGAAACCTGTCAATAGTATGCAGACTTGGCATAGTCATTAAGTGTCGGTGGGAATAGCTTCCCATTCTCAGAGGTTACACGGTTGATGGGAAGGTAGTTAGAAGTTACGTTATTAGGGAAGGAGGGAGTTTTGTTTTGTTTTGTTTTGTTTTTTTTCCTGGTGTTTATGGTTTGGATCAAGATTTAGAATTGACTGTAGTCAGATTTTAAGACTATTAAAACATTAGATCAGACTAGTAACTTAATCCAGAGAGCCTCTCCCTTTCACATTATTATAAAAAAGCAGAGGAAACAGAGCAAGGGGGATGGGTTGGCTCTTTGTGTAAGCCAGTATGAAATATTGATCTTTATTGACCATTCTGGAAGAAGCCTTTGGTACCTACTGTGCTTTATTTTTTTTTTCTGTTTCCTATTTCGATTTGAGTATTGTAATGAGTTTTTGGTCATTACCTAGTATGAGCTAGAGCCTTAACAGTAATGGTAGTGGTGCTTGTTGTTGTTACTGTATTTTTAGTTCTTGAGGTTACGTGTGTTCATTGGGCAGTTGAAGACAACACTAAATCTTGGCAAAGTGAATCCATCGTAGCTTGTCTTCAGAAAGATCAAATTGAATTATTTTTCTCTTCGATGAAAGTCTGTTTAAAATCTGAAATAAAATAATATCTTCTATGTAGTTTTCATGGGACTTGAGTGATAGGTTCTATACTTTTCTCTAAGAAATATATTAGGGCATGGAATCTGTGACCACTAGAAATGGAAGAGATGTTAGAAATCATATACCCCTACCCCTTCATTTGATGGAAAAGGAAGCTGTGTCCTACAATAGTTAGGATTTTTACCCAGAATCACCCAGTGGCAAAGCCTGGACTGACCTGTCACATATTGGACTTAACTAGAAGTATTCCCATTTTATAGCAAGTTAGAGTAAAAGGATCTAGACCTTTGAGTTGACCTGTTCATTTGGGAAGGATAGTTGCTTAAGAGACAGATCTAGCTATACAGATAGATAGAAATGCCTAGTATGTAATGAGTATAACTGTTACAGTTTTATGATACAGGCATTGTAGTTAAGAGGAATTATAACTATTAATTTAAGATAAAGTTATAGAATGCCTGAGCAAAATAGTAGAACAAAGAAAAAGAAAGGAGAAGTCAGATTCCTAGAACCCAGACAGGTTACTAAGCTATTGACCCCCAAAGAAATCTTTTCTAAATAGCAGAGACTTAACCTCTAGATTTATCAGAGATACAGCACTTAACATGAAAGAGTTTGGAATTTGTTCCAATAGCAGTGAGAAGAAATGGAAGAGCTTTAAGCAAGGGAATGATATGATCTTATTTGTATTTTTAAACATTGGCTCTGGCTAATCTTGGGACAGTAGCTTAGAAGGGAAAAAGAGAAGCAGTAAGACCAATTCAGAGGCTGTTATACTAGCTCAGGTGAGAGATGATGGGAGAAATGGAAAGAAGTTAAATCTATTTTGTAGGGACTACTTGGTAGTAAGTGGAGGAAAGGGAGTTGTTCAGAATTTGCTCCAGGGGTCCTGGTATGTGGCTAATGCCTGATTAGAGCAGATTTTGTGGGGATAAGATCAGTAATTCAGTTTTGGATGTGTTGAGATGCCTGTAAGAAATCCAAGAAATATCAAATAGAATTTGGATATGCACGTCTGAGATTTAGAGGAATGGCCATTTAATTGGAGTACAGACTTTGGCAAATGATGACACTGAGAAAGTCATCAAGATGGTGACGCTGAACTTATGATATCCTTCACTTATGCTACCACTACTACTGGCATGTCCACAACTTCACCTTCTAGAAAATGACAGAGAAGGAGCACATACATATTTGTGTTCATATAAACATACTTACATGAAAAATTTATAACCTGGGAAAACAAGAAGGGGTTGGTGGATAAAATTTCAGAAATTCCTGAAAGGTACTAAGAATGAGGAATCATATCCATGGGGATAAAACCTGGTAGAGCTGCAGCTCAAAATATACAGATCAATAGTGTTCTCAAACTAGAGTCATGTTTAAGTAGTGGGTAGGTGGCCTGTACTATTAGAAAAGGAGGTGCATATGGAGTAAGTAGGCCCATAGTGACCCCTTCCCTCCATGTCCTATGAATTCAAGCTCAAGCACTGGGTATAACCCTGAGACCAGAGAGAGGCTGGGAGATCCCTCAAGTAGCCTTTGCTTGTCAGGAAGCTCAAGGAGTCTCGCATGCTGGGAAGACAAACTCCTGGCGCATACCTGACACCTGACATCATATCCCACATTCCCCACATTATCACTGGATTCAGATGATGGTAACAAAAAACAGCATACACAGACAAATGGGGACTCTGGAATGATCTTCTGCTAAGAATCACTGAACATTGAAGAAAACTTACCATAGCAAAATGAGGCACCAAATGTAATAAGCAAAAAATAACAATGAAACCATGAATAAGCAGTAGACTTTGAAATAAGTAAAATGAATATTCACAGAGAGATAAGTGAGGTTATTGTATGTATAAAACAAACTGAGGATAGAATGAATTAATAAACCAGTCTTAGAATTAAAAGATATGCTTGTCAAGATGAAAAACAAACAAACTGACTAAATAGAATGGACATAGATTAAAAAAAAAATTAATGAATTGAATAATAGAGTTAAGAGATTCTTTAGAATATAGTCTTAAATTGAGAAAAGTGGGCAGTATAAACAAAAGGTCATATGATATAGAGGCCATTTTAAAGATTCAACATTCATCTCATAGAAAATTCAAATGAAAAGAAATGGAGGAAAGTTATAATCACCGACATAATAGGAGGAGGTTTCAGCTGTAATGTGTGCAAGATACTTATAAAGAAAAAAGGAACCTGACATTAGAAATTTGGAGAAAAATAGTTCCACACAAATGAAAAAGAAAGTCATAGTACTGCTAATATCAGACAAAATAGAATTTTAGGCAAAATGCATTGAACAGGTCAAGGAGGGATATTTCATATTAATGACAGTTTCCCAAGAAGATGTAATTGCCCTGAACATTCTATGTTATCTAACAACATAGCTTCAAAAAATGCCGTATTAAAGACTTCTAAAATTAAAGCAAGAGACCAATTCACTTTTTTTTATAAGTCTTAAAAGATTACAGTATATTAACACAAAGCATTTTAAAAACAGCTTTATTGAGTATAAACACATATTATACATACATACATATGTAAATTCACCTATTTAAAGTGTACAAGTCACTGAATTTTCATTCAGTGGGTTGTGAAACTATTATCACTAAGTTTTGAACATTTTCATCCCCCAAAGGAAACCCAGTGTCCATGAGCAGTCATCTCTACCACCCCGTCATCCCCAGCCCTAGGCAATTGATTACTCATCTACTTTGTTTCTATAGATATGTCTATTCTGGATATTTCATTTAAATAGAATTATATAATATGTGGCCTTTTTGTAACTGGCTTCTTCCACTTATAATATTTTCAAGGTTCACCCATGCTGAAGCACAAGTCATTACTTCATTTCCTTTCTATGGGCAAATACTATTTCATTGTATGTGTATAATACCACATTTTGTCTATCCATTCATTGGTTGGTGGAAATTTGGGTTATTTCCACTTTTTGGCTGTTATGAATAATGCTATTATGAACATTTTGTACAAATTTTTAAGATATATGTTTTCACTTCTCTTAAATATATATCTAGAGCATGTTTGCTAAGTCATTTGACGCATAAATTTAAAGCCAGATAATGAACTAGGGAAATTATTTGCCACAAATGTATATATCTACAAAACTATTTTATGGGGGATCCCTGGGTGGCTCAGCGGTTTAGCGCCTGCCTTCGGCCCAGGGAGTGATCCTGGAAACCCGGGATCGAATCCCACATCAGGCTTCCTGCATGGAGCTTGCTTCTCCCTCTGCCTGTGTCTCTGCCTCTCTTTCTCTCTGTATCTCTCATGAATACATAAATAAAATCTTAAAAAAAAATTATTATTAAGGTTTGGTGTTTCCTTGTTGATTTGTATGCAATTATATGTTGGTATAAGTAAAATATTTACAAAAGATATATAAAGGCATCTAGACACCATTTATCTTAGATGCAATAAAAATTTTTCTTTATCAAAGAAACCCATATTAAAGGGATATTATTTCAATCTAAAATTGAGTAAAGTTGCAATAAAATGACAAACATCTATGCAAGTGAGGATACAGTGAAATGACCAACACTACTGATAGAAGTATAAATTGTTATCTCTAGCAAATAATACCGATCAAGATGCACTTTTAAAGAATGCATCCCATTGACCTGGTAGTTCTCCCTTTAAGGATCTCTTCTAAGGCAGTATTAAGAACTATTGATAAGATTTATATACAAGTTATATACAAGATTAACAAAATTATTGGAAGCAACTACAAGAGAATAGTATATCCAGTTGAAATGTTATACAACCATTAAAATATAGACTTTCAAAGAGGATTTAATGACATGAGAAATTGCTTTATTTTTAAATTGCAATGAATTTGTTGATACAGAATAAAACCAATTTCTGTTTTAAAAATGTAGATATACATTTATTCAAAGAAAAGAAAACCCCGCTAGTGACTGGTATTTATATTTTTGTTGGTGTGATTAGGGGATTTTATTTTCTTTCTTAGTTTTTTTAAACTTTGTATAGTGAATATGTATTAGGAAGAAATTGTTATAAAATATATATCTATCTCCATATTCTAACCAATGGGCTGCTTCATTTTAAGCCTTGATACAGTAGACTTCCAGTATATCCAGAGTGGGACTGATTTCTTTTTAGTTCTTTAAGTTCTTTAGGAACCTCTAAATGCTTTTAGTATAAATTTAATATTTATATTTATTCTGATTTAAAATGCAAGTAACTGGATAAACATTGTTGATTTTAAAAATGAAAGCTATTCAAAGAAAAGAATGTTAAGTACTTAGATGAAATAATAGAAGCTATAATATTATTACTTCAATAGAAACTAAAATACTTTTGGTTTAATAACAGCTAAAATGCTAAAGGCAGCACTCCAATCCTTGTCAGAAAATGGGGAGACCTGATTTTAAAAACACATGCCTGTCATAATTTCTGGAGAGAGAGAGGCAGCCAGTGTGGTCGAATGACAACATATCCCTAACTGACCCCTAAAGACTTTGCTGGAAAGTGGCTTGGTGTTACTCCCAAGAAAACAGTCCAGGGTGAGAGCAGGATGATGCAGGGTTGGCTCTGTCGAGTTCTGTGGGACATGGGGAGTGTGGTTTAGCTTGGCCTTGTCATATCCTGAGAGCACAACTTAAGTAAGTTGGATTTACTTGCTATTTATTTCTTCTTTGGGCTGTGTTTTAGATACTTTTGTGCTCATTAACACCTCCATTTGTTAATGAGCATGCACAGTGAAGTAGGAAAGACAAAACAGTCCTCTTCCTCCTTTCGTGCCTGTTAGATCATTTGATGATGTTAGAGAACAAAACTGTGTTCCAAAATGAGTTTTTGGAACCCTTAGTGAATTTTCTATATCCAGGCATCTTTATTACTCATTATTATGGATAAGGGAGAAGACACTGTAAAAGGAAAATCATCTTCCCAGATGAATTTTTCATGGTAAAACCTCAAAGGTGGGAATTTGTATTTTATTTCCCTACCCACTCTGTGGGATCAGTTATGAGTAAAAATTAAAAAACAACTCTTCAGTGGTGATATTATTATAGTTTTTAAAACTGTTTTATAGGTAACGTGGAGGGATTATGAAATGTAGTTTTAGTTTAGGTCTGTAAAAGTTAATAAGACTCCTCTGTTTCATTTTGTTTGCCCAAATCCTTTTAAACAATTTAATCCCTTAATTATTTGTTATTGTAGAGTGGGATACAGGAAAGAGTCTTCCCCATGGACATTCACTTAGATGATTTTTACCTGGATTTTTGCCCCCTTATACAAAACAATATTTTGGAATAGATAAAACACAAAAGTAAAACATGGAGGAAATTTGTTCTAAAAAACAGACATCACAGAGATGAGTTCCCTGCCAAAATGTCTTTACAATCTTGTCCCTTAACTGTAAGTCCCAGCATATGGACCTATTTGAATCTTGTGCTTTACCCAGTGTTATAAATGAAATCAAACTTAGCCTCACAATTCAGATATTTCATTTATTTGTGACCGCAACGGAGCCGTTTCTGTAACTGAACAAGTACAAGTAATTGACCTTGACTGGTAGTATAAATAAATTCATCTATCAGAATTTACTAATTATTCCTTAAACTTAGTTTTAAAATCTCTATTCTGGGTGCTTTTTTTTTTTTTTCCACTTAAGGATGAAAACGCTTCTTTTTGTTGGAGTATTGGGCTTCAGTTTTCTCAGGTTCTTAGAAATCACCAACAATGAAATAAGTCATGTATATACACACACACCCTAGTATAACACCATACTTATCTTTAAAAGAAATGTGAGATGTTAGTATGATTTGAAGAAATTTTTACCAATAATGCCTTAAGTTATTAACAATGAAATATTTGATTATCTTTTGTTTGCTTACTCTTTGTATGTCATTGACCTTGGAAAATGAAACTAGATCAATTTCTGTTTCTACTCAAGTTCACCTTTTAGTTTTCATACATCAGCACAAAGTTCTAATAGTTCTAAAACATTAAGCTATTTTCACAGTGTTTAAAACTAGTAATTATCATAGATGATTTAAAAAATTACACATGACATTAAAAGTACTTCCATAAAGGAAAAGATTAATACATGTTAACTGCATTAGAATCTAAAACATCTCTGAATAAATAATAAAATTATATATAGAAAATCTACAGACTGGGAGAAGGTATTTGCAACACATATAACCTATAAAGGACCAAAAAATATAAAGACCTACAAATCAAGAGGAAAAAAGAGCAGTTCAACAGAAAAATAGGCAAGGGATATGAACAGGCAATTGACAGAAGCAGAGGCAAAAAAACCACAAAAATATTTTTTAAATGATCATCACTTTCACTGGTAACTGGAGAAATGCGAACTAAAGCCACTATAGAAAACCTTTCAGGTTGTCACAACTTAGTCTGACAATTTAGATGTTAGCAACCATGTGGAACATTGGGAATCTTGTACATAACTTGTAGAAATATAAAATGATCCAACCTCTTTGGAGAGTAATTGGACATTAATAAAGTTGGAGATGGGGATTCTCTTCAAGTTAATAATTCTGTTGCTGTATGTACATAGCCTTGGGAGTTTTCTCAAATGTGCACAGGCTGATATGTATTAGAAATTCATTGAAGCACTATTTATAGCAGTGAAAATTTAGAAACTATGTTCATCATCCAGAAAATAGAAAAATAAAATATAGTATACCCAGACAGTAGAATATTACATGAAGTGAAGATAACCAAATTAGAGCTATCTGTATTAGTATAGATAATCTTCATAAGATAAAATATTAGAAGAAAAAGCAAGTTCCAGAATATATACAGTATTTTATGGTATAAAATTTTAAGATATGAAATATAATACTGTGTACTATTTGTGAATACCAATATATATAATAAGAATATAGAAGTAAGCACTGGAATTTATGTTTGTGGTTACTCTGGGTGGGGCATGGGATGGGAGAATAGGAACTGGGAGAGGTATACCAGGAGTTTAAACTGTATTTATAGTGTTTTTGTTTGAACTGTATTTATAGTTTTTAGTTTCTTAAGTTCTTTGGTGGTTAATGGTGTTCCTTATACATTATAAATTTTTGTTAAATAAATCATAATTTTATAAAAAGATGCAGGAAACCTTGGTCAGGTGGTTAAGGGTGTTTTATTTCAAGAACTTTGGCTTCCAATTGGTTTTAATTTCTTCCTTATATTTGTGTGTGTGTGTGTGTGTGTGTGTGTGTGTGTGTGTGTGTGTGTGACAATGAGGATTTATATAGTCAGGAAAAAAAGCCATTTTCAATTTTTAGTGAAAATGAAAGCAAACCACACTTAATATTAAAGTACATTTCTCTTTGTAATATTCCTTGAAATTTTCATCTTTAAGACCCTAATTTTGCACCAAATCAAATACTTTTTAAAAAGATCTATTTATTTTAGAGAGAGGGTAGTGGAGGGCAGAGGGAGAAGGAGAGAGAGTCTTTTTTTTTTAGAGATTATATTTATTTATTTATATACTTATTCATTCATTCATTCATGAGAGACACAGAAAAAGAAGCAGAGACATAGGCAGAAGGAGAAGACTCGATGTGGGACTCGATCCCAGGACCCCTGGATCACGACCTGAGCCAAAGGCAGACACTCAACCACTGAGCCACCCAGGTGTCCCAGGAGAGAGAGTCTTAGCCAACTCCACACTGAGCATGGAGCCCAACCCAGGGTTCAGTTTCATGACCCTGAGATCACCATGTGAGTCAGAAGCACCAAAAATCAGATGCTTAACCAACTGTACCCCTCAGGTACCCCTCAAACACTTTTTAATGCAAAATTCTAGCACTATCTTTAAATTTTTTCTTCATTTCACAAATATGGATTTTTCTTCTGTGGATTTTAAAAATATTGTTTGATTCCATTGTTTGAAATGGTCATTTCAGAGATATGGCCTAGGACAAAACTGTGGGTGATTATCTTTCTAGTGCTTATTTATAGGGCGGAGTTAGGTAGAATCAATGTTTAAGGAATTGTAGTATAATAATGGTATTGTAATATAACTAGCATTCATTCTATACTGTTTTCTTTTCACCACTAACTATTCCCCCAACACACTCCTAAATTATGTAAATTAGGAACCTTGAAATCAAGCAAGGGAGCTTTTAAAAATAACTATCCTAGGCCACATCCTCAGAGATTTTCATTTAATTGGTCTGGAGGGTGGACCCAGACAGCAACATTTTAAAATTCTGTAGATGGTTCTAATATACAGGCCATGTTGAGAACCATTCGTTCATAAAGTATGATTCCTGGGCCAGCAGCATTAGTATCACCCGAGAACTTGTTAGAAAATGCATATTCTTGCATCCACTTCCCAGGCTTATAGAATCACAAAATCAGGGGGTGTTATCAAGCTTGAATGTACATATAAAACCCTTTGGAATCTTGTTAAAATGCAGATTCTGGTTCAGTTGGTTTAGGGTGGGGCATGAGATTCATTCTTTCTTTCTTTCTTTCTTTCTTTCTTTCTTTCTTTCTTTCTTTTCTTATAAATTTATTTTTTATTGGTGTTTTATTTGCCAACATATAGAATAACACCCAGTGCTCATCCTGTCAAGTGCCCACTGCAGTGCCCGTCTACGTTTCTTTAAACTCCTATACCTATGCTGTTGGTCTGAGGATTCACCTTGAGTAACAAGAGACCCTACTGATAGCTTCTTGGGCCCCAGCCCAGGCCCATTGAATCAGAATCAGATTTTAACAAGATTTCCAGGTATTTTGAATGCACATTACAGTATATGCAATGCAAGAGGAAAATCAGGATATGCCAAAATGTAAGGGATATGAGAATTTGAAGAAGCAAAAATCAATATTGTAAAACACTGCAAATATAAAGGTAGGATACTGAAAATGTGCTTTCATGTATAATTTTTAAAAATGGTGGTGGTGGCCATAATAATAGTTTCACTGGAGTTAGGGAGGCAGAGGTGAGATAAGCAAATTGAAGGCTGAATGAAAGATGCGACTTAGAGACAAATGTATACAAATCTCTAAGGAAAGAGAGGTTTTTAGGAGAGCAGGATTTGAATGTGCTGAAATACTGATAGGAATGAGTTTTAAGTAGTTAAGAGAGAAGTCGAAGATCCTGGAGAGGCAGAGGCTGGTTACCTGAGGAGATGATGCTCAAAGCTTACCTAATGAAGGAAATAGACAAGACGAGTTCAGAAAAGAGAAGCTCCCAGAGTGGCAGGTGGCTGGAAGGAGGTGGAAGAGAACAGGACTGGGAGGGCTTGCTACCCTACCTGGATAGTTTTATTTTTCTGTGAAGTAGGAAGCTCCAGTTCTATACCCCCTCTTCTCCCAGAAGAACAGAGAATTTTTTAATTTCTGAAATCATTGTATTAATTTTCTTTACTGTCTCTTCTAATGGAATGTAAACGCTTATATGAGGACATGGTATTTCCACCTCTGTATCCACAGCTCCCATGACCCCTCACATGATAGATATTCAGTAAGTATTTGCTGAGTGAATAAATGCTGAAGTGTCGGTATAGTTGGTCTTTTATTCTATTTTTTAACTCTTTTGTGAACACACCATAAAATTTTGTAGCCTCTCACTGAAAATTTTTGTGGGGTAAGCCTGAAATTTGAGTTACTAGTATTTTTTTTTCAAATCTCTTTTCTGGCAAAGTGAGAATTTCAGAGCAGAGAACCATTAGTGTAGCCAACTGGTTGCAGTGAGATGACTGGAAAGTGAAGAAGGGTTGCTGTGGCCAAAGAAACTAGAGTTCCTCAATTTAACATCTATTGCTCCATTCCTTTCTCGCTCTACAGCACATTCTATTCTCAAGGGAGGTAATTCTCACAGAGACAGATTAGGGAGAGCACTTAGAGAGGAATGTTCTTTGTGACAAAATGAGTCCATCAGTCCTTTCAAAGGACCTATAATTAGTTAATACAGTGTAGTATCTATCAAAGACAAACCTTTGTGGCAGTGGCACTCGATGTAGAATCTTTAAAGTGAAATTACCTACTAAAACCTAAGTTTATGAAAGTTCTTAATAATTTTATCTTTGTTACCACAAAGCCCTAAGGAAGTTTTGATTATGTCTAATATTATGTGTGGATGGATAGTCTACAGGCTAAAAATAGTGGAGTGGAATAAGATTATTCTAAAAATGTTTAATTCTGACATTCAAAGAGATTTTACTTTCTGTTTTGCTATTTGCATATAATTAGTGTGGATAATAAAAGAGCATCTAGGATGTATTTCTTAGTGCAAAAAACTACTCTATCTCTGTAACACAATAATGTTCATTTAAGAAACCCAAATATGTAAGATAGTGCTAGATAATTATAGCAGTCAGGAAGAGAAATAAAATGTGTGAATATTAGGAGGACCATTTCTGATAATTTAAAAACTATATTCTGAATACCTGATATCTGATAGTATTAACGAATATTCATGAACTCAGTCTTTATATATGTGTGTTGGGGTAGGTGTTGATCATGGTCTTTAAGAATAGTACAGATAAATTACTTGTAAGATTATATTCTATTTTAAATTCAAGAGGAAGGCATCATCATTATCACAGTAACAGGATGCCTTAAATTCATAGTCCTGTAGAAAGGGCTGTGAAATTAATAGAATTTAGGTAAGATGTGAAATGTGCCTGCAAAGTGATTATAATCTGATACAGAGACAGGAAAGCTGGCCTCATTAAATTATGGCATGAGTTCACTGATGGCACATTCTTGCCCTAGATCTCCCTTATGCTGTGGTTGGTTGTATCACAGTGTCCTTCTTTCTGGTGATCATGGAAAGGAATTCTAAGGGGAAAAGTCTATACTGAGGAAAAATTCTATTGATGAGAGAGGTTTTTTTGGGGGGGAGGGTTTACTCTCAATAATTTTAAATATCATTACAGGTAAGAAAAGTTAATTTACCTGGATTTGTATAGGGTGAAGATTATTTCCTATTCCACAAAAGGAAATGCATGTGTCACTTGTCTTCTTGAACAACTAACTTTAGAAGGTATCTTTGGTTTTAGGTGAGATTAGTGGGCTAGTTGGCTGCCTTCTTTGTGCACTGTTAACTCTAGTGATGAATTTTCTTTAATAATCCCGATCAGGCTCCCAGGCTGTTTATTGTATAGCATTATTAAAAAAAAAATGTATTTCCCTTTCAAATGTATAATTGAAAGGGAGAATTTTCTTTTGACATATACAAGGCTTTTGTTTCATTATTTATTTGGAATAAATGGGGCCAGACGGTGTGAGTGCAGTTAGGTTTTGTTGGAGGGGAGCTTGCAAAGACTTTTTGAGGCATGATGTGCAAGTGAGTGTTTTCAAATCTCAGAGGTGTGATTATGTCATAACAGCCATAACCTCTGGGCTTGCTTTATTACGTTTATTAAAACAAATCTGTATGGGGGTGCTATGTATATTTTGGTGATGAAGGAAATGAGGTGGTTAATTTATTATGTGAACAGCACTTTCAGCTAACCACAGCGTGATTCACTGAGAGAACGGTGGAAAAGCCTCACTCTAGAAATGACTGCTTTTTGATTTGTGGACCATAACTTTCAACACCAGAGCATGAAGTTTATCTACAAAATGGTTCTCTCTCTGTCCCCTTTTTTTTTTTTTTTGTAATGTTTTTGTCCAATTTTAAACTTGAAATTTTTTCCTTCATTTTATTTTGGGCATTTACTGAATATGAATGATCTAAAATAGTCCTTGCCAGCAAGTTAAGGGGAAAAAATAAAAGAAAGGGATTGATGTGTTAGGGCATTAGGGAAGTTGGTAGTATCTTTATGGTTCCCAAGCAGCCCACACATACCTCCCAGGAGGACTTCA
Source organism: Canis lupus baileyi (assembly GCF_048164855.1). NCBI lineage: Eukaryota > Metazoa > Chordata > Mammalia > Carnivora > Canidae > Canis > Canis lupus. The sequence continues at coordinate 50,543,567 of NC_132848.1, read as the reverse complement.
CAAAATAAATCAACATTCTAGACCTTCAACCAAAGAAGATGACTACCTGGTACCAAATACGAGTTAAGGAAAACTAAGGAACCTATTGTTCTTCCCTTTTGTAGGATGTGTTTATCAACATACTATATTAGAATACTATAATGGAAAAGGAACTCAATCTCATGCAAAGAAGTCTGACAAACGTTTGGAAGTGAGGGTTGACTGTGGGAAGAGGTGAGGATATAATGCCACATAGAAGTACACACACTGTGGAATGGAATCAAAAGAAGACCTGTCCATCTAATGAGCAGATAGGGTATAAAGCACTTGTTGTATACTCATAAACAGCCATTGCAAGACCAAGAAAAGTTTGTTTTTTCTGGAATTATGCCATAGCCAGCATCATGTAGTGATGTGAACCTGCCGAGAGAGAGAGAGAGAGAGAAAGAGAGAGGGGAAAATAGGTCATCTTCCTGCCAGTATTTCTGAAAGACCCCCTTCATTTTCCAGATGTGCCACGTACCAACCATTCACAAACAGAAAGTCTTGGAAATCAGTAAGGCACTTAAATGGTAAGAATTAATTAGAGCATTTTATATTGGGGATATTACAAGGCTCCATGAAAAAGGATGGTAATCAGTTTTCTATTTTATCTCTGCTGCTTTGGAGTGGCATACTGCATTTCTTCAGAGTCCTCAATTTGCTCTAAAAATTATGTCATTCCCTCATAGCACTTCCCCAGAGAGTTGGCAAAGACCAGGAGAAACATTATTTGTGTAGTTTAAAGACAGAGTGTAGAGGAGGGAGGTCCAGGCCTGTGGTTTATGTAAACAGGGTAGACTGGAAGGGGGCACTGACACCCCTGGTTAGGTTATTACTCAGCCATCATGAGCAGTCAGTCCCAGTGAAAATGTGTCCTCTTTGAGACTGCTTCAGCCGCGGTGATTAGTAATAGCCATCCATAGCCCTAGACTGCAATAGAAATTTAATTTTAAAAGTAATTGGATTATAGGCAAAACTTCATTTTAGTGATATTGGTTGGGGCTCTCGAACTTTTGAGATATCCTTGCTAGGAGAATGAAACTATGTTTTGGACATTCCAAGAGACATTAGGTCTGATACCACCTAAGCTAGCATTTTTAACTTACTCAAAGTGGGTTTATTTTCATAATGGTTTGGTTACTTTTTGGAAGATTGAAATTTTTAAATCATTCTTGGGAATTGGCTTTGAAAGTCTGTGACCCTGCCTTCCCAACAAAACGCCCATCACAAACTCATGCAGAGGGTAACAGTGATTTCAAAAGCGTGGATAACACAGAAACCTTCATTCCAGGTGTGCCCTTCATTTTCTCTGCCTTCTTCAGCATTTTCTCCTACGGAGTCCTTTTGCTTCTGTGCCTCTTTCCTTGTCTCCCTTCCGACGTCCTCTGAGCTGCTTTTTGAAGACATAGTTTGTTTCCTAGTCCCTCACTCAGGGCCCCTCCCTTCATATGGTGTGAAATAGAACCAGGCTTTTAAAAAAAATGATTGTACCCTCATTTACGATTTGAAACCTACTCAGATATGTGTTGACAAATTTAGGCAACTTAGAGACTCACAATACAAATGTATGAGCATGTTACCCAAGTAGCATTAGCTGAACACAGATCCAGATGAACACAGATTCTGATGGCAGCAGAATACAGAAGATAGTCAGCCCAATATGCTAGATGGTAAGAGCATGATTTTAAATAAAATAAAGTGCTGATTGTGAGACAGGAGATAATCCCCTTGAAGAGAAATGCTATATTTATCATTAAGTTTGCAAAGGAAATGTGGGTTCTAGGTTAAAATACTTGGTTAGTTGTATCTTGGACACCTAACTATGCTCATTGATACATATTCCTTTTTGTATTTGGGGAGTTAGAATTCAGGATGTGTTTAATCAAAATTTCCCCAAGAGGTAAAGCTTCTGCATAAATAGGGAACCTGCCTTAAACTGAAATTGCATGAATATTCTAACTGGCCCCCCCTCCTCGTTTCAATGTAGTACAGTGGAAAAAACCACAGAGCCCCAGGGCAGCAAAGGGAACTGTGGTCTTATCTTGGTTTAGCTACATTTGCTGTATGACTTTGGTAAAGTAATTGTACTTCTTCATGCCTTGTTGGAAAATAAAATAAGGTTGCCTATATGCTTTCTCAAAGAGTGTCAAAAGGAAATACCATACATGTATTGAATAAAAAGGAAAGCAAAAAAAGATGTCAAAGTGCCTGAAGGTGCAAATATGAAGGTGAATTTATTTCATACGATGGGATCATCAAACAGATCCTATTTACATTGTTGGTTTGTTTTTTTTTGTTTTTGGTTTTTTAGCCTTTGATGTTTTCATCTATTCCTATCAATTCACATGCTAAGCTTATCAAGTATTCCTAGAATCACTTAACTTCAAGTTACAGGGGACCTTATAGTTCACACTGGCAGATATAAGTGTTCACTCTCTTCTGCTAAAAGGGAGGACGGAAGAAGCTGCAGGGAAAGCTTCCAGAACAAAGAATCAGAGTGGCGGGATTGCTGTGGTCATGATCCAGGAATGAGGAAACAGGCCCATTGCCGGAGCTGCCTCTTATAAATAGCAATGACAGGACGTGTTGCACAGGGAAAGATAGGCATTTGAAGTTGAATTGAAAAGTACACTTTAAACTTCTGTTAGTGATTACCTACAGAATTTTTTTTGTAAGTCTATAGTGCTTTACTTGTTATCCTTGTGTATCCGATTCTTCTGTTGTGGTTTGCATCTAATGTTTAAATTGACTCAGTATTTCGGAGGTGGGAGGGGACAAGGTTGGAATAGTTAAAAACAAACACAACAGCAACAACAGAAACAAACTCCTTAGTTTGTTGGGATGCACGATCTAGTTATGGGTTGTCAATAAGAAACAGCTGTTTGTTTGTTGACAGCCCGCCTTGCCTCTCCCATAATCAAGCTGTTTCTCATCATATAATTACCAGCTCTTTAGTATTTGAGGCTTGTTGTGGATTTATAGTTGGTTATATAACATTTGCCAAAACGTCATAGTTTAGATAAAAAATTAGTGATTCCCTTGTAGTCATTCTACTGAGATATGAATGTGGGTTGTAATAAAAGAAAGATGCCTGAAGAACCTTCTGAAATTCATTTCAAACTTAAGGGAACGTAGAGGGTGTTGTGTGTGTCTTTTCTAAGGAGGGAGTATCACTGTAACTCCTGCCCGTCTTGTAGACTCTGTCGCCAATCAGAAAAGCATTCAGTGCTCTTTTCAGGAGTGAAGTTAAGCAGCACAGATGTGGGTGGTAGGATCGATTTCGTTCTGATCCAGAAGGACATGGTTTCGTTCTTCTGTTCCTGTGTTCTTTCTTCCTTTCTTTTCTTTCTTTTCTGTCTTCTCAAAACCCTGTTCTGATGTTGAAGCCAGGAATGAAAGGAAATAAATAAATAAACTCAAATTTAAGTTCTCTGAGAGTCCAAGGTGATGTTTCAGCCTCCTGGGTAGCTTTACTTGCCAAATCAAAGCTGAGTGTGCCTCCTACCGTAAAGAGAACCTGTCTAGGACATTTTATACACAGACCCTCTTCAATCTGGCTTATGTGAGTGAGGTCCTTTTTGAAATGAGGGTAACCTCTGTTTTAGGAAAACAAGCCAGAAAGGTAAAGTTTTGATTGCTCCATTTAGTTCTACTCTTCGAAATAGAGCAAAAATGTTTCCTAATCATGCTTAAGTCACAGCTTATCTTGGAATGAAAATTTCTGTCCTTAATTAATCTTTTCATAGTACAGTTACTTCAAAAAAATCCCTGAAGATTAAAGACTATACTGTTACTAATTTTTATTTTCATAGACTCCAAAGTAATGTCACAATTTCTCTTTCCTTTGATAGGTTTAAAATTATAATGGAATTTAGAATATTTTTAGTACTTTTCTCTAGGCATTACATAATTTTTTCTCCATATAAATGTTTCTCTTGAGAGATAAAATACTATGGTAGTAGTAAGTGCTTTTTTTGATAGTGTGGCTAGGAAAAGAGAATACTTGAAAATGTGTTTAAAAAAAGTGAAATTTTGAGGAGAAATGTATATTTTATATGCGGATAGTCTTTATTTCTATTTTTTGCCTGGGTTCATACTGTATCTTTCATCAGAAGCCCACATCTACTCTTTTCTAAAGTGTAAGTCACAGAAATATTTTACTGTACCTTAAATGTTTGCTCTCTTATAGACAAATGGTCCCAAATGTCAGTGGGAATTTGACTGACAGTGATTTCACTAGGTGGCCAGTGACAGTCAGTATGTAGGATTATTACCAGAATATTAAATGTTTTGATTTTGTGCATCTAATAGAGCATGAGAATAACATTTCATATAGCTACTTGAAACTAATTACAGTTTCTAGCAGGGCAAGATTTAATTCTTGATTTTAACACATGAACTGTGCCATGAAGTTGGAATCCAAAATTAAAAGATTATGTCTGGCTTAATTGGAACAGGTAAGGAAATGATAGAATAAAAAGATGAATACTTTCCTATGTGCAGCTGTGCATATATTCTTAAGGCTCCATTAGTTAGCCAAAATCTGTTGTCTTAGTAGTACTCAGGTGCATAATTCAGTCAAATGAATCACAGATGATCCATTTTAGAAGTGCTTTACTTTTTGGGTGTTAGGAAGAGAATTTAGTTGTAATTTTAAGAACTTCATTCGTAAGTCACTTAATGGCGTATTGAATTTTAGCTGCCCCAAATTTACGTGGACAAAAATTATTGTTATAAAAAGAAGATGTTCAAATCCTTTATTCCAAATACCTTTTTTTGTGGTGGGAGGAGGGAGATATAGAGATGTTACAGGATATAATTACAGTTTTCTATTTTGTTTCTCTGTGTCAGACATTTCTATTTGGACAAGTTTTCTTAAAAACTATGCTAAAAATCCATTATTATAGAACCATTAAAAATGCTGTTTTATTATCCAGTGATTAATATCCATGACCTTTATTTTTGGATCAGGTTCATAAATATATACATTTTTCTATGTCAGTCATTGTCTAGAATTTCATTTTTGTTCTGCTTTCCATTACATACCATGAATTATATGAAATTAATTTAATCGCTACTACAAACAGAAATTAAATGTGCCCTAATCCAGAGTTACGTTGTTTGCTTTTACAACTGTAAGTCATAAGTAATTAATTTTCCTTGGAAAATTAATTCACTTACCATTCCCAGTAGCATCATATGTTGACACAGGGTTATACATAGTTTAATATTTTTCTTCAGCATGCTGGCCTCAACTTTAGAAGACCTTAAATGAAAACAAATTAAAATTGACTCAACTGTATATAATTTGGAGTTCTTTAAAATAAGTGTTGTTGTTATTGCTTTCATCCAGGTGATGACTCAAGAATTATATTCAAACTTTACAAAATATCCATTAGCAAGTCTGAAACAATATATTTTTTAAAGTTGTTCATATGACAGTAGCCATTAATATTTTCTATTCCTCCATTCTAAGTAAAACAGTTTATACCACAGCCATCCAATAGCAGTAGTATGGAGTTTTACCATCACTTGGATTGATAGGATAGCGAAACAGGTAACTTAATTGCTGGGCATTTTGACCACCTAGAATAGCAGCCATCATATCTAATTCTGACAGAGCTTATTTTCAGTATCCAGTATCAGTCAATAGAAAGATTTCCATCAAAATCATCTTAAAACATAAAATATGAAAAATATCTTGTTTTAAATAAATATCTTGTATTTTTTATTATAATGACTGCCTTTCTCTAATTCTTTCCTGTTTAATACTTTTTTTCCCTTGCTTTCCATAAAGACTAATGTGGAAAATGAAATAAGCAAAAGTCTTTCAGTTAAATAAGTCAGGTTTCCCTTAGCTCCTTCTTGTATTCTGGGAACTCAGAAAATATGAGCAAACCAAATTTAGCTTTTCTTTTGCATTTGCCAGGAGGTTATTTTGTAAGGTGATTTTTTTTTCTGGTTCATAGAACTCTATAAAACATATAGTGTTTATTACTTTATTTATATTTATTTAAGTCACTAAGGTGAAACTCAAGTGATGGTGGCAATGTTACAGTTTTAACAAGTGGGGGCTTATTTTATAAAGGTGCCTTTGTGGCCACAGCTTTCAAAAATGCAGGGGGTTAGCAGTGAAATGCTCTTTATGCCTTTGGAGAGAAAATTTGCTGTTTAATTCCAGTGTAAAAGTACACTATAATACAAAATCACCACTGTTATTTTTTTATAACTATTCATTGTTACAGGTAGGTGTTTTGTTTTGTTTTGTTTTGTTGTTTTTTGATATGTACTCAAAGGAGTGAGCTATGTAACATTCCAAAGCTGCATCAAGGAAAAAAGTGTTTTACTTGCTACTTCTTTCATAAGGAGGATGACAGAGGAGTCCCTTTCCCTATGCTTCAAAGAGTTTCTCCAAGTGGCCTTCAGAATATGATAATGACTTTCTTTTTTATCATCAGACAAAATGAAAAAATTGCATGTGTCAAGTCATGTACATTTATGCTTATGCTCTGACTCAAATACAGATTGTTAGACAGTCAGGTTTTAAGGGAAGCAGTCTTTCAGAAATAATTTATGTAGGCATTTTAGGCAATAATTATTCTAAAATCTTTATCTCTAAGTCTCTCGCCATATACCTACAGTATGATTACCTATAAATATGTATGATAATTCTGCATGCATTCTTACATGGTTTTAAAAAAAAATGCCTCTGCCTTCTTTCAGAAATGAATACAACAGGATTAGTTTATCCTTGTTTTGAGGTGGAAAAGTAAACGTGTGCTTGTAGAAATTTGCTAGTATAAATCTGCATTGTATTTCACAATGTGCTCTCTCAAAATATTACATTTAAATAAGAAGAGTTTGTCACATCCTTTATTAACTTTTATTTTGTATCAAAATAAGTACCTTCTGGAGAAACATTTAAGTTTCATTGAGCCAAGAAGTTTTATGTGTGGTGTGTGTACAGAAAAAGGTTGTAAGAGTATAGAGAAAAGAAGTGCTGTATTTCAGCTACATGGTCTTTTACTCAAAACTTAGCAAGGGCACATATTATGGTAAAATATATAAGAATTATGGATTCAAAAAATAGTGTTAGGAGAAGCAAAATCTTATTTTCCATCATTATTTTGTTGATTCAGTTAGAATAGAAATGACAGGACTTCGTAGTAGAAATGTGAATGTTCTTTTTAAAAGTTAAATAATGTGGAGATGGTACAAACTTTATAATTTGCTGAATAATAATTATGACAGATGTTAAAAACTGTAGACAAATGTGTGTGTGTCATGAGGATTCTGAGGAACTTTAAGCGGATGCTGGCTTGAATTTGGCCAATAAGATTTTATTTTTTATATGTAAGCAGAGCATAAATAATCATAGTTATTCCTGAATAGCTCCCTAAAGTATGATGGAAGTACAGTTTGTAGATTGCTAATACCTGTTGGAGAATAATACGATCTTTCGTAACATAGTACTATTCAATAGAATCCTTAGCAATGCCACTAGGTAGAAAAGTATGTTTGTACTTAACAAGATGTATGACTATTAATTTGCATTCTATTCCACACTGTTCTTTCAAAAGGCTAAATTTAAGTGAGTTTGTACTTCTGGTCACAAAAGTATTAATTAAAAGGATATGCAGAAAAGTAAAATGTCAATTTACCACCATCTGAGACTGACAAAACTTTCCCAGGTCCTTCAAAGTGAATCACGCTTCCAGTCATTATCCCATATGCCCTTTAACATTACGCATTTGACAGTAGGATAGGTTGGGTTATATTTTTGCTTTCACTAGAAGCTCAAATAAAATGGTAGTTAAGGTAAAGAGTACTATGTTGGAATATCCTGCTTTTCTGCTTCTTTTAATTTTACATACAATATTATATTACATCCTTTTGGCTATAGAACAGCTTACCTAGATACTGCCCTTTTCTTTTGTAAGTACCATTCATAGTTTTGAGTTGTCTTCAGTCTGGTATATAAGAACTCTGCTTCAAAAGACTGTGTGTATATATAAGAATGCAGAATAATTTAATGGCCCCCTTTTGATGGGTTTAAATGAACTAGAGACTTGTTAATCGCAGTGGATGGATTTCCTCATTTGTCCTACTAAACCTACTAATCAGAAGATAAAAGTGGCAGGAGAACCTTTAAGTAATGTCCTGTCTCCAAATTGTCATATTGTGTTTGCATATTAATCCAGATCATTTTTTCTGTAGTATATAAATATTAGAGGAATCATTTTGGGGTTCTGCTTTTTTATTAAATTTGCAAAAACTCAAAGAACCTCTTAACCAATAAACAAGCGTTGCTATAACGTTTATTATTTTAGAAGGAACACTAGTTAGAAGCTATTTTTTTTGAGTTTTAATATTTACTCAAATATATAGGAATCCTCAAAATGTTGTGTTTTTTCCCCTCCATATATGTAAACAGAATGAAGTTAAAATTAACTTCATTAATCTGCCTCCCCCCGCCCTGAGTGATTAAAAGAAATGTATTTTGCTAATAACAAACTTGGACTTTTTAAAGTTTTTGTACATTCTACATGATATAATGTGGAAATAAATGCTCAAGAAATATAGAAAGACTATTCCAGCTAATAAGAGAGTTTCATTCTAGAGGGGCCACCAAAGAGTCTGTCATGATTGACAAGTATTCTAGTAGAGTCTTTCTTCTCTTTTTCTCTTTTTTTTTCCTATAGCAGTGTTGAAGTCAGTCAAAGTATATATACAAAGCTGAGTGAATACCAGTTTCCCCAGTACAGGGGCTATTTTTTCAGGAAGTCTAACTCAAACCAGATGTTTTGCCTAGACCCAGAGTTTGTTGCTGCCAAGCATCTCATCAGAGGTCAGAGTTCTGGGCTCCGGGCCCTGCTAGAATTCTTTCACAAATTGCTATTCGGTGAGGTTTTAATCCTAATGGAAAGAATAATGTGCTTGTAAAATCTGCAGTTATTACAAACACAGTATACATATTGTGGACTTCAAATAACTACATATTTCATTCCCATAAACAGGGAACACAGTTGAATGCCTTGTGTGATAGCTTTAGACATTCTCACTAAAATCTAGTATACAATTTATACCACATTAACCATTTGCATTTGTAATTCGCCCATAAAAGTAACTGTTATCTTTGGGTGACAACTGCTAATCAACTCATGCCCCCTCCCAGTTTTTTTTAACAAGCTCTTCAACCTCATACAGCTGTTTGAACACAAGAATTAAAAGCATTTGGAACTAAATATTGGATATTCTCTTAGGAAGATCTATGAATGCTATATAGTACTAGGTAAAAAGTTCTTAAAGTAGAGCAAAAGACATCATTGTGCCAAGGCTTAACCATCCCATATTTGTTGTTTTTTTTTTTTTTTCCATCCCATATTTGTAAACACATATGATAAAACTGAATTCATTTACTCAAATTAAGATGAAGAGTATCTCTTTGTAATGGAGAATGAGATTAGTGTATATAACTGAACTTGAATTGTGGCTTTTTGAAAAGATTAAAGGAGGTTAGTGAGATTTATTATATCTCTGCTTACTGAATTTTTATACAGATATTATTAGGTGCTTATTTTGAGGCCTTGTTGTTGTTGATTATAAGCCTAAGAGAAACTCCCAGGTAGATAAAGGTGTGTGAAACCAGAGCATCATGTTTTGGGCTAGAGTTAACTATGTTAATTAGGCTATACCTACTAAAATTAAATCTGCATTTGGGATGATGTGTGTTAATTTTTGTATCAACAAAATAGTCTAAATTTCTGAAAATGAGGGAAATTGAACTTAAAAAAATAAATAAAACAGCAGATTCTAGTGTCCCTGAATTATCTCATGCCATATGAAAGCACTTTTGGTTTGTAACATTTATTTGGGAGTTGGAGTCTAATTTCTAAATACCACCTGTTTGTTTTCATATTTAAGTGTCAGCAGTGTGGGGTATAATAAATATATCAACAAGGCTCACACAGGTTCTCTAAATCTTCTAAATACATAAAAATTGGTTAACTATGGGAGTCTAGAAAATTCTAATACAACCTTGTGATATAGGTAGTACCTTTTAAAGTAGTTTTTATTTTCCCCTTCATTTCTACAAAAGAAATCAACATTAATATATCTCTACTGCACAGACAGTGGCATTGGTATTGAGAGGAGTCATCATTTCTATGAACTTTAAATTCTATTACCTGGCAACAAGTGAAAAAAGTATTTGTTGAAGAGTGTGATATCAAAGAAAATATTTGCAGAGCATTTGTTTGTATCACTTTCCTCAAGTTGTGGAACAATTTTTTTAAAGCTATTTTCTGATTATTCTTTATGGTATTTTATGCCTCTGGTTACCTAGTATGGTGGCAGATCTTCTGCAGAGTGGTACTTTCCCATGTGCATCTCCCTGAGTGAATTCTGTATCCTTTCCATGTAAATGCTTATAGTATATCATATTTACTACTCTTTTATTTAGTTTCACCTTATTATATCATTGCTTACAAGGGACTTTTTCATGAAAAAATGATGCAATATTGCACAGTATTTTTATTATCTTTAACATTCTGAAAAGAGAAATAATGTTTTTTTAATTTGATAATAAACTGTAACTGGTGGATCCTCCTCCTCCTTCCACATAAAGATAGGTGATACCATCATCAATTTCTGTAAAGAAGTTGAAAATAAATGTCAAAACTTGAGGCTACGTTTCATTCTGTATTGCACAATCATTCAAGTGCAATTAAAAGAATAGTCTGAGACTGTGATCAGTTAATGAGAAACAAACAATTTCATATTAATGAGTTCCCATTTGCCAATAATTCTGTCATTTGTAACTTGAATCAGTCATCACCCCTGCAAATAGCCCTTTCAAGACATTATTTGCAATTTTGTCCTCTGTTTTCTGTCCTTGATGTTGTGAAAATGGCCGTCTACTGTTACAGGAATGAAAAGAGATCCCGTTCAAACATCTTTTGTGTTTCCACTTTCAGTGAAAAATGTTTTTCAAACCTGCAGCTGGTTATTTCTGCAGGAGTTCCCACTTATGCTCAGATTTGATTGACATTTTGAAATGGCAGCTTTTCATGAAAAGCTGTTAACTTGTAGAATTCAGTTATGGTACTAAGACAGACTGACTTTGTTCTGTGGCTGGGACCTGTCCAAACTAAATAGAACCCTGCATCTGAATTTAATAGTGCTACTCAGCCAAGATAGGGCAGTTTTGCCTTTTTTTTCCCTCTAAAACTCTGATGCTTCTTATGAGTTCTAAAACTAACTTGATGGATATTCATCCCAACATCTTTCTGTTTTCTATAATTGTTTTAATTGACATATATAGTCAATCTCTTATTTCCCTCTTTTAAACATCTAATGGACTAAGACAGTGCTTTACTTTAAGACATGATGCTGAGAAGAACTTATTTCACAATTAATGTTATAAAGCATAAAAAATTTAGGAATATTATAATTGTTCCACTACAGAGGATCTGAAATGATTGGAAACATGTTGCTACTAGGACTTACTGATTCTTTGTTTTGTGAAAATATTTTGAAAAACATTTTGCATATGGTACAATACAAATATATTTTACTAATATTATTTATTCACTTATTCAACAAATAATTATACTTTCAATTTCAGGGAAAATATGCTGTAAGCTATGGGAATCACAAAGAACATGATCCCTTCCCATAAGGAACTTTGAATTCACTATCTTCCTACTAAACTTAACTGATAATTAGTGCTTCAAAATACACCAGTTTGCAATGTCTAGTGGTGATGATGTTTAATTTTCCAAATGCTTAGCTGTTCTTGTACTTGATTTCCCTGTAACAGTCTCATGAGGTGAGAAAGAAAAATTAGTATCCTATCCATGTGGATTTTTTTGTTCTGTTGTTGTTTTCTGTGTTTGTTAGGAAATATAAAACTCTGATTTCACTTCCAGATTTTAGGGCACTATTTGTTGTGTTATCTGGGGCTCTAAAACCTGAACATGATACCTGGTTGCACCTGTCTTTTTTTTTTTTTTTTTTTTTTTGGTTTCACCTCTCTTAAGACAGAGACCTGAAGACCCTCAGTCACTTTTATGAATCACTAAAGACCCTGATCACTTTTATAAAGCCCTGATCTTCACCTTCTCAGCTCCCACTCCTGAAAATTTAATTGAAATAGGTGGCTCAGGATGATTATATGGCTTATATTAACTGTTGCTGGCATATTGCTGCTGCTTTACTCTTAGGTAGGTAGTCTTTACATTCCAGAGCACATCCTAGTGTGAGCTAGAGCTGTGCAGTAGGCCTTCTGAGAGTGTTCATGTAAGTAAGATACAATGTTATAATTTTCATTCCTATAGCTCTGAAGCAGAAGGAAATTCGGGATTGATATTGGTTGAAAATATTGGCTAGAATGATAATTTTAATATTATCCCCGGATTTAAATTTCTTTTGATGATGTGGAAGTAGTTTTGAAATTTTAGTGTTAAACATACCCATTGACTCATAGTTTGGCAAATAGGTAGCCAAAAGTCATTCCTCAGTCCTTCTGTGGGAATATCAACTGATGTAACTATTTCAGTATACAGGCTGACAATAGAGACAAGAGACCTTAAAATGTCCTTTTTATGTTTTAACTAAATTCTTTGGAGGGGGGAATTATGTCTTAAGGAAGCAAGTTAATTTTTAAATTTGATGCATAAACATATTCTTACAGTGTTACCTATAATTGCATACCAAGAAAGCAAAAGAAAATGTTCAATTATTAGAAAGACCGAATTAACTAGTGTATCATGTAATTGAATTATCTGCAATCATTTAATATTAAATTTCCAAAAAATCTTAAATAAAATGTCCAAATATTCAGTCAAAAAGCTAGATTTGTATTTGGATTACAAGAAGAAAAATATACGTAGGAAAAGTTGGAGGAAAAAAATCCCTAAAAGTTAAGATCAGTTGCTCCTCAGTGATAAGATTGTGTATGTTATTTTCTTCTCTTTTATGCACCTGTACACTTTTGTAATTTGCTATAATTAAAACGTAACTTTATTTTTTTTTAAGATTTTATTTATTTACTTGACAGAGGACTGAGAGAGAGAGAGCACTAGCAGGGGAGTGACAGTCAGAGGGAGAGGGAGAAGCAAGCTTTCTGCTGCTGAGCTGGAAGCCTGATGTGGAACTAAATCCCAGATCATGACTTGAGCTGAAGGCAGATACTTAACCTTAGACTGTGCCACCTACGTATCCCTAAAACACGTAACTTTAATTCTGTGAGAGAGAAAGATTTATTAAAATGAGAAACCTAGAAAAAAAATAGTAATGATAAATTAGAATCTTAGAATCCTCTTTTCTAATTTCTTTCAAAAGGGGTGGCTTAAGAGCTTGAATAGTGGTCCTAGTTCAGGAAGTGAAAAACTACTTTTAGGTCATATTCTACCAGCAGAAGATTTTGTTTGGCTAGCACTAGAGTTTTAAAATGATTTCTAAGTTTGAACGCTCTTAGGAGAGAGCATACCTTCAGTATCAGCAGCCCCTCCCCATCTGTCATATATCTGGACTGACTCATTCCAGTGTCTAATCTCCCCGGCCTCTGAGATGCAAATATATTTGTCCAGCTCTGTGCCTAATGCTGAGCACCTCTCTCAGTAGTAGAATGGTCCCTTGCAGTTTTTGGTCCTCACATCGGCCTCCCTGCTCAGCAGGGAATCTGCTTCTCCCTTTGCCCCTCCCCCCCCTGCTTTTGCTCTCACACTCTTTCTCTCACTCTCTCAACTAAATAAATAAAATCTTTAAAAAAAAAAATAAGACCTAGATTATTAGCCACGTAATCTAATTTTCACCATTCTGTAAGTCTAGGTGCGATTGTTTCCTCCATTTTATAGAGGAATAAACTGAAGCTCATCAAGGTTAAAAATCTGTTAATAGTAGAGCCAAGATTTGAAGCTAAGAAATACTAAGACTTGCTGACAACACCAACACCAGTATCTCTTCTTCAGAGATACTGAACTTCTAAGCTCCATAACTGGGAGAAAATAAATTTCTGTTGTTTTAAGCTATCCGGTTTATAGTAATTTGTTAGGACAGTCCAAGGAAACTGAAACAGAGGTGTGCAGCAAACAAATCAATGACCTGACCAGCAAACTCACCGGGCCTTTTTGAACAGCATCTCTTACCTCCTGGCCTTTTGCATTTGGGTGCTGTACACAAGAATTTCAAAGGGCCAGACCTCAGACATGAGAACTCAGGCATGAGTAAAGGATTTCCAGTTCTAAGTCTATGAGATTTTAGCTTTACGGATTAGGGAGGGATTAGCCTCTCCCATGGTGTAGGTAGGGGCTGGAAGGATCCAGTCGTGGATCCAGCCTTTTGTGCTCCTGCTCTGCTCCCTCAGCTTTTGTGGTTGGGGGACCACCAGTCCATCCCTGGCAAGATAAAAAAGACTGTGGTCTCAGGACTTGCAATTCCAGTAGTAGTGATCTGATTCCCCACCTCAGATCTCTACCAGGATTGATTGTCTTAAGCACTGTGCTACTTTTTCCATGGCATGCTGTACTGAAGACCATCTCCTTTTTATGTGAAGTCAGCTTGCTACGAGCCCTGGCATGTTAATTTTTACCTCTCACAGAAGGCAACTGTTTTCTAGTCTTAGAATTAATGCCCCAGGTCTTGTTCCAGTATGGTCTCTGACATACCCCAAGCCAGAGCCTCTCTAAGAGTTTCTGCCTGATTCGTGAGCTCCTTCCTCCTCTGTGTCCTCTGCATGAATGCACCAGCCTGCAACTTCTTCCTTCTGACTTTACTTCCTCAGGTACCTAATACTAAAGCCTTGAGGAAAACATGTTCTGAGCCATTGAACTTTCTCTACCGGCAGGTACATCATAGAGATTTAGGCAAGGGGAGAAGCCCAGCCTTTTGTTCTTTTAAAATTATCTTTCCATTTTTGTTATACTTTCTAGGGAAAAACTGTAGAACTCAAGCCTTTAATTTGAGTTCCTATTAAGATGGATAGTTTCCTAGGTGAGTTATCAGTAGTTGAAATGTATATCTGAGTTTTAGGACTAACCATTAGTGCAACAAGTATGGCATGGACTAAAGTCACTGACAAAATGTGGTTTTCTATGCTATCTATGCATTAGTTTCTATAATGAGTTTCTAACTTTGTTCTGTGGCTTGACTAGCACTAATTCCTTTTCTACTTTTTCTTTACTTCTGGGAAGGTATTGCTTCTGTAGATTTCACATTGTAGAATGAAAACTCACCTCATTGTGACCCCTAACCTATGTAGTAAATCCTCTGAAATTAATTTTGGTTCTTTCTGATCTGTGCTCCCCCTATGATTCCCCCCAAGGTTTCATTATTAGAGTTTGACAGCCTTTTAAATTTGTAAGTGCCACAAATTTGTCACTAGAGATGAATGGGTAAAAAGAAAATTCCTTGCAGTGGAGGATATGGGTAAAATATTTCAAGCGACAGATCTGCATCAATAATGTTAATGTTTATAGGGTGATGAAAACCATATAAGTCTTAAGCCAGAATCTTGTTTCAGCTGAGTCCCAGAAATTTTGACCACAGAAGCCAAGGCACATTCCATGTATTCCAGAAAATGTTTTTTTTCAAGTCCTTTCAAACTGTCCCAAAGACAATTGTCACTCTTGAATGCCTGAAACCTTAAATGCTTTTTCTCCCATATTAGTTAAAAGCAATGGAAACATTGTCTACTATTCCCAAGATGACTTTTGTCCTGCCTTGAGTTCTAAAATGGAAAGCAAATTTGACAATGTTATTTTGCTGTCTATTTTTCATGTTCATTCTCTGGCAAGGTTTTTAAGAAATTTTGCATCATTTTTTCTGACTGACTTCTGGCCTTGTTTCATGCCAGAAGATTGCCTTTACTGCACACTGAGCAGTCACAGGGTCATGGATTTTCCTTGTTTCTTACTGATACCAAAGAAGCTCCCCCGTTGACTTCTGAGTTTTGTGCAAAAGACTTCTAATATTTGGGGTACTGAGAAGTACTTTGAGAAGAAATCTAGAAAAAACATAATTGAAATTATCATGAATATGATGCCAGTGAGTATATGTATATACATACATATGTGTGTGTGTGTGTATTTTTTTAGCTAAAAGGAAGGATAAATCATTGTAGTATTGTCTTTTGTTAATTTACATAGTACTTGATATTTTTCTTGAAAAACATTAACAAAAAAATGATTTATTAAAAACTAAGCTATTATAAAGTTTCCCAGGGAAATTAAAAGTAGTTCTTAGGAAAAAGAAAGAAAAATACCAAGATTAAAAATTAAACACCACCACCCCACCTCCATTCAAAACCTGAACAGGTTTCCCTGACTATAGATGTTCTTTACCAAAGTTATCTGGAAATGATACCCTAACCATATAGTAAGTATGATGATTATGCAATGGAAATTTCACATCCCACAAAACATTATTGTATTATAAGTTGTTATGAAGATAGGTTTCTTGAAGTGGGCAATTAATGTTACATTGTCCTAAGTCAATAATAATAAAACAGCTAATTAGTATTTATGAAGTACTTAGTAGGGATAGAATGAGATTGCACTCTCCCTTTTGCAATGGATGAGAGTAAGACAGCAACATGTTATTTGACTTGCTTAGTCTTTCTCACTACCTTTCATATTTATTTCAAAGATTAGATAAGATACAGCATAGGCTATACAGTCAAGTTGCCTGAGTTCAAATTTTGACTCCACCATTGATTAGCCTAGTGACCTTGGGCACGTTATCAAATTTGTCATCATTTTCATTGTCATCATCATCATCCCTAGTGTAGAATACTAGGACGCTAGCACTGAAAAGTATTTGAGAGACTGTCAAATCTAATCCCCTTATTTTCTAAAGAAACTGAAGAAAAGAAAATTAAATAGCTTATCTACCATAGCTTATCTACCACTAACTAGAACGTGATCTTTTAATTTTAACTCTTATGTCCTTTCTACTACAACAGTTTTTAGATTTGATTTCATGGACTACTAAAATAACTTTAAAAAAAAAATTGTGTTCCTGGCAGCCAGTCTCCAAGATGGTCCTCAATAATCCCTACCTTGTGATATTAACACTCTGATATAGTCCCTTTCCATATTTTACTGGTCTTTGTGACCAGTAGAATATGGCAGAAGTAATAGCATATCCCTTCTGAGATTAAGTTACAAAAGACATTGTGGTTCTGTCTTGGATGCTTCCATTCTCTTGAATTACTCAGTGTGGGGGAAGCCAACTTCTGTGTCATGAGAAGCCCTAGGAGAGACCCATATGGAGAGGAACTGAGGCCTGTGGCCAACAGCATTTGAGGAATTCAGGCCATCAGCCAGTGGTGATGTGAGTGAGCCATCTTGGAAAAACATCTTTCGGCCCACTCAGGTCTTCAGATGATTTCAGCCCCAGCTGACATCTTGACTACAGCCTCTTGAGAGGCCCTCATGAGAGCCAGAACCACCCAGCTAAGTTGCTTCCGGTTTCCTGGCCTTTAGAAACTCTGTGAGATAATAAATGTTTGTTGCTTTAAGCTGCTGGGTTTTGGGGTAATTTGTTACACAGCAGTAGATAACTAATATAGTAGGATTAGGGAGACCAATATATTTCCAGGATACATATTTATATATGTATGTATGTATATATGTCTATCACAGGGGAAAATAAAAGGACTGCTTTAGCACCAAAATAGGAATGTCATAATTATATAGTAAAGGACAGTTGTTTAAATTGAATAAATTTATCTTGTTGAAAAAGTTTGACATTGTTCTTTTTCTCACTTTGCTATTGACCACTGAAAAGTTTGTCATGAACTGACATTTGGGAACCAACATCCTTCATCATACTATATTTCAGGTAGTAATTTTTAAGTTTACCTTCTTTTGTGCCCTCAGGTGTTTGCTTGAATGAAAGAAAATTTGTTGTCTTTTGAAATGTGGCTGTAGAAAAACCAAACTGAGGAAACTCAGGTAGTATTTCATGCTCATGGTAGACGGGATGGCAGCACATGAAGACTATATTAACTTTAGTCACTCTAGCCAGTTGCTCTGTGTTTAGATGTTCTCACCTGTGAATTGAAAGGTTATACTATATGATCTCCCATAAGCCTTTCCATTCCTAAAATGTTGAGAATTTATTGGCATAGAAGGTTTTCTGTTAGAATGTAGTCTAATGCGGGAATACAGTTTACTGAGGAGAAAGGCAAGGGGGTGGCGGTTAGGTCCTGAAGTCGTTTGGACATCATTCTTCTCTCCTACACTATTTGCTGAAAAAAGAGAGGTAACCATAAAAACTTTGCATTTCCCATTTTTAAAAATGCAGTTATTTAAAATCCAAATTAGAACTTCATCAGCCTAGTAGTTGCCCAAAAGGAGAAGAAGGAAAACTGCCAGTAGAGGGGACATCCTCCTGTCCCTCTGACTCAGACAGGTACACACTTATGTCCTGACCTCCATCTGTACTGTTCTGCTGCCGTGAAGGAACCATCAAGGAATAGAAATGTCCCAGAGCAGTCAGTCAAGTTTACTTTGAGAAAAAAAATCTGTCACTCATAGCTGAGCCGGTTAGGTGGCAAATCATAATTATATTCAGTGTGTCAAATAAAATGCTGTAATTGATCCTTCTTATTGACAGAAGTATAGAAAAATTAGAGGGAAAGGGAACAGGAGAAAGTAAATTATAGTTTCATAAGAGAAAAAGACTAGTGCCCTGTCAAAGCACAGTTTCTTCAGTTTTTTGTTTTTGTTTTTGTTTTTTTTTTTTGGTCATTGCATAGACACTGTTACCATTTACTTAAGATTTGTGGTAAGAGCAAGGTGATACAGAATTTTTTAAAGCATACCTATTTTTGTCAGAACATTTTTTGTCCTGGTAAGCCTTAATGAATGAATAGAAAATCTTGTAAAAAAAAAAAATGTTCCTGGTTGTTATAAAACTTCTGCTTAAAAAATCAAATAGGTAAAGTCAGTGGGTTTTCTTCGCAACCCAAGCAAGAGAGTTAACTTAGCATTGCTAGATCAAGCGATATTACTTTACTTATGAGAAACAGAGGGTCATCTATGGTCTTTAAAAGCTTAAGCTCCAGAGATAGACCCTTTGTATTCAGCAGCACCCTGGCAGTATGACCTTGGCAACTCACTTAACCATTCTGTGCCTGTTTACTCTTACACAAAATGGAGGTAATAATATAACAATAATAACAACCACAACGTTGTGAAGATGAATTAAGTTAGCATTATAAATTCCAGACACTTATTAGCACCCAATATAAATGTTTTCTGGTGTTACTATGGCAAAATGGATTTTCTTGTACAGGGATCTTAAGGAATTTAATATAACATAAAGCTTAATATAGCTTCTCCAAATACAAAATACCATTTGTATTTTGCCCCTGCGTGGTAATAACTGCACCAAATTATGAATTCTCATTTGAAAAGTCAGCTTTGTCACAGACATACCTATGGAGTATCTTTCATTAAAGCTTAAGCATCTCATCCAGTGAAATTTACTGGATGTTCATAAAAAGGATTCTGGAGGCAACACTCAGTATAAGCCAGGTGGTGGTAGTTATCACCTTTTTTTTTTTTTTAGATGAATTTCAGAATTATTTGTAAATAGCAACTGCAAAAGAATTATATTCAGTTTTTCATTTATGTAGCTGCTTCAAATATGCACATTTCTAATTCTATCCCTTGATGCTGCTGGATCCACTCCCTACACTCTGCCTCCCATCCTAGGTTTTAGATGTTCATTATGTTCATATCTAGAATGCTTCCCCACACATCTGTTCCCTTAACTCCAGACTCCATATATCCAATTGCCAACCTGACCTTTCAGTTTGGAAGTCTAACAGATTTGTCTAGAGAAGAACGCTTGACCTCTGTCTCCTAACTCTCCTTGCCTCCCCCAAATTTAAAATGAAAACCATTAAATGATTCCCTGCCATCCTTCCCTATTTCGATTGATGACATCACTATCTCCACTGAATTAGTAGAGTCACAAACCTGTCTCATTAAAAATTTACTTTGATTAAAATTCTTGATCCTTCTTCTTGCTTCATTATTTCTAAAAATTGACTGTGTCTCCTTTTTTTCCACCCTACCACTTGACTCTAGACAACTGTCATCTCTCTTATGATATGCTGAAAAAGTCTCTTCCCAGGACTCCGTGTTTCCACTTTTGTCTGTTTTCAGTCCATTTTCTACAGTACAGTTTTTTGAAAATGTGTGTTAGATCCTGTCTCTATCCCCATTGTAGTACGAATAAAATTCAAACACTTTGCTGTGGACCTGTCAGATCCTTGTCTGCCTTATCTCTGACTGTTTTTCCTTTACCCATTACATCCTGGCCACACTCCCTACTTTCACTTTTGTGAATATTGTAGCTCATTCCCCTCTTAGGACTTTTGCATTTGCTTTTTTCGGCCTAGAAATGTTCTTTCTCTGGCTCTTTGCATGGCTGACTCCTTCTCATTCTTAAAGTGTCAGCTTTAATGTATTTCTTCAAAGAATCAATTACAAGTCACTCAGGTAGCCACCTCCATTCCTTGTGACTATCATGTTACTCTGTTTATTTCCTTTATAGCATTTATCACATTATAATTTTTATTTGTTTATTTAATTGTGCGTCCTGTCTGTTTGCTGCTGTAATCCTATTAATCAAAATAAAGCCAGGTACAAAGCAGACACTCAGTACATATTTATAACATTCATTGAATGAATAAATGAATAAATTTTTATAAGCATTAAAAAGTTTATTTATTATTTCCTTGCTTTTGAATCTGTTCAAGGCACTTCCAGCTTCACTTTCAAGCTCATTCAGATTGTTGGCAGAATTCATTTCCTGGCCTCATGACTGAGGGCTCCAGCTTTTTGCTGGCTACTGACTGGAGACCTCTTTCAGGCTTAAGAGGCCACCCACAGTTCCTTGCCACACATTGCCACACATGCTTCTTTAACATGACTGCTTACTTCATCAAGAATTTAGGAGAATCACCTTTCCCCTGTTATCTACCCTGATCATGAGAGTGACATCCTGTCACAAATGTCATATTCCACTGTTTAGAAGCAAGTTACAGGACTTGCTCGCACTCACAGGAAGATAATATAAGGAGTGAACACCAGAAGGGGTCCCCTTAAGGTCTGTCTGCCACAGTAATTAATGAAAAAGTGTCAATTTCCCTAAGTGTGACCTGGATGGTGACTTTTAAAAAGGATGAAACTTACTACTTCTTTGCATTAGGATGAGAATCTTTGGTTGCCTCTTGAAATTTTCCATTCAGAATAGTATGTGTTAGTTATAAACCACCTCTTACAACCAAGAGATACTCCTGCCTTAAAGAGAAGGAAAGAAGTTTTGCTAGAATCTTATAAAAAGGGAGAGACATAAAGAAGGTAGCAAAATTCATATAGAAAAAATAGAAATTGTTAATTCACTATAAAACAAATTTATTTAAAAATAAACTGTCAGTTCTAAAGTGAGGTGTACTCTACCTTAGTATTCCCCTTAGTGGTTTGAGGAATGAATACTAGGACTTGTGCTCTGATCCTGCTTACATAGCTGATCCTATAAGGACCAATGTTTAGTCCTAGAATTCTTTCCTTGGTAACATCTATATCCCTCTTCTAACTTCTAGAGTTCTCCAATTTGTATTTTCTTTGACTCTGTGACCTAACCCTTATCCATGGCCCAGTTATTTTTGGGTCAGATGGGTTTGGTTTTACCCAATTCTACCGTGACCCACAGAGATATTTGGGGGAAAATGAGTCCTTATACTGCATGAGCCTTAAGGAAACAATTATGTGTAAATATAACATCTTTTCCTATTAAAAATATTTCTTCCCCCAAACCCATTAGTTGTATCAAGGTATGTACCTATTTCGAGGTATGCTCTTTGAACTTTCTGGTAGAGGTGCCTAAACTACTTTTCGGTCATGCTGGTTATGAGATTGACCTATGACTGAGTCTCACAAATCTTGACCTGCAAGCTGGCAACTCAGGACTTTCTTTCTATGGATTTCTTTACTTTCTGGGTCAAATCTCCCAGGTTCTTTGGTCTCCTTTTATTGTGTGACAGGATGCTGTACTTTAGCTTATGTTCAATTTCCAAGAAAAGAAAGACTTAAGCTTTTCTAATTAATAGCCTCAGGGATGAGTCTATGACTGAGGTCTGAATTAAGAACTCTTTTTGACCTAGAAACCTACCAGAAACTGTTCACCAGGGTATTTGGTGGCTTGGAGTGAGGGACCTTATGACTTTGGTCAGTCTTACCATGTCATGGTATCTCAGATTTCACTTTCAGATTTCACTGTCTGAGTGTGCTAGGTTGGTACCTGCTAGAACAGTTTCCCCACGATAGGAATTTGGTTTGTACTGCTGTAGTGTCCTCAACCAATCCCTTGTCACTGGTATCTCCTTTTATTTTAAGGCAACTCTTTTCTTAAACCAAATTCCCAGCTTCAGCCAAAAGAATTTAGAAGCAGAATTGTCAGAAATTGGCTCTTGGTTGTTCCTTCCATTATGCAATTCAGTTGTAATTTATTGAGTTCTCCCTCAAGGAGCATAGCATTAGGAAGTGGGAATACAGAGAAAAGTCTCACTGGTTAGTAAACACACAAATCTTCAACTAAACCAGTAATCAAAGAAATCCAAACTAAAACAGTAGTAGGATTGAACTCCTACTGTGTGCCAGGAAACAGCAATGAATGAAATACATATATATTACATATATATACTAAACACACACAACAAACCTGTGTGTAGTAGATCATAAGAAGTACTCTAGATAAAAATAAAATAGGAAATGGGGATAAAAGTGGTGTGGAGGATGGAGTTTGGGTGCCTTGTCTTTACTCCCACTGTAGAAGGTTGGGTGCAGAGTGATTGTTTCAGATCCTTTGGAGCTCCTGGCCTCCTTAACCACTGTCATGCAGAGACAGGGGACATGCAAACAAAAGGGAACCTTGCCTTACCATATTAATGCTTTACCCCTGTGGAAATACATGAATGGATCCTGTGCTGGTGTTAGCCTCAGGTTTAATTGGGAAAATTTTACTATCCATAATATTAATGAACTGGAAGCCAATTCATATATGTCTGCATGTGTGGCTGCCTATAAGTCTATGTATGTGAATTTGAGGAGACAAAATGTGTCTAGAACTTCTTGCTGGAAATATTGACAAGGAACCTAGTTACTTCAGTTTGGGGAGGAAAAATACTTTTTTATTACTTTGCGTTATATCCCTCTTTTATCTTTAACTCCTGGCCCCCCCTAACAATTTAAACAATAGGCTGTCAAAATTTCTGTGCACAGAGATCTCTTTTTCTTTATTACACACACAAACACACAGGAGTTTCAGATCAGATTTTCTACATGCTGTTTTACTTTTAATTTATTAGAAGGGAAATTTCTCTCTTGTGGCTAAATCTTTGCACCCTAAATTTTTCTAAAGTCTACTTTTATGACTAAGCTATAAATCTTTAAAAATAGAGATTTATGGTGGAAATGCCGACTTCTTTGTATTATGTCAGGTCAAAATGTCTAGCTAATTGGTATGCATTTGTTCGTGTGTATGTCATAAACCAGGATTATATTTTAGCTCAAGCCCTATAGGTGACCACACAAGGGGCAGATAGGTGTGGTCCAGTTCAGATGTGTTAATGTTTTTCTTTTTTATGGTAAATTGGGTAGTGTGAGACATTGGTTTGGAAAAGCATGTGGGCAAGGCAGGCATTTAGGATTTATGGACCTTTCCTTAGCTAGTATTACCCTTATCTTTCCTGTACCATATCGACCTGTATCCACTAGGGGACATAAGAGCACCTACTAGAAGACAAAATGAAAGCCAGACTAGATTAAAATTTTAACACTGGACTAGTATGATAGCAAAGACTCATTTTTTAGCTTCATAATTCATAAAGATGTTAAATATTATGTTTAAATTTTGATCATTATGGGAAACTTTTTAAGACAGGATCAATATTTTATGTTAATTATGGAATGGGAACTAATGAGCAGCTAACTAGTAAGTTTGTGCCATCTAACTGCATGCATGCATTTGTCATTAAGTTCCTATGTGGTCCACTGAAGCTATGCTGACAATGATTCTAAGCTTGCAAATTACTTTGTACAAAAAAAGAATTATCTTTTAGGTTTAGGAGGTGAGACAACTGAGGAGAACATCTACCATCAGATTCCAAGGAACAAAAACCAGGAGTGGTCTATATTTTGTATCCCTGCCACCTGCTTCAGAGCTGTGAATCCTGATACAGATCTGTAGTTACAGGCATTTTTAACTGTTCCCAGCTTAATGATTCAGAAACTTAGGTCGGATTTTTATTTATTTGCAGTTCTCTTTTCTTTTTCGTTTTTCTTTTTTCTTATAATCTACATACAGAAAAGGGTTAAGTGATACAGTGCAATAAGTTTTGACAAATGTGTAACTCACATATATCAAGATGTAGAACATTTCTGTCATCCCAGAAAATTTATTCCTGTTTGTTCCCACACACCCGGATGTTTGCACCACACAATGACTTTTGTCTGTTCTAGAATTTTACATAAATGGAATTACACAATGTGTAGTCCATTGCACCCAGTTCTTCCAATCAGCCTAACCGGTGTGAATGTTTTTGCGTGTATCAGTAGTTTATTCGTTTTGTTGCAGAATAGTATTCCATAGTATGAACATACTATGTTTTTAATACATTCTCTTATTAATGGACACCTGAACTACTCTTAGATTTTTTGGTTTTGTTTTGTTTTCTGTTAATGAATAAAACTGCCATGAACATTTTGTATAAGGTTTGGGAGAGCGTATTTAAAATTTTCCCATAGTTAAACACTTAGCAATTGATTTGCTCCAGGTATTTTGAAGCTCTATAATTAGGTAATAAGCATTTTGTGTTGAAGTCTTTCTTGTCTAATATTAATGTATCCACTCTAATCTTTGTAGTCCTAATGTGTGCATGCTGTTATCTTTTCTATCCTTTTACTTCCAACATTTGCTTCTTTATATTTACTGTGTATCTCTTGTTGACAACGTAAGTTACATCTTGATTGACAATCTTTGCCTTTTAATAGAAGCATATACTTCATTAACATTTAGTGTACTAATATGATTGAATTAAAGTTTATAATTTTACTACTTGTTTTCTATATGTCTCATCTGTTTTCAACATCTCTTCTGCTATATTTTAACAGAAAATCAAATGATTTTTAGTTTTCTATTTTAATTCTTTTTTACTTTTACCTGCACTCTTGGCCTTTTTTTTTTAAATGGTTACTACAGTGATTATAATTTATATTCTTTTCACAGTCTACTTAAAGTTAATATCATACTACCTCACCCCCCTTCATTCTTTGTGTTTCATTCTTTGTGATGATTATAGCATCCCAAAGTGTGCAATAATTTTTGCTTTAAATGGTCATATGTCTTTTAAGTTAAATTAGAACATACTCGATTATATATTTATATTTACCATCTGGTATCAATTTTCCTTAGCTTGTAAAATTTCCTTTAACTTTTTTTGTAATGCAGGTCTGCTGGCAGTAAGTTATCATTTACCTTAAAATGCCTTAATTTTTCATTTTTCTTTGAAAGATACAGAATTTGATGTTTTTAATTTTGAGTTTTGTTTTTTAAGATTATTAATTTGAAAAAGACAGAGAAAGCCAGCACAAGTGGGGGGGGGAGGGTTGTTCTGGAACAGAGGGAGAGGGAGATGGACAACCAGACTTCTTGCTGAGCACGGAGCCCAATCCTGGGCTTGATTGCAGGACCTTAAGATCATGCATTGAGCCACCAGGTGCCCTTGAGTTTTGTTTTTTAATGCAGCACTTTAAAGATGTCATTTCTTTGTCTCCTGGGTTCTCTTGTTTCTGATAAGAAATTAGCCATTCTCCTGTTGTTCCTCCCTATGCAATGTGTTCTTCTGTCTGCTTTTACAATTTTCTCTTTATCTTTGTTTTCTAACAGTTTGACTATAGTATCCATAGATGTGGTTTTCTTCACATTTACCCTTGAGATTCTTCACTGAGCTTCTTGGATCTATAAATTCCGTTTTACAAAATATTTAGGGAATTTTGATCATGACTTTTTCAAATATTTATAACCTATTTTCTCTTCTTCTCCAGTTACACACATTTAAATGTTTTGATACTGTCACAAAGGTCATGAAGGCTCTCTTTCCCACAACCACCACCCCCACCTCAATTTTATCTCTGTTCAGATAGGATAATTTCTGTTGATCGCTCTTCATGTTCACTGACCTTTTTTTTTTTTTGTTCATCTACAGTCTGCTATTAAACCTATCGAGTAAATTTTTCATTTCAGATACTATATCCTCAGATCTGGAATTTCCATTTGGTTGTTTACTATAGTTTCCATTTATCTTCTGCTATTTCCCATCTGTTCATTTATGATTGTATTTCCTGTACATCTTGGAGCTGCATGAAAGTTCTTATCTGCTGTTTTTAACATCTGGGTTTAATCCTAGGTTGGTTTCTATTTATTGATGATTCTCCACCCCCATTCTGTTATGGGATATATTTGGTTGCTTCATTGTATGTCTGGTCATTTTTTATTGTATGATGGATATTGTGATGTTGAGATTGCAAATTTTGTTGTCGCCTTTTAAATAGTGTTGAATTTTATTCCAAATCAGTTAATTTTGTGTCAGATCAGATTGAATCTTGTAAGGAGTGGTGTTTTTTTTTTTTTTCAATAAACTTTAAACTTTTTAAAAACTTTATTTCTAGAACAGCTTTTAGGTTTATACTAAAATTGAATGGAAAGACAGTTTTCATAGTTCACAGTCTTCCTTACTATCATCTTCCTGCACCAGAGTGGTACATTTGTTAAAATTGACACATTAATATCTCCCACAGTCCATAGTTTATATGAAGCTTTTCTCTTGATATTGTACATTCTGTGGGTCTTGACAACTATATAATGACGTGTATCCACCACTATAGTATACAAAACAGTTTTATTGCCCTAAAAATCCTTCTGCTGTGCTGATAACTCCTTCCTTCCCTGGCAATCACTGATCTTTATAATATCTCCATAGTTTTACCTTTTCCATAATTTAATAGAGGTGGAAGCATACAATGTGTAGCCTTTTTAAATTGGCTTCTTTCACACAGTAATATGCATTTAAGGTTCCTCCATATCTGTTCATGGCTTGATGGTGCTTTTCTCTTTAGCACTGAATAATATTCCATTGCCTGGAATATTTATGTCAGTTTATTTATCCATTCACCTCCTGAAGAATATCTTGGTTGCTTTCCAGTTTTGACAGAGTCCCCTACTTACAGTGGTTTGACTTATGATTTTTCAACTTTAAGGTGATATGAAAGCAATACATGTTCAGTAGAAGCCATAATTTGAATTTGAGTTTTCATCTTTTCCTGGGCTGTAGGTAATATATGGTATGATACTCTCTCGTGATGCTACAGCAAGCCACAGCTCTCAGTTAGCAATGTGAGCATGAGGGTAAACAAGTGATGCTTACAATCATTCTGTACCCATACAACCATTCCGGTTTTTATTTTCAGGGCAGTATACAATGAATTATAGGAGATATTTAATCCTTTATTACAAAATAATCTTTGTGTTAGATGATTTTGCCCAGCTGTAGGCTAATGTTAAGTGTTCTGAACATGTTTAAGGTAAGCTGGATGAAGCTATCATGTTTAATAGGTTAGTTGTATTAAATGCACTTTCAACTTAATGATATTTTCAACTTCCAGTGGGCTTTTTGGGATGTAACCCCATCATAAACCAAGGAAGATCTGTATGAATAAAGCTACTTCTGTCTTCTGAAAGAGATTGTAGAGAATTTGTATATTTTCTTCCTCAAATGTTTGGTAGAGTACACCAATGAACCATTGTGGAAAGGATTATTTAATCAACTTTGTTAGAATGGATGTAGAATTGCCTCTACTGCTTGACTAGAATAGCCCCACTTTTAAGGCCTGTCCTTTCTGGGGTATCGTGGCATATCTGGGTATTCACTGAGGTCTCCCCACTGTGGCTGGTGGGTACATTGTATGTCTCCCATCTCTGCACATGTTCAGGAATCTCTCTATGGCCCCAAACTCCCAGGCAGCTGTTTTCTGCCCGATGTTGTAGAGTCTCGTCCTGGTGCCCTGGGTTTATGCAGCTTTACATACTTTCAGAGTCTTGTGCAAGTTTCTGGAGATCTGCTCTTCAAAGCTCCATTCTCTCTGTTATCCCACTCTTAAAATTCCAGTTACTTCAGCTGTACTCTAATCTTTGCTTCCCCAACTCAGTGAGATAGCAGGGTTCTGTTGGCCACCTCCCTGTGCCACAGTCTGCAGAGTGTCTTCAGATAGACGGTGGGCAATTGTGGGACTCATCTCACGTAATTGCCCTCTCTCTAGAATCATAGTCCAACACTATTGTCTAAAGTCTAAAATTAGTTGCCAAATATATCATGCCCGGCTGTATAGTTGTTTGTGGTGGGGAAAATACTCTGGTACCAATTACTCGATTATAGGTAAAAGTAGAAGCCTTATTGGTTGGTTGGTTGTTTTCCAAAATGTTTTGAACAGATAGTAAGGTGCATATATGTAGTCAAAGGCTCCATAAGGCCTATCACAGAAAAGTTGCTGGAGATTTGTGAGCTGAATGGAGATTCCAGATGTCATACAGTGCCCTGGAAACAAAGGAGATCTGGCCATCCAGAGTGGGAAAACCTCTGAACAACTGTAGGTACTCCTTTGAGGTCCCCAGAAGAGCTGTGCCTTAGGAGTGGGGCTACTCCAGCCCCAGACTCAGAGTAGAAGATTGAGTTTTAAAAATTAGTTTCCATTTGTCTTGTGCAAAACAAAGAAGACTGGCATTGTCCCTGGGATCTTTCTGTCAAGTTGGCTTAAATAAATTGGTTTACATTAAATAGTGTAAGTTAACGCCAACTGGGTGCCTAAATACTGAGTTAGCACTCAGTTCAACATAACCTTCCAGTTAATCAATTAGAGGAGGAGGGTTTACAGAGAGAATCTCTTTCCAGGTTTTTTCCCCCTCTTAAGACCGCTGGCCATGCTTTATGTTTCCAGATCTGAAAAAATCCCTCCAGTGCCAATAGACTAATGGCCTTTGCCATCTTAATTCCCAGAGCCCCAAAAGCACAATGAATTGTTCGTTGTATAAATTATATAATTGTATAATTTATTCATTTTAAAAATAAAAATATTCTGCTAGTGTTAAAAATATTTATTTTTAAAAGAATGTTTATGAAGAAATATTTTAAAGTTTTTTTTTAAGATTTATCTGTTCGTGAGAGACACAGAGAAAGAGAGAGAGAGGGAGAGAGGTAGAGACACAGGCAGAGGAAGAAGCAGGCTCCACGCAGGGAGCCCAACTCGGACCCGATCCTGAGACTCCAGGACCACACCCCAGGCAGAAGGCAGGCTCTAAACTGCTGAGCCACCCAGGGATCCCCTAAGTTTATCAAGAGTATTTGTCTCATTACTATAAATATCTGTGATCTAGTAGAGGTAGCGCACATAGGTTTTTAGAAAGTTGAATATGATATTTCTATGGTGCTGAACATAATCTTAGTCTTTAAAGGAAATATAGTGTGTACTGGATTTGAAGATGTAGAGGAGGAGCTACTCTTCCGCACATATTGTTCTCTGAAATGTTTCCATTCTTCTATCAGCTCTGTCTTTCGTGGGTCATCTAACACACACATCCCTAGATTATTCTTTTAAGCTGTCAAATTGGGGTCCCTGGGTGACTCATTTGGTTAAGCATCTGCCTTTGACACTGAGGTCATGATCCCAGAGTCCTGGGATCGAGTACCTCATTGTGCTCCCTGATCAGCAGGGAACCTGCTTCTCCCTCTGCCTGCCGCTCTCCCTGCTTGTTCTCTCTCTCTCTGTCTCTCTCTGTCTCTCTCTCTCTTCTGTGAAATCAATAAAATCTTAAAAAAAAAAAAAAAAAAACCTGTCGGGCAGCCCCAGTGGCCCAGTGGTTTAGCGCCGCCTTCAGTCCAGGGTATGATCCTGGAGACCCGGGATGGGGTCCCAGAGCAGGCTCCCTGCATGGAGCCTGCTTCTCCCTCTGCCTGTGTCTCTGCCTCTCTCTCTCTCTCTGTGTCTGTCATGAATAAATAAAATCTTTAAAAATTAAAAAAATAATAAAATAAAAATAAACTGTTAGATGTCAAAGAAAAGTAGATGCAAGATAAGGCAATCAATTTATATTATTTGAAGTTGGCTAGGCTTTCCCCTTACAGCTTTTTTGCATCTTTAATTTCTAAATGCATTTTGTATTTTCACAATAGAAAAGGACAGGAAGAGCCATGAGTGAATGATAATTTCTAAAGAAAATAAGAATATTTCATGGGGAAGCCACTTGGGAATAAATTTAAAGTTTAACATGGAATATGCAGAGTGCAGTTTCATTGCTGTAGAAGCTATAGTCCACAGACACAGTTTCATCTGGAAGGATTTTTTTAAATAGTTGTGAGATAATTTTAGTGCTTCAGGACAAAAAAAAAAGAAAAGAGAGCAGTTTGGATCAGCAATTCTTCAGAAGTTTGTGGTAGAGTAATAATAAAAATGTGGATTCTGACCTCAAAAAAGCTGACTAGCATGAATAAGTGCTTATATTCCTTTTTAAAAATCTCATAAATTTTAGGTAAAAATGTAATGGCCCAAACAATATTTCTTTGAATTTGAAACAGACTGTTTATATAATTCAAATAACTTGTCCAAAAATTCAGAGTTAGATAACTTTTTAAAAAATGGAGCAATTCATCTTTCTGGCATCAAGTCCTTGACAATTAGCACAGTCAGTCCTGGGGTCCTCTTGCCTCTTCTACTCATGACTGCCAAGAGGGTGGTGCATGTCATCTCAGCTTTAAGCAGATGTAAACTGGGCTTCTAAAAGACATATGCTTCCTATGCTTTTTCCCATACTCTCAACACCCAGCACAGCTAGCACAGTGCCTGGCACATAATAGTTGCTTAGAAAATGTTTCCAGCATGGCAAAATCAATGCCTCCGCTTTAATGCCAAAGACATTATTATGGGGACAATATGGAAATTTATTCATTATTTCCTCCCCTAAACATAGGCAATTTGTACTTTTAGAAAATGGTGTTAACTCTTTAGTACTATCAAGTACTAGGCAAAAAGTTGAGGAAGAATGTAGGCAAAATTCAGAATCACAGCAGTTCTTGCAGAAATTTTTCTTATATTAAGTCTATCTGCTAGAAGAATTTAAAAATACTTGAACTCCATAGGATATCTTGGACCTTCTATCTTGCATGGCATTTTGGTAAAATAGCTGTTCTAACTTATACATTTAATGACTTCATAATAATAGTTCACATTGGTGACTGTTTCATGATTTATTTTTATCAGTCCCCTCTGAATATAATTTTAGATCATGCACGCACGCACACACGCACGTACACATGCCATACCTTGCACATACCTATTTCTGTAGAATAAATTATTACATATAAAGATGCTACATTATATGTACATTTTGTACAATTATTGTAAAGATTAAATTAGATAATATTTTAAAGCCTTATAACAATTCCTTGACTGTAAACTCTCAAGGGTTTTTGTTAGTAAGGTTATTGTCGGTTGTTTTTATTGTCTGTCTTTCCACTAGACCTTGAGTCTCTTGATAAAATAACTGCTGTGGTTAGAAAAACATCAGAGATCTCAATTCCAAGTAGCTTGAACAATAAGTAAATTTATTATTCTTTATTAAATAGTAAAGACATTTCATTACAGGAAGGTCAGAGAAAGGGTGAGTTCAGAACTGGCTAATACAAAATCTCAAGAGTATCCTGAAGAACTAAATCTGGCCATGTGTGCCACCTGCCATCCTCAGTGAGTCAGCTTTGTCCTCAAGCTAGGCCTAGTCACTGATACGGTGCTTACCCTAGCTCTAGTAGTCATATTTGAATGAAAAAAAGAAAAGATCCAGCTCTTTGTAAGAGTCTATGGTTAAGTTACTCTTTAACCCTCTTTTCTTTATTGGGAGATTTTTGGTTACTGATTGAATCTCTTGTTAAAAGTCTATTCAGATTTTATTTCTTCTTGAGCCCATTTTGGAGATTACTGTGTTTCTAGGAATTTGTCCATTTTTATTTCTTTGCAGTTTATGTTGAACAAGAATGCATTTTTACATTGTATAAATACATATGATTCAGTTATATTTTTTGAAGTTATATTTAAACTATACAAAAAAGTCTGCCATAAAACTGCCATCCCTTGCCTTACATATCTGACCTAAAATAACATTTATCATCCTGATATTTTGAGCATTCCAGTTGCTTTACATCCTTATCAATACTTGCTATTTTCCATGTTTTGCATTTTAGCCATTTTGGTAGGGATGTTCCAAGTGTTTTTGCTTGGTTTTTAATTTTGCACGTTTTATACTGTCATCTACAAGAACATTACTATCAATAATAACATCTGAAGTCAAACATTTTAATTATTTTGTGTATTTGTAAATTGTTTTAAAATCAAGTTCATATTAAAGTCTTAGAGGTTTTTTTCTTTCTTTTTCCTATTTAAAATGTGCCTCAAGGGCAGCCTGGGTGGCTCAGCAGTTTAGCACCACCTTCGGTCCAGGTCATGATCCTGGAGACCCGGGATCGAGTCCCATGTCGGGCTTCCTGCATGAGGCCTGCTTCTCCCTCTGCCTGTGTCTCTGCCTCTCTCTCTGTGTGTCTCTCATGAATAAATAAAATCTATAAATAAATAAATAAATAAATAAATAAATAAATAAATAAATAAATAATAAAATGTGCCTCGAGTCAGGTTGAATAGAGTCAGTACTTTCTCCTTTTTGTCGCTGTTAACACTTCCAGATCTGGTAATGAGCTTGTTTCATTATTCTTTCTTTTTCTTCAAAGCTTACAATGATTTTTTTTTTTAAGATTTATTTATTTATTTATTAGAGAGAGAGTGTAGGATGGGAGTAAAGAGGGAGAAGGTTAGAAAGAATCTAAAACAAAGTGCAGAGCCCAGTGTGGGGTTTGATCTCTCCATCCTACAATCATGACCTGAGTCAAAATCAAGAGTCAGATAGATGCTCAACTGACTGAGCCACCGGGGTGCCTCAAAGTTTATAATGATTCTTGGGATCCCTGGGTGGCGCAGCGGTTTGGCGCCTGCCTTTGGCCCAGGGCACGATCCTGGAGACCCAGGATCAAGTCCCACATCAGGCTCCCGGTGCATGGAGCCTGCTTCTCCCTCTGCCTGTGTCTCTGCCTCTCTCTCTCTCTGTGACTATCATAAATAAATAAAAATTAAAAAAAAAAAGTTTATAATGATTCTTAAGTTTAACTTGTGCTGACTTAGTTAAAATATTATAACTGCTGGTAATTTGAAAAATGTTATAATCAGGAACATCCTTTCTGAAAAATACACTGAAAATTTGTGACTAAACTTAGTTGTAAGAATCAGAACTTTGCCATAGAGGAGAAACTTCTCATATTTTGATAGTTGCTTCATAAATCTGTAAAGTTACTCTTTAGCCTCTCTGTCACTCAGTGACCATTGTTTATCAGAAGATCCAATGAGATATCCATGAACAAAACACATGTTCCTGGCCAATTTATGTATTCTTCTCACGTGATACTCTCAATTGGGTGCATTATTTATTGCACTGTTCATTCCATGTTGAGAATATGTGCAACATACTTGATGTGGTCTGTTTCTTTCTTGACTTTTTTTATGCTGGTGGCAAGCCACCATATTAACTTTATGACTCTCTAATTGGTCACAACCCTCAGCTTGAAAACCACTGACTGTACTATTATTATCATAACAGTACAAATCTCAACACCCTGGCCTTCCAGAGATGGAGTAGATGCATGAAACACAGACTTTTTGTTTGGAAGGAGGAAAAGAAGGTTGGAGGCTAGAAGTGGGATAGGCAACCAAGACTGTCCAGCTACAGGAACTGCTTTCTACTTACTTAGCTATCCCAAGCATCTGGTGTTATTTGACATATGTGGAGTTGTTTGCCTTTATTCTAATGGCTCCCAACTATTACTTTTAGTTTTTCCTATTTTTTCATAGTTTTGTCTCTTTCCTCAGATATTTTTCTTGTTGCTATCATTGTGTTTGCCACTACATTGTCCACCATCTCTTACCCTCTCATTTTTGCAAGCCCCCTTTTCATTTTGCTGCTTCTCATCTACTTACACCAAGAAAAGACCATCTAGCTTCTTAAGTGGTGTGGATCAAAAGTAATTAGGTTCTTGAGGCACCTGGGTGGTGCAGCCAGCCAGTTGAGCAACCGACTTCTGGTTTGGGATCAAGTCTGATATCAGGGTTGTGAGATTAATCCCCCAGTCAGGCTTCATGCTCAGCACAGTCTCCTTGGGTTTCTCTCTCTCTCTCTCTCTCTCTCTCGTTCTCTCTCTCTCTCTCTCTCTCTCGTTCTCTCTCTCTCTCTCTCTCTCTGTTCCCCCACTCTCAGTAATAAATTTTTTTTAAAGTAATTAAGTTCTCAGCAAGGTCTTAATTAGGTTTTTATGATCCATTTCATGATTATGTTTGCTTAGTAGGAGTTTTAAAATTATGTCTGTGGTTTTTAGCTGTGGCCTAGATAACTAGTCAGGTTGTCTCTGAAATATAAAAGTACTACTGTACCCTTCAGTCTTTCAGAACAAAAATTTCTACTATTATTAAAAGATAATAACATAATCACAGTACCTGGGGACTCTATTTACTATATGGTCTTCCTGAGAACCTCAGGTTGTCAAACTTAACCTTGTTTTCTTGAGACAAATGGAGAAAGATGCTAACCCGTATTTTCACATCTGGGAAAAACAATCAGAAGATCTTTAATTTTAGAATTACGAATAAATCAAGCATATTATGAGGTACTCATCATGGTAATCTTGCTTCAGTTAGCCAACAAATATTTACTTCCAAATACTGTGTTATATAAATTCTAAGATGCACATTTTCTTACATTTTAACATCTCTGAAATCAGAATGCTTCTTAACAATTAATGGTATCTTACAGTTGCTGTTGGCCCCCATGGCAAATAATGGTGTGGATTCTCTGTGGACTTGATTGTTAATCTTGGAGTCATGACTGAACTGCAAACTCTTCATTATTTTAGTCAACAGACTATTGAACAATAAAACATTTAAGGACCTTTAAGGAGTTTTATTGCTGTCTAAAATCTCCTATTGGTACTTTTTCTGTTAAGATTAAGATAGAACTACTATCAAAGCTTACAGAATGAGCATTGGAACCTTTAAAGATAATCTCAGACACCATAGAACATTACTCTTTTAGGAAATGCTGCATTACCTGCAATCTTCAGAGTATAAAGGACAACACTTGGACATTTAAGACTGAGTAAAAAAAAAGATCAGAAAAGTTGAATGCTGAATGTGAAGAAATTTTATGAATACCTTAACCAGTTTAGATTGCTTATATTTTCCTTTTAATCTCTGATAGATGATTTAAGAAAATTCTAAATAAGTCCAAAAGAATTCTTTCAATATTTAAAAAATAAAAATTTCAAGTAATAAAGCATTGTGTCATGATTTAATAGGTACATAAAATAATAATGCATCTTAGTAGCAACGATATCTTCAGTGTGATGAAACAGGAGACTTTGATTTACTATTAGACTTACTGTGTATTAGTGTACTGTTTTCTACTATAATTTACATTTTTCTTCTCTTAAGAAGAACTAAGGAATAATATACACATGTAAGTCAGGAAAACACTACCAGACACTGTGTGAATGATGGAGACCAGTATGTCTCAAAGTGTGCTCCTGGAACCAGCAGCAACAGCATCACCTGGGAGCTTATTAGAATGCAAATTCTCAGGCCCCATCCTAGACCTGTTGAGTCAGAAACTCTAGATATGGAGTCCGGCAGGCTGTGTTTTAACAAGCCCTGCCAGTGATTTTGAGGGCAAGCTAGGGTTTGAGAACCAATGGCCTGGCGGAATTCTGGGAAAACAAAAATTACTGGTGCTATTCTATTGAAGCTAGGTGTATGAGTGATTTAGGGAGTAAGAAGACCGCTTCCTTAAGTTCAGCTCAATTACATACTAACAGTATATTTAAGAAAAATGAAAAAGTTTACTATGTTGTGTCTCTGCCAGCTACCAGTAATATAGGTGCATAATGGAATAGCCCTAAAACTGCGT
Source organism: Canis lupus baileyi (assembly GCF_048164855.1). Classification (NCBI taxonomy): domain Eukaryota; kingdom Metazoa; phylum Chordata; class Mammalia; order Carnivora; family Canidae; genus Canis; species Canis lupus. The sequence continues at coordinate 50,507,369 of NC_132848.1, read as the reverse complement.
GTCCTTCACCTTTGGTCGACATTTGATCTTTGTCTTTTTAGCACGACGTATCTCAGACTTTACTCAAGGCAACGCTGGACAGTGTTGTAGAAGAATGTGTCAGCTTTGTGGGAGTGGATATTAACATCTGTTCGGAAGTTTTGTTAAGGTAAGACAAGAGTTCTGTGGCTGCAGATCACAGAATCTTAAGTTTAACTGACTCTTCAGTTCAAATTTAGCTAAAATAAGGAGACACATGTATAAAGTTGTCAAGTATAGAAAATCTATGAGTTCATTGCTTTACCTAATCAGTTTGAGGGGAAGACATAATTTAAGAAAAGAATTGTAACAATTCACATTATCATTTTTAATACTGCAAATCTAAAGTGAAGAGCATATGGTAACCATTGAGTGCATTAGTGTTGCTAATAGAATTTAAATAAGGTTAACATGGAAAAGAGCTGTTTCCCACCACATGAGAGTAGGTATTTTTCACTGGTTCAGTCTTGTGGATACATCTGTCAAAGCTGGCAGTAACCAAAAGATAAATTCTGAGGGTTCAAGGTATGGTTATCATATTTTTACCTGGATTCTACAAGTCACATGTCAAAACCCTTATCTTACTATAATCACATCTTACATACTCTGTCCTGTTTTACTGGGGTTTTAGAAGAGATGATTTTTTTCTCTCATAGTTTTGCACTTACTACACGATTCTGCCGATGCAGCATGAAATTCTGGACCTCTGTAAAAGATCTGGACTCTTTTGCTTTGAGACTAGTATTGCAGAAAAATATCCCTTATGTTTATTTTATGGTGTTGCTTCTCTATCACAGCTACAAATATTCCATAATTTCATGTATGGAATTCAATGACAGAGTTAAAAATCTCTTAAATTTTAACTTTTTAAATAATACCAAGCAAACTATCTAATACTATAGTTTTTATATTTTTATACTAACCATGACATTCATGGTTCACCTCCTTTCTGTCATCTGAGTCTTTAATGAGAGCAAGCTGATAAAAGGGGGGAGAAGTAATACAATACAACTGTAGCTATTGTAACTCTTGCTGCTAACTCAGTTTGTAAACTACTACACAGGAATAAGCAGAACTATTACTTGATTCAGAAATACAAGGAATGTGAATAGTATAGAATGTGGGGAACAGTTCTTTTTCTTATACTAGTGTTAACCAGTTTACCAGCATCCTTAGTACCACTACTGGTTTTATCACTATTCTGTATTCTCTTGTCCTTGTCTCCTCTTGGACTACTCTATCCCCCTTTGTCTTTTTTATTTAACTCCCTTTTGGATTAACTTAGAGCCACATGACAGTATGTAATTGCAGTTGTTTTTATGATGCAGATGTTTTATGTCATTGACTTTTCTGATGAGGTCTTTTCTTTGAATACTCTTAGGACTATTGTGTCTGCCGCAGTACTCCTTTTGTTTATTTTTTCTAGGCATATTGCAGGACTCAATGCCAACCGAGCCAAAAATATTATTGAATGGCGAGAGAAAAATGGGCCCTTCATCAACCGAGAACAGCTAAAGAAAGTGAAAGGTCTTGGTCCAAAGTCTTTCCAACAGTGTGCTGGCTTCATCAGAATCAACCAGGATTATATTCGAACATTTTGCAGGTAATTAGTAAAGTGTGTGCTCTGGGTTCTTTATCAGCGTCCTCCTTTATTGTTGCTCCTCCTGCTCACTGGCTTCAAACCTAGGTGTCCATTTGTTCATTCCTTCAACATGTGTTGACTCTCCAATCTTTGCTAGGCACTGGAATCCAGTAGTGAACAAATCAACAGATTTCCTGCTCTCACGAAGTTACATTTTAATACGTGAGACAAACAGTAAATAAACTAGTAAAATAAATAGTTTCAGATGTAGTAAGTTATACAAATTAAAACAGAGAGATGTGACACTGTCTTGGGGGAACAGTATGAGTTTATTATGCTTTATATGAGTTATTCATTGAAAAGTTATTTGAACCGAATGTTGAGTGAGATGAGGGAGCTAAGCACACAGGAGTTGGAAGGAAAGCATTCTAGGCAGACAGTATATCTGCAAGGTCCCAAGGCATGACCAAATTTGGTGTATTCTGGAAATGAAACTAAGGCCAGTGTGATTGGAGCATCACAAGTGGGAAGGACTTATACAAGGTGAGGTGACAAAGAGGACTTCACAATGGCCACTTTTATCTGTTTCTCTAAGTGAAGTTGGGCCTTCTCACTCCCTCTTCCCTGAAAACTGACCAAAAAATAATTGTGTAGATTAAGAGCTAAATTCTTGCCCTTAACTTCTAATCCTGGTAGTACAAAAGCAAAGAAACTGGGTAAACTTCTTAGCATTTTATAGTCATGAAAGAATAGGGTTTTTTTCAAAGATTTATTTATTTATTTTAGAAAGAAAGAATGCAAGTAGGAGAAAGAGCAGAGGGAGAGAGAGAAACCTCAGCAGACTCCCCTCTGAGCACAGAGCCCAATAAGAGCCCAGTCCCAGGACCCCAAGATCATGACCTGAGCCAAAATCAAGATTGGCTGCTTAACCAATTGAGCCACCTAGGCATCCCGAAATGGTGTTTATGTATTTGCTTCTCTGGGGCTACCTGTTTCATTCATATTATTTTTTTCTTTTGACAAAATTATAAGAAAGATAATATGGAAAAATAATCTTTATTCTGCAAAAGACTAAAAGGGAAAAACCAGCCCTGCTGGATAATAATAATATAAAATTAGAGTTATCGGGGATCCCTGGGTGGCGCAGTGGTTTGGCGCCTGCCTTTGGCCCAGGGCGCGATCCTGGAGACCCGGGATCGAATCCCACATCGGGCTCCCGGTGCATGGAGCCTGCTTCTCCCTCTGCCTGTGTCTCTGCCTCTCTCTCTCTCTCACTGTGTGCCTATCATAAATAAAAAAAAAAAAAAGAGTTATATAACCATTTAGTTTTGATGTAGAAGTGGAGGAGAATAGAGTCTGAAATTCAAAACATAGACAGAATTTAGTTTATGATAAAGGAGAAGTTTCAAACAGTGAGGAAAATTGATTAACTATCCAAAAAGTGGTATTATGACAAGTGGCAGGAATTTGAACGCATGGGGGAAGCTATAATTCCACCTCATATCTTATACCCAAATAAATCCCAGATGGATCATAGACTTAAATAGAAGGAGTGAAACTGTAAAAGTCCCAGAAGAAAACATGGGTAAATTTTGCAGAACACTGGAACGTTAGGAGGCCTTTTGTAAGTAGACAACAAAACCTAGAAGACAGAAATGAAAAACAATTGAGGATAAAATAATCCCATGTTTCTTAGTTTATATGTTTTTTAAACACTTGGTTAGAAAATTCACATAATATAAAAAAGAATAAAATGAAAAATGAAAGGCCACCGTCACTTCAAAATAGTTTCTAATATATTGCTTCCCAATAGTAAATTTATACTTAGATCAACTTGTATGTTTATTATTTAAAAATGCATATAGAAGGGATTCTGCTATCTAATTAAACTATTTGAAACTTGCTTTATTTATTTCAGTAATAGATCTCAGAATTCTTTATACATATTACATATAGATGTATATCATTATTTATAATCTCTGCATCATATTTAATTTATGGGTGGGCCATAATCTAATGTAATCAGTGCCCTATTGATGAACATTTGGGTTGTTTTTGTTTGGTTTTTATTGTTGTTTTCATTTGGGTTGTTTTTAAAACTTTATGTTTTATCAGCTGATAATGAAGTACTTGAAAATTCATGACTGTTAATCTTAATAGATCATACCTTTATTCAGAATGGACTACTGCTATCTCATTGAGTGTTTTTTGCTTTGAAATCTATTTTGTTTGTTAGCAATGTTGCTGCTTTTGCCTTTTTAGTATGCTTAGTATTTTTTTTTCAAACTTTCTGTGACCTTTAATTTTGATACAACTCTTTTTTTTTTTTTTTTTTTTTTATTTATTTATGATAGTCACACAGAGAGAGAGAGAGAGAGGCAGAGACACAGGCAGAGGGAGAAGCAGGCTCCATGCACCGGGAGCCTGACGTGGGATTCGATCCCGGGTCTCCAGGATCGCGCCCTGGGCCAAAGGCAGGCGCTAAACCGCTGCGCCACCCAGGGATCCCTGATACAACTCTTATAGACCAGTAGATTTCATGGTTTTGTTCAATCTTATATTCATTTATTACCGTTTTTGATGTTAATCTTATATCTATTGCATATTTTCTCATCATCATGCTTTCTGAATTCCTTTCATGCTGTTTGTTGGATTTCTCAGCTAACTAGTTTTCCCACCTCATTTTTATCTCCCCTTAGTGATTTCAAGTTGAATGTCTTTTTCTGATGATTATCCTTAAGCATCATTTGGACTAGCCTCTGCGGTTAATAGGTATCTTTGTCCTCCTGGAGAAGACCGGCACCTTAGGACTCTACCCAGCCTTTTTCCCTTCAACTATATGTCCCATGATAAGATGACATGGGATTTTAACTTTAGTTTCAGACTGTTCTTTATATATATTTACATTATTCATTAGCAGTTAATAAGTTAGTATAGTCTCTGCCCATCACTGTTTCTTGTAGTCTACATTATCACTTTTGTTGAATTTGTTTTTGCTGGAATATATATATCCTTAAATTCTTTTCAGAGAAGGTATATTATATAGGTTGTACTTTAGCCTTAAATGTCTGAAAATGATTTTAATTTGCCTTCCTTTTGGAATGCTAGTTTGGTGAGGTATATAATTCTAAATTCAAAATCATTTTCTCTCAGAACTCTTAGGATACTGGTTCACTGTGTTCTGGCATCTGATGTTTACCAGTGAGAAATCTGATGCCAGTCTGATTCTAGTTCCTTTTGAGGTAATCTGTTTTATTTTTCTCTCTTGATTCTTGAATCATATTGTAAAGTTGCCTCACAATATGTCAAACCTGAGTCTTTTTCCAGTCATCCTATTTCGTACTCAGTAGGTTCTTTTAAGAACTTGTAATTCTCTTCAGTTCTGGGAAATCGTCTTCTCTTTCTCCTTCTCCTTTTTCTTTTTAATTTACTTTCCTTCATTTTTCTCTGTTCTCTCCTAGAATACCAATTATACAGGCTGAGTCAGGAATGTTTTTGGCTTTAAGTAACAGGAAACTCTATTAACAGTGTTTAAATAAATACATGATAATTTCTGTGAAGTCAAGGTCAGCATGTGGGTGCTGTTTGTGTGTATTTGTATGGCAGAGAAATAAGCACATTTTAAAGACTTCTTTTCTTCCCAACCTTCCTTCCCCTCCCATTCCTTGCCTCTTTTAAATGGTTACAGTGGTCAGCAAACTGAATCTGCCAGTCAAGTTCAGGAAGTTGCTGTGACATCTTCAGCAGGTGTTGAGGTCACAAATGAGAAGCAGGGCAAGAAGAAGAACAAAACTGCTGTGAATGTTGTGCTGAAGCCAAATCCTTTGGACCAAACTTGTATTCACCCGGAATCGTATGACATAGCGATGAGGTAAGTCTGAGGCCCATGTGAGAATTCTCCATGCCCCAAGTGAGTTCCCTACAGCAAATGGCCTTTGTTTTGGCACAATGGAGACTTTAAAAACATGACCATGTTTAACATGACAACATTTTTCAGAAGTTCCGCATTGCTGAGTTATGTGGCACATTATATTATTTCAGTGAGGAATGAAACCATTATTCCTGGAGCAGTGTCAAGCTAATAAACCCTGGTACTAATGGTGAAGTGTGTGTAATGGAAATTGCATGGCACTCTCCTCTGTTTGTTTTGGAAATTAACAAGACACAAATGACTAGCACCTGGCCTAAAGCTTGTGCTTATCTAAAGATAAAGCCTTTTTGAAAGTAAATGGCCAACTCTCAAATTTCTTAAGAAATATTGCCCTGCTAAGTTATTAAGAGTCTAAGAAATGGTGTACTTTTAATGAGCATACATTACACAGAATGATATGGGGGAGGTTTTGAGTAGAAGGAAAAGTTTAATGTTAAGGCATTAAAAGACAAGGAAATTTAATAATACATTTAATTAGTTAAAAATCACTGAATATTTTAAGACTTTTAGTGATTTAAATAAAAGCGGGTTTAAAATAGTGAATATTTTAACTTTCACTGAATCAAAAGTGAGATTTTTTAGCTTGTTTTGAAAAAAATTTCTATTTGATTTTAATAAATATAATTTGTTTCCATTTATTTATTTATTTTTTAGAAAGAGAGAAAGAGGGAGGGGGGGAGCAGAGGGAAAGCAAAAGAGAGAATCTTTTTTTTTTTTTTTTTTGTATATTTTCTTTACTGGAGTTCGATTTGCCAACATATAGTATAACACCCAGTGCTCATCCCATCAAGTACCCCCCTCAGTGCCTGTCACCCAGTCACCCCATCCCCCACCCACCTCCCCTTTCACTACCTCTTGTTTATTTCCCAGAGTTAGGAGTCAAGAGAGAGAATCTAAAGCAGGTTCCATGCCTGGTACAAAGTTCAACTTGGGCCTTGATTTCATGACCCTGAGATCTTGACCTAAGCCGAAACTAAGAGTTGGACACTTAACTGACTGAGCCACCCAGGTGTCCCTTGTTTCCTTTCTTTTAAAAGTGTTTAAAATTATAGACTATAGCACATCATAGAGAACTTAGGAAATAGAAAAAAAAAAGGAAAAAAAACCAGAACTTAGGAAATATTAAAAAAATAATATGTAATACTCTGTCAACATCAAAACAATGGTGCCTATTTTTCCCCCAGCATTTTGTTATGGAGAAATTTAAACATACAGAAAAATTGGAAAAAAAATTGTTTACAATGAATTCCTAAGTACCCACACCTAGATTTTATCATTAACATTTTACTATGCCTGTTTTTCTACTTATCTATTCATCTCTTCATCAGTCCATCTCATTTTATGCATTTCAAAGAAAACTGCAGACGTCAGTGCACTTTCAACTAGTACTTCAGTATGCATATCATTAACTGGAATTCTGTAATTCTTAACAGTATTTTTTTCTCGAGGTAAAATTCACATACAATTAAATTTTAAGTACATATGAGGTGAATTTGGGCAAATAAATATTTTCACAAATATAATACTAATTATATTAGTATAATCCAAAAAAAAAAAAATCTTGCTGTTATCCTAAAACCTTCCCTTATGCCCCATCCTAGATAATCCCTACCCTAACCTCCTAGACCTAACCACATATTCTAATTTTTTCTACCAAAGATTTGTTTGCCTCTTCTAGGACTTGATATAAATGATACCATACAGTTGTACTCTTATGTAAGGCTTCTTTCAGCATAAAGTTTAGAGATTTTTTATCTGTGTTAAAACAAGTAAATAGCTTGTTTCTTTTTATTGCTAATATTTCATTGTATGAATGAATAGGCCACAGTTTTTCTCCTTATCAAAGTACCTTTATACTATTTCCAATTTTTGGCTTTTATGAGTAAAACTGCTATGAACATTCTTATACATTTTTTGTTTTTGTTATTGTTGACATTTGCTTTCATTTTTCTTGGAAAAATACTTAGGAGAGAATTTGTTGGGTCATAAAGGTAGGTGAATTTTTTCTTAGAAACTTCCAGACTTCACTCCAATATAGTTGTACCATTTTATACTTTTCATCAACTATACATGAGTTCTGTTACTGGACATCTCCACCATAATTTGATGTTAGTCTTTTTAATTTTAGCCATTCTTGTGTGTTGTGTGTATGTGGTAGTATCTCTTTGTAGCTTTAATTTGCATTTCTCTGGCAACACTGAGCACTTTCTCATGGGCTTATTGGCTATTGGCATACCTTCTTTTGTGAACTCTGTTCATATCATTTAGCCATTTTCTAACCTTTCTTAAAGATTTTATTTATTTGAGAAAGAGCATGAGTGAGAGGAGGGGCAGAGGGAGAGGGAGAAGCAGACTCCCCGCTGAGCAGGGAGCTGCAGGAGGCTTGAAGGCAGATGCTTAACCTTAACCGACTGAGCCACCCAGGCTCACAGCCATTTAATTGAGTTGTTTATCTTTATATTATTGGAATGTGGGCATTTTAAAAATTTTTTTCTGGAAACTAGTGTTTTGTCCGTATATGTTTCACAAATGTTTTGTTCCAGGTTGTTGTTTACTTCTTTATTTTCTTATTGGTGTCTTGATGAGCAGAGGTTTTGAATTTTGGTGATGTCTACCTCATCAGTATTTTCCTCTTACAATTATTACTTTCCCTGTCCTAAGAAACTTTTGCCTTGCCTCAAATCATGAATATATGTCTGTGTTTACTTCCAAAAGCTTGATAGTATCAGCTTTTACATTTAGCTTGATGATACATCTGAGGTTACATTTCATGTGTGATTTGAAGTAGGGATCAAAGTTCATTTATTTATTTATTTATTTATTTATTTATTTATTTGCACATTATGAACATTTACTTATTCTGGCCCTTGTATACATTTTTTAAATGAGCTTATCTATTTCATTAAAAAGCAAAAAACCAGGCAGCCCTGGTGACTTTGCGGTTTAGCTCGCCTTCAGCCTGGGGTGTGATCCTGGAGAACTGGGATCAAGTCCCACGTCAGGCTCCCTGCATGGAACCTGCTTCTCCCTCGTCACCCCCCCCCCCCCACCTCTCTGTGTGTGTGTGTGTGTGTCTCTATTAAACAAATAACATCTTAAAAAAAAAAAAAAAGGCAAAAAACCTGGTGGGGTTAGGATTGGAATTACATTGAGTCTGTAGGGATCCCTGGGTGGCGCAGCGGTTTGGCGCCTGCCTTTGGCCCAGGGCGCGATCCTGGAGACCCAGGATCGAATCCCACATCAGGCTCCCGGTGCATGGAGCCTGCTTCTCCCTCTGCCTATGTCTCTGCCTCTCTCTCTCTCTCTGTGACTATCATAAATAAATAAAAATTAAAAAAAAAAAATTTACATTGAGTCTGTAAGGGATTATAGGAACAGTGGATATCTTCATAATAATCTCTTAAGTCTTTTGACCATGAACTTAACATCTTTTCACTTATTTTGGTCCTTCATTTCTCTCAGACATGTTTTAAAATTTTCACTGTACAGGGCTTGCATGTTTCTTATTAAATTTACTTTATATTTTTCAACACTATTATAAATGGAATTTTAAAAATTTGTTGCTAATATGTAAAAATACAATTGATTTTTGCATAGTAACCTTGTATCCTGCAGCCTTGCTATAAGTTCACTTACTAGTTCTAGTAGGTAGTTATAGATGTGTTTATAGATTCTTTAAGTTTTCCTGTATAAACAATTATGTTATCAGCAAATAAATGAAAACTTTACTTCTTTTTTAATATTAATGCACTTTATTTCTTTTTCTTGCCCATTGCAATGTCTAGGATCTTTAGTACTGTATTGAATAGTGGTGAAAATAGGCATCCTTGTCCTGTTCTGAGTCTTAACACATGATTCTCATTTTTTTTTAATATAAAGAAATTATGATCAGGTTGCCTGGGTGGCTCAGTCAGTTAAGCATTTGCCTTTGGCTCAGGTCATGATCCAAGGGTCCTGGGATGAGCCCTGTGTCAGGCTTTCTGCTCTGTGGGCAGTCTGCTTTTCCCTCTCCCTCTGCCTGCTGCTCCACCTGCTTGTGCTCTCTCATCAAATAAATAAAATCTTTAAAAATACATATATATAAAAGTTAAAAAATTATGGTCTCATAGTAATTATACTTCTAGTGTTTATTGTTTGAGAAGATGTATATGTACTATACATGATTTTATACACTTCTTGCAAAAACTGACACCTCCTTGGGTACTAAAATAGCATTTTGTTGCATGCAAATCAATGTCTTTTTAAATGTACATTGTATGTTTTTATACTATAGTTCATAAATTTTTCAACTTGTTCTCTCATATAAGCATAAGTTTTTTATTTCTGCATATCTCTCTTTTTAAAAAGCTGAGTGATATCCCATCACATGATTAGACTGTAATTTATTAATAGCAGTACTAGTAGTGGTTCCTTATAATGGATTCCTAGAAATGCAATTACTCTGCCAAAGGGTTTGAGACTTTATGTGGCTCTTGATATACATTGCCAAGTAACATACTAATTTATGATGCCACCAGCAGTGTTGAAGCTTGAGAGATCTTGAATTTCTCTTGTTAAGCAGGACTTTTCTGCCAATTTTTACATGGGCCACCTTTTGCATGTAGAACATAAAAGCCTGACCAGAAACTTCACCTTTCTCTCTGCTTCCTTTGGGAGCAGGCTTGTCTCTCAGAAGGAGGGTTCTTGTAGACTATTTCATGGGAAATTTTGTCTACATGAAGTTCAACTCTTGACCTTTAAAATCTGGCAACAGAACTAGTAATTTATCTAATTAAGTTTTATCCCCATTATCCACCTTGGAGCTATAATAATTATTTCTGGCTCTTAAGCATACTTATAGTATGATGTATAGTAGATGTATAGACATCATAGGCATCACTCAACATAGGTAGTTCATACTTTCATATAGTATTATACAAGTGTCTTCCCAGGGAAGGAAAGCTCATTGCGGTTATGATTAAGTTATTATTGGTTTGACCTCAGTTGTGTAAAAGTAAATTCCATTGCAGTAAAGTTCATTTTTAATTACATCAGAAAACCAGTAGGAATGTAATGGCTTTCATGCTCCCCTACCATAATGTTACTCCCCAAAATACACCAAGATGTGAAGCTATTAAGTCTTTTTATTTTTATATTTGTGTTATTCTCCCTCACATAACACTTTAGAAAATTGAAGTCATGATATTTTTTAACCTGAGTTAGTCATTTAGTGGTTCTTTTAAAATTCTGTCTTTTTAAACTATTTTTTTTAATTTTTGTTATTTTTGTTTTTGCATTTTTATTTTGCCGATTTTATCTATATGTGGGGATTCTCTATTAAATATTAAAGTCCTTTGTTGTGTGAGCTGAAATTTTTTCTAATTGGTTTACCTTTTTTATCTCCGTATAATGCGATTGTGTTTTTGAAATATAAATGTTCAGTTTTTATGAAGTATAACTTTTTTTACTTTTATGCAAATTAGTCTTCTCTTAAGATAACTAATCTCTAATAACAAATAACCATAATAGAAATCAATAGTCAATGACCTTTGTGAAACACAAAGTTGTTCACAGGACAGAGAGATCATTTCCTGGTGGGGTTGTCTTATAAGGACAAGGATGACTTAGGGAGTTTGGACTGAGAAGCTGCAAGGATAAACTGCTGTCATCTGAGATGAGGAAGACCATGATGGGAGCAAGGTTGAAGGGAAAGCATTAGAATTGAGTTGAAGACCTGTTAGGTTTGAGACATCAAGTAAGCAGCTGGATACGTGAGTCAGGAGTTGAGAGAAGAGCGACCCGAGCTGAGGATATGAGTCTTGTGCTTAAAGCCATGAGTTGGGAAGAAGTCACCACAGGACTGACCAAAATTTAGTGCTTCAACTTCTCCTTTACCCATTCCCTCCATTGACAGTGAGCTTCCACTTCATCTTCCAGTATCTCTGGTATTCATTTTTGCCATTCGTATCCAGTTGTTCTCTTTTATACCTTCACCCAGTCTGTCAGTAAACTGTATTGGCTGTCCTTTTAAAATATACCCTGGTGAGAAGGGTCTGACCACTTCTCACCAACTGTCGTACGGACCTCTCAATCTCAGTCACCATCATCTCCACTGGATTATGACTACTGCGATTAGTCTAACAAGTCTCCCTGCTTCTCTTACCGCACAGCCAGTTATCTGTTCTTAGCAACAGACAACTAGATCCTTTTAACATGTAAATCAAAGTATGTCATTCTTCTGCATAAAACTCTGCTATCACTTCCAGTTACACTCAGAATTAAGGCCAAGTCCCATAATAGTTCCCAATGCCCTTTTAACCTGATCTCAGGTTTTTCCCTCCCTTGCTCATTCTGCTCGAGCCATACTGGTGTCCTTGTTATTTCTTGAACATGCCAAGCCTCTCCCACATTAGGGTCTTTACACTGTCTTGTCTCTTCCCGAACTCTTTTCCTCCTGATATCTGCACATCTAACTACTTAACCTCCTTTACCTCACCAAGACTGCTCACATGTTACCTGGTCAACAAGACCTACACTGACTACCCTACTTAAGTCTACATGCCCTTACCTGTAAGCCTAGTCATTCTGATTCCCATTACTCTCTACTCTTTCTCTCTTTCCCACAGCACTTACCACTTTTATCATACTTTACAACTTACTTATTGTGCTGGTTGTATCTTGTCAGTCTTCCTGAGAGGAGGGATCTTTGAATATATTCCAAGATTGCAGAAAAGAATGGAATACAGCAGCACTCACTAGGTATATGCTTAATGAAGGAATGAATGAACAATTCTGTCAATACTAGTCTGGGTTAGTGGAAAACAGTAGTGCCATTAACCATTCATTATGGAACAAGAGAGGAAGACCAGCCTTTTGGTTTATTTGTTGTTTTTGTGCAGGGATAGTGAGGACAAATGAGAAGAGAAGAGAGAGTTATAAAGGGAGGAAGAAAGGAGGATACAAGTTTCAGTTGGAGGTATATTGAGTTTGAGTTGCTAAAATATTCCATTGCAGGCAAATGGAAAGGCAGTCCTAGAGCTTAGGAGAAAGACCTGAACTAGACATGTTGATATGTAGGATTGGAATTATCAGTGAAAGGCGAGAGATAAGGAGTTATGTGAGTGGGTACACTCATCCAAGGAAGCATGTAGAACAAGAGGAGAAGGTGGTTAAGATCAAAGACTTGAAGAATGTCTGCATTTAAAGGGTCAGAGGGGGAAGAGAAGTCAGAGAAGACAGAATATGAAAACAAAAGTCATGAAAGAAGGTCAGTAAGTTGGTGGTGTCAAATATGGCAGAATGGATAAGTAGTTTAAGAATGTGTTGACAGTTGAGAGGTCATTAATTGAGAGAGTAATTTTAGGAGAGTGGCAAGGATAGAAACCAATGTGTAAGAGACTGGGGAAAAGCAAGCAGTAAGTATTAGAGACAGATAATTCTTCTGAGAAATTTGGTAGTGAAAAGAAGGAACCATGTAATGAAAGTCCAGGAAGAGGTAAGATAAAGAGTTGCTGCTACTTTTAACTTTTAAGGAATAGAGAATGGGGAGACCACAACAATAAAACATCTGTGGCCAAAATGAGAGGAGTAAGTAGTAGAGACATGAAAGATACAAGAGACATTCATAAAATTTTCTAAAGCTAAAAGACTTCTTTCATTTAGCTGTCACTCCTCACTTCCCATGCCCACATTTAGAAGTGGGGCAACTAGGAGGCAGAGAGACCAAAAGAATGCCAAGGTCAAGAGTCCTTAATAGCAGCCTGTGAGGAATGAGGGTGGGAAGAGAAACAGAATCAAGGGATGGAGTTGTAGTTTAGGGAAGTATGGGGCAGGATGAGTAAAGATATGGAGATATTCTAAGGAAGGGGATTTTAAGGTAGCTTTGAATTTTTCAGTAAAGTAGGAAGTAATCAAATAAATGTGAGGAGACTCTGACGGAAGTAAGAGATTTAGAACAAAATGGCTTCAAAGGATTACTGAAGGAAAATCTGTCTGTAACAATAATAGGTTTCTTAATCCTATGTTCCACTTAAATCTTCTGTAATACGGAATCTGTATGTTTTTTTCATTGACATTTCCTAAAAACTTTACATTATTCCTGACCCTCTCTCTCTTACTTAAAAATATCTACTGGCAGAGGTAGGTACATACTCCTGCTCTATGCCCAGTTCCTCTCCTAAAATGAGAAGATACCAAATGTAGTCACTATCAAATTGCTTCTTTTGAAATGCACATGCCCTTATTCTGAAAAACAACAGAAGGGAATTCTTTTAATGCAGTATTCAGGAAATATATCTGCAGCAGAACAGCATAAAATTCTACACACTCTGTGCAAAGAATTCATTTCCTACAGATCCCTTAATAAAATAAATAGGCAAAGCTTCCTTTAATGGAGGAGGTAATGTTTTCTCCAGAGGAAAGGCAGAGTCTGATTTCAGCCATGTGATGATAGAGAGTAACAGTCAAATATAGCATATTCCAGATACTCATTTCTTTTTTTTTTTTTTTTTTTTTTTGTCCTTAGGAAGCACACATAACAAGTCTTGCTACTCTTCTGTACTAACATACCACCTTTAAGGATGCAGTATCCTTAATCTGAAAGATCATTATGATTACATTCAAATCTGGCTCCAAACTAGCTTTTTAATTGTGACCTGGTTTAAAGATCAGGTTTTGGAGCTAATTAAGAGCTCAAGATTTGGAGTGTCATAGATCTGGTTCATAATCTTGGTTCTACCAGCTGAATTATTTTAGGTAATTTACTTCACCCATCTGAGACTCTCTATACCATAAAAAGTGGGAATAATAATAATACACCAACCACATAAGATTGCTGTGAGGTCAACAAGATGATGTTTCTAAAGTGCCTAGTAATGAGATTTTGTTGTTTTTATTGGACTGTTAACTATTCCCCAAACCTGACCTGAGCTATATTTTCCTGACTCCAGCCCTTTAAATATCTCTTTTCTGGGGCACTTGGGTGGCTTGGCGGTCATGATGGGATCGAGTCCTGCATCGGGCTCCTTGTGGGGAACCTGCTTCTCCCTCTGCCTATGTCTCTGCCTCACTCTCTGTGTCTCTGATGAATAAATAAATGAAATCTTTTTTAAAAAAGAAAGAAAAAAAAAGAAATCTTCTTAAAGACCTAGCCCAAATGTCACCTCCTGCATGAAATCTTACAAAGATACCCCTCTCTGTAAATGAGCTCTTTTTCAGCTTCTGTGCTTCACAAAGGCCACTTAATTATTGCACTCACTGTGTCATGGCTATTTGTAAGTTTCATCCTATAGTGGCTAGAAGTGAAATGAATGAAAAGTCTAGCTTTACTTCAATCTAGATTTTTCTTCTCTAGTCTAAACTGGCTGAAGTCAATGCAGTTGTATAAGCAAAATTCTTGATAGAACATCTAGAACCTGCTTTCTGCCATTGCCTATCCCACAAGTTGAGTAAGTACTTATTTCAGAATCCCTTGTGGATTGGATGCTTTTTCAGACCTCCCCAAATTGAATCCCATGCCTTCCCAGAGCATGTGTGTCCAGAGCCTTCCTGAACTTTACAGACTAGAAAACAAGAGACAGACCATGAAAGAGGATTACTTACCATTTCCTGTCATCGTCTAGAAATCTTCACAATGTCCTCATGTGTGAGTGATTTCATTGTGTTGGGTAACGTGGGGCCATGAGGAAAATTGCTCCTGTCTTACGAGTAAAATAAAGCGTAGAAACAGCCAATTTAGGGCTTGCCACTCCCCCATGCCTCTTCTTTTTTTGCCATACCATTTTGGTTGATCAAGATAGCCAAAGACAAGTATGTGTTTTTTTCCTTTTTCTTGAATAAAGTGCTGGGAGGTAGTGTTTTGTACTGCAAATTATGCTGGTTTGTACATGTCACAGTGAGACCTGGCATTCTCCCAAAGAATATCCTGCATTGAGAATTGGATTCACTTCATTCAGATAGTTAAGCTTGTTATGGTCTTGATTTTAACTTCAAAAATTCCAGAAAATGTAATATCAAATCTGTCATTTGGCACTCATTTTAATAAAGCATTAGCTAGTATTTAATTGTTTTTTTCCGTTCTGGCCATTAGTGAAACATCTAAAAGACTAGTTTCTGGAATTGGTGAGTAGCCTGCATACAGGACTGTGACATGCAGCACCATTCTGATGGACTAAGCCAATGTGTATCAGATGAGTTGTATCAGTAGCTATACTGTGCAGTATTAGCACTGTCAGTTCCTTTATTACTGCTGATGTACCTATTTCTGACCCTACAGTCAATGCTGAAAAGTATGTTTTCAGAGAGTAAACAACCATCAATTTAAAAATTCAAGTCTAGGATAAGAATAATTATATAAATTGACAAAATAATTACTTGGGGAAAGAGGATCTTCTATAAAAAGCCCAGTAATGTTTATTCTTAATTTACTAAAAACTTTTATCAGGTTTTTTTAGAACTAAAGTTGGTCAGAGGTTACAAACTTTCAGTTATGAGTTCAGTTCTGGGCGTCTAATGTACAGCATGGTAATTATAGCTAACAAACAGTACTGTATTATGTACCTGCAAGTTGGTAAGTAGATCTCAAATGTTCTCACCACAAAAAGGAAATGATAATTATGTGACCAGATGGAGTTGTCATGGTGGTAATCATTTTGCAGTTATATAAGTATATCAAACTGACTGGTTATATACCTTAAACTTCTAAAATGTTAAAAGTCAATTATGTCTCAATATAGCTGGAAAAAAAGAAAAACAGGTAGAATTAAGCCAATAGATACAGAGGATTCTGTGATGAGATAAATGGATAAATGGATCCCATTTGGATAAATGGAACAGTGCTCATAGCCTAAAAATATTGGGGACTAGGGGTTGTAGAGGTCCTGCCTTGCTCCCTGCCATGGAGCTACAGTAAGTCAAGCCAGACAGTGACAAGTGCCCCAGACTGAAGACCTTTAATGAGTGAGCACATCTTAGCCTCTGTTTCTTTCCCATTCCTGTTCAAGGATTTACTATCTCCAAACTCTTTTTTTAGAATTGCATTCAGAGGTTTTGTCACATTCTTCCGAAACTTAGCTTTCTGCCCAGCAAGGAAGGAAGTCTGTTGGCTAATAAGCAGCTGTAATGCAGGGAGTTTAGATTGTTGTTTTAAAACAAAACAAAAAACAGCAGCAGTAGATTCACAGATTTGACATTCATGGTTTTGACTGTGAACAACCCAGAAGGCGCATGACTTGTGGTGATTTGTAATTTTTGTGAGCGGTAAGTTACTTAGCCTGCTGAGTATGCCTAGCACACCTCCGCACATCTACAATTTGCTATAGCTTTCTCCTGCATTCGCATGCCAACTAACTTCTGCAATGATAAAAACATGTTTCTTTGTGGGAAGCTTGCCTGAAAAGAAACCCAACTACAAATTCTATAAAATAAATGAAGATTAGGTAAACAGATGTAAGAAATTATTTGCAAATTTGAAAGGTCTTACATTTTTCTGGACTTGCCTCACAAGAGTTGGCAGCATTTGGACATGAAAATTAAGTCAGAATCGCTGCTGACCTTTGATAAATGATGTCTTAGCATGTGTATCAGCTTTAGTTCCTGTGGAGCTATAACTGGACAAGAGTAGACTGCCTTTTCAGAAAGTGGCACCGCATCATAAAAGAAAGACCAATAGATTACAAAGGTGATTTTTGTTTTTCTTCTTTTTTTTCATCTTGTTAGTAGTCAAAGCCTCAAAACATCATACTGTAATTCCTAGGAAATAACATTTATAATACTTTCTAAAGTGCCTTCACAAAAGAGAAAGATGAAAATGTACCCACCTGACTATGCTGTGAGGTTCTTAGGAATTGACTGTCAGGTCTTGTGTCTTACATGCTGTTGCAACACCCCCCACCCCCACCACCACTCCCATGAAGTTTAAGGCAAGGCTAGTTGAGGGAGCTAGGAAGTTGAAGAATCCAAGATAGTACCTAACTTCCCTCTAGCTTATTCTGGAAGCAGTACAGTACCAGACTGCCTGGGTTCAAATCATGCTTGTTTGAGCTGGAGAAGTGATTTAACCTCCCTGGACCTTAGTTTACTTGTCTGTTAAATGAGATAATAATAGTACCTGTCTGATAGGATTACATAGGTTAATATATCTAGAATCCTTAATACCTGGGACAGAGTAAGCTATTGTTGCTGTAATTATTATTACTGGGTGGTTGTTGCTGTTAAGTTTATTTATTTATTATTTATTTATTTATTTATTTGGTGATCCCTGTGTCTAATCTGGGGCTCGAACCCACAACCCTGAGATCAAGAGTTGCATGCTCTTCCAATTGAGCCAGCCAGGTGCTCCCTTATTGCTATTATTTTTAGTTGTGATTGAGGAGGAGCTGTCAAGGTGAGCCATTAAAGTAAAGGGGGATGTGGTTTACAACTGCTGGCCTCCCAGGAAAAAATTGTTTTACCGTATGATCCAGCTATAATTTGGGTCATTGAACATTGTTAATTAATATTAACACTGGGTCTTGGGACTAGAGAAAAGGCTGTGGTTTCTCTGCTGCATATGTGGAGCAGCCTGTTAGCACCCAGCAGAGAAGGAGTGCCAGGGAGTTTCCAGCCAGCCCCAGTGGTGTGCTTGCTTCAGACTCTCTCATCTCCTTAGGACTGGCCTTCTCCCGTCTTCCTCAGGCTTAGATCACTCAGTCTGGAGCCTGAAACTCAGTAGGGTATTGATCTAGTGTCCCATTATCTGCCTCCTTCCTTTCCTGTCCCCAGTCTCACTATGGATTTTAACATTAGCCTGTCTTCTAACTCTGTGTGACCATAAGCAAATTACTTTGACCTCAATTGCATACTCTTCAAATGAAATAAAAATGACTCTGCCCATTCAGAGGACAACCAGGGTTTTTAGGGAAATAACAGATGTTAAGCATTTTCAAATTCCTTGAAAGGAGGATTCCTTGACAGATCCAAACTCACAGTAAAAAGACTGTTTTCCCAAGGAGGACAGTCCTTACTCTAATACCTGGGCTTTATCAAACCCCAATAGCACTGGAGCTGTTTAATTCCAGCTCTGCCATCTAGCCTAGTGGTTTTGAGTACTACTTTTTTATTTGCCCTCCTCTTTCAAATATTCACAAGCACTAATCCACGTTATGGCTTTACAGCCAGTAAATTAAATTATATGAATTCTAAGCACAGTGTTTTTGAGCTATAGAGAGTCTACAGGCTTTGAAACCACTAACTTAATTTTGTCCAACTCTTGCTGGATAACTCAAAAAGAGCCAAACTTTTTCCTTTTGAATTTGGTTTGAAAAATAATAAATTGTTCCCAGGCAGTGATTCTGGGTGCCAAATTTTATCTGGGATCTAATTTTTTTGTCTGCATTGAATATTCCCTGCAGTAAAGAGTTAAGGAGTGTTAATGAAGAGGTGATCTATGACAGCTTTTACCTTACCTACAACTTTGTGGTCTCAGCTGCGTGTCTTTGGGCAGGTCACTTAATCTATCAGAGTTTCGATTCCTTTATCTGAAAATCTATATCCACAATAAATTTTTGAGGGAATTAAATGAAATCATCTTTATTAGTACTTTGAAAGTATGCTTATCTGCATGTAAAAATCCTACCCCTTAAAAAGCAGATGTAGAAGAGTATTTATTCTGACATACTGTCATTGCTTAAAATAAGACTCTCTAAGTTCATTCAAGGCAGAGACCCTGTTATCATCTTCCATAGTCTTCTTTCACAGTAAATGAATACTTAATGAGAAAAACTGAGTATGCTTTACTCAATTATTTTTCAGATGCTTCAAAAATACTTCAATTGTGTCACATTCCTTGGAAGAGACTTGATATTTTAGAAAATCTTTATCATTTAAGGGTGTTTGTGTGTATGTGTGTTTAAAACAACCAGACTCGGGGCACCTGGATGGCTCAGTGGTTGAGTGTCTGCCTTTGGCTCCGGTTGTGATCTGGAGTCCTAGGATCAAGTCTTTGACATGAGGCTCTTGTACTTCTCCCTCTACCTATGTCTCTGCCTCTGTCTGTGCCTCTCATGGATAAATAAATAAAATCTTTTTAAAAAATAAATAAAAATTAAAATATAAAACACCAGACTCAATGAAAAGAGGATGATCAACCTGAATAATACAGGGTTGATGGGGTTTTCTCTGGTTCTTTTTATTGAAGGGGGTATTGTTGTTTTAAAAAAAAATGTAAGAAAATTAATTTTCCTTTGTTGCCTGTAAATTTATTTCTAAGGCAGTTCCTAAAACAGGATTTTAGAAATTTTTAGAATAGTAATCACATCATTTCATTACATGATGCCTTCCCATTTTTATGTACTCACACTAATTTGGATGTATATGTATATACATTTGGGTTTTTAAATTATACTATCACGCAGTATACCGTAACCTAGCAAATAGTTCTGAAATAGGAAAAGCTACATAAAAATCAATATTACAGGGTACCTGGGTGACATCCGACTCTTGATTTCAGATCAGGTGGTAATCTCAGGGTCCTGGGATCCAGCCACACAGCTACTCTATGCTTAGCAGGGGGTCTGTTTAAGGATTCTCTGTGCCTCTGCCTCTCACCCTGCTCATGTGCGCGCCCTCTCTCTCTCTCTCTCTCTCATTCTCTTTCCCTCTCCCTCTCTCTCTCAAATAAGTGGATGAATCTCTAAAAAAAAAAAAAAAATCACTACTAATTCCTTGTGGCATTGGTTATTATTTCACTGATCTTAAATGTTTTTGTGGTACAACTGTGTAAACACATTGTAACTAGCATTTTTTTTTATAAAGCCAATTCCATATACAGAATTACCAAGATAAAATAAAACAGCTTTCTAAGAATATATTTTCCTATATACAATTAATGCAGCATGGATGCTGTATCCAGTTTCTCTGCATATATACCAGATCTTTGAAAAAGAAGGAAACATTTAGTAAGTTCTTTGGAAGTTAGAAGCAGGTAACTGTTGTCTTATGGTTATAAACCAAGTCTTTTAGAAAACAAACTGCATTTCTTAATCTATGACAGCTTCTCCTTTTCAGTTCCTCTTGTTTTTGTTTTCTGCTACTCATAGATGCAAGAGTGTATTTAGATGTAGGGATGTGTTTAGATGGAGGAAGTGCTCCAAAGATGCTCCACATGATACCAAGCCAATGCCACTGAAGATGTCCTCCAGCTGCTGCTTGGATGGCTGCATACCATTTAAAACTATACTCTCAGATAAAAGTCTGTACAGGCTTTCAGAACAATTCCTTTATCCATTCTGAAAGGATTGCATTTTTTAAAAGTTTATCTGCAGTTTTCAAAAGCCAATTAGCTGTAAGTTCTTGTGAAAAATTGTTTGCTTTACATTTCTCTGGTTGATTACATGCTAAGAAAAGCCATTTAAACATTGTCTTCACTGACCTAGCAGCTTCTGCAGTCCAATGGGATGTTCCATTAATGCACTCTACTTGAATTTACCAGTACTTACAGATTTTGCGCCAGCAAAGGTTTTTAAGGATTTTGGCCCAGTTCAGTGTCTCGGTTTAACAAAGAGGTTAGAAGTTTGAAAAGCTTCTTTGATGATTAAAGTGCAACTCACATTGCTGCCCCTTGGACTTGGCTGCTGAAACAGCAGATGTGGTAAAGTCGGCGCTCTCTCTTTCAAGCTGAACTAAATGTGCACTGCTCTGCATTCACCTGTGTAAATTCAGCTCCCCGTAGGTAGTGTAAAAAGAGTATCAGGTTTTTCTTTTTTGCCACATTGGAATTTATTTTTAGTCTTTAATATTAAGAGCGGTAGATTTAAAAATATATATTGAATCTGTGGCTTTGGCGTAACAGATTATTCCTGAACTTTCATTTGTGTCCCACCACTTAATCTACAATCAGAGTTAAGAAGGCCAGGTTTTCTCGTAGAGTGCAAGCTCTCTTTTTAAATCACTGAACGTCCATCTGTATTACAAGTTATGACCTGCTTTGTCTGTGCCTCCTTATTTATAAAATGACTGTGCTCTTTCATTTAATGCTTTGTTTATTGATGTAATTACAATTGAGTAAAACTAATGGATAAAAATAAGCCAGTACAAAAGTCTCTTTTGGAGCTGTTGAGAGTGGGTAGACAGCCACAGGTACTTTGCCCTTGCAGCACGGTTGTTGGGTTTTTCGTGGGATTATAAATCCTGTATGTTGAGTCCACAAAGCACGTGCTGATAGTAATTTGTTTTTAAAGTGATGGTCTTGCATCACCGTGGTTCCTCCATACTCTGTGGGGTACTGTGGTGCTTTAATGTAATGAACCTGTCCTGGGCTCCTAAGCTGAGTGATTTATCTGAAGTCTTATGAATCTTGAGAATTTCTTGTTCTTTGGGAAAAAGCCTTATAAAGACTGACTCTGGAGAGAAAAAACATTGCATTTGTAATAAGTTGCTGTTGAAAATATCAACAATTTTAGGTCATATAAGCATTCTGCTTGAAAAACAAGCATTATCTCTGCTGCAAGGTCTATATTTTAACTTCATGCAGATGTGTGCTAAAAGAACATGATGTGCTTATTTGTTGCATTTATGCTACTTTCTTACTTTAAGTAAGATGGATGAAATTACATATTAAATAAAAACAGCAGCTCAGGCCACAGTCCTTAGCAAACTGAAAAAGCTTTGCAAAGACAGTGGAGAAAATGACACTATGACTTTAATAACTCATTGGCTTTTGAGAGAATTATCTCCAGAAATTCATTTATGTAACAATTTTTTTGTGGAATTTATTCAGTATTAACTGTCTCATGTTTAGAAATCATCTATCGTTAAATTGTGTTGGTGAAATGTTACCAGAAGTATTATGTTTTATATCTTAAAGATATCACTTATTTTGACATGACTACAGTTCTAAACAGACACACACTGATGTGGTGTGAAACTCCAGTCAGTAAAAATAGGTTTGTGGCCTTGGGCAAATTATTTAACTTCCCTGAACCTCAATTTTACTTTTCTGTGTTATAGGGCACCTAGTTTTTAGGATTATTGTTAGGATTAAATGAACACATCTCTCAAGCACTAGCATCATGCCCGGCACTTACCTGTCAGTATATGTTCCCTGTCATTCTGTTTTTCAAGCTTCATAAAGTGTGATGTGCTTTTATATGGTATTTTTCGAGGCAGAAAGAACTTTGTATTGAGTATTACTTATCATACCCAATTCTAAAATGAAACTTTGTATTGCATGTTACTTCTCACATTCAACTCCAGAGTGAAAATTTAGAAAATGTAGAATAAATTTCTCTTAGGATATTTAAAGAACGCATGTTTATTGAGTGATTGCCAGGTCTAAGACATTGTTTCCTATAATTTACAGTTGAATGTATTTGAAATCCAATAAGGGAGAGGTCAATCTGAATGCTATTCCCAGTTTATTTTATAGTCTCTCTTCCATTTTTGTTCGCTCTTTTCCTTTTTCTGCAATCCTGTTGTAACTTTAAGAAAGTTTTCAAAATAAAGTAACATTTGACTTTGTTCCATAGTCATTTAAAAATAGAGTTGATCAATATGAAGTGTTAGCTAGGAGCATAATTTGGTACTTTTTTATTGATTTCAGTTACCAGTGTCCTCAGGCTTGTGTGTGTGAGAATGAAAATGATATATGAAATATGCACCCAGGTTAAACAGACCAATTTTCTTCTTACATTTGCAACCACCATAAACAGAATTCTTTGATGGAAGTGACTTTGGTAGCAGTCTCTCTCTTTCTCTCTCCCTTTCTCTCTCTCTCTCTCTCTCTCTCTCTCTCTCTCTTTCAGACACACACACACACACACACACACACACACACACACACCAAATACAACCCTAAGACTCCAAGCAGCCTCCTGAGCCAGTGTTTTTGTTATTGAGGCCAAGACTTATACAGTGCTTGGAAGTATATGGAATTTTCTGCCATTTAGTTAACTTTCATTAATTATAAATTGCCAACCAAGGTTATAGATTTACCCCATGAATATGCTTTGGCATTTTAATAATTGATTGTAAGCCAGAATCTTGAGGATTTGAAAGATGTTCTACTAAATAACTGGTTGCAGACCAATCAAGCCAAGAGGATAAATACCAGGGAAGCCTGCCCAGCAGGGCATGCATTATTCAGAAAGTTGTGCAGAGAAGTTGGCTGTGGGCAGAAGTTGTCATGTGTCATGTCTCCCATCAGTCAGAGCTTCAGCAGCTGTTCCCTGTCACCAGGGCCCTTATGTGCTACTGCTTTTCCAATGGCAGTAACAGATACTGCCTGCTTCTCTCGTGGGCTGGGGAAGCCTGGACACAGACTTACATTGTATATCTCATTGGCCCACCAGTTTGGATAGAAGCTCATTTCCAAAAAGAGAGACAAGGGACCAATTCCTTGGTCTTTCATTGGACCACTAACCAATATATATTCTCAAGAGAATTAGTTAGATTTTGGAGTATCTATCTGTTTTTGATGAAAAATACAGCTATGGGATATAGGAAGATTGTACATTTGAACCCAAAAAGATGCCCTAAATGAGAGATGAGAGAGCTTTCTCCACCAGATGCCAGATTATCAGTACTGCATGATCACTAAAGAGGCTTTGGTTGAACACAACAATACAAAAAAAGACTGGAAATGACAAACATTCCTTTTGTGATAATGCAGCAGCCTGCCAAATGGAATACATTCCAGTTTTGATGATGGACAAGCCTCCAACAATTTCCTTTTTCCCTTATATTCCAGAGACATCCTTAGAGGAAAGGATTTGAGGGCATTAGTATCACTATCTGTCTGATTACTGTGTTGACATTTTTAAAGTGCCATTAATCATAGGAAATGGAACTTAATGATGTCGAAAAATACACAGCCAAGAACTATCAAGAAAGTAAGCTACAGCCCAATATTCAGATGAAATTGAAGAGGGAAATGGCTTAACCCTTCATTTTTTTCTTAATTAACTTATTACTGAACTCCAAAGCTAAGTAATTGAGAGGCAGCAAGCAAAGGAAATGGTAAACATAGCAAGGGGAAATTGAGAAAGGCAGATATTTTTATATTATAAATATTACAGCAATAATATATATAGTATATAAAAATAATATTCACTTCAATATTATGTAATTGAGGTCTTACTTGTTCTTACTCCTTCCATTTTGTAACACAGTTACTTTTTCTTTTTTATATCCCCTCCCATATTTTTCCTGTGGACTCTGAGTACTTAATGTACTTGATATAATTTAATCCATGTGAAGCTTGCCTGTCAATAGAATTTGAGAATTAATAGTCATCATGGGTACCCAAAAGTAAAAAGCAGTGATATGATACATGAATAACAAATTTTCATTTGTCAAAAGCTGAAGGTGCTTACCGGATATTTTACTGGATTTTGGTATCATTAGTTCATTGTTTGCCTGTTAGCTAACTTAAATTCAAATGAGTATTTCTACCTCAAATTTAGGAAACATCAGGTAAACATAGGTATTCTTATTTATAAAATATGTATGACACTAAACTCTAACGAACATTACATTGTAAAGCATTTCTGATGCTGATTTTGAGAAGGAGCTTGATTGGAAAATAGCACAGGAACCTACATCTATCCTCTCCTTTCTTTTCCAGGACACGACAGTCATTACAGGCTGAGACACAGTAGATTTTCAGTCAAGACCGATTGATTGGTTGATTGATGATATATGGATCTGAGATGAATGAATTTTAGGGTGACCTATATAAGGAGATTAGAAAATCAGTAATACTATTAATAAGTGCTGGGCCTTTTTTTTTTTTTTTTTTTTTTTTGCCCCTGCAGGTTTTTGTCATTCTTCAGAGGGACTCTGTGTGAGATTGGAAAGCCTGAAATGGAACAAAAAATAAATTCATTCCTTGAAAAGGACGGAATAGAGAAAATTGCAGAAAGTTTGCAAACAACAGTTCACACCTTACAGGTCATCATAGATGGTCTCAGCCAGCCTGAGAGCTTTGACTTTCGAACAGGTAAATAATTGAATTTAAATAATAGCATCATCTTTCACCTACATAGCTCACATTATCTTCTATTGCCCTCACAACAAACCTCTGCCATAGGCAAAACTGGTATTATTCTCTATTCTGTACATGTGAAAACTAAAGCACAGTGCTCTTTCTTCAAAGTCACTGTGTTTGGTTAGTATCCTGAGCCAAAGCTAGAAGCCAGCTCTCCCAACTCCTTGTCCCATGCTTATTTTCTATCATGTTAGACTAAGTGCATCATACATTGGCTGCCGTGAGGATGGAGGCACACATTTTTCATGATCCTTTTGTAAGCTGTTCTTATCTTGTAGGAGCCAGAAGTCCAAGGTATTTGGTTAATAAACTAAAAAGTGAATCTTTTTCCTAAATTGCAACCTTCCAAGCTCCTGGATTCTGTGTCAGTGAACACACTGAACAAATAAGATACTATCTCTCCATTGATTTTCCTTCTAATTAAAAGAACTCTTAGCTTTCAGCATAGGTAGATGGTGAGGGAAGTATGACAGCCATAGTTGTTGAGAGCAATGACCCCATGAAAAAGAACTAAGGTATTGAGTAACCCTCGCCTAAGGAAATTTGAATAGGAAGCTCTGAGATTTAAATGAATCTGCACTTGTCTCATAACCAGTTTTATGATACATGTTTAGGGCTTGGTTCTTTTCATTCTCATTTAGGCTCTGTTGAGGGAGTTAGACATGCTTCTTTGAAAAGGTTTAAAGGAGTTTAGAAATATACCCAGTAAGGGACACCTGGCTGACTCAGAAGAGCATGGGACTCTTGATCTCAGATTTGTAAGTTTGAGTCCCATGTTGGGTGTAGAAATTACTGAAAAAATAAATAAACTTAAAAAAAAAAAAAAACACCTGATAAGTTCATTATACTACTTCTCAACTTTTCTGTAAGTCAGAAATTAATTTTTTTTAAAGTTGAAGAAAAAATACACAATAAGATAACAAAAATGTAGCAGTAGGAGTCTCCAGGGTGGTCCATCCAAAGTGGATGTTTCAGTAGACCCATCCACTTCTATTTGGAGGCCTGGTACCCTTGTATATGAATTCCTTGGGTATTTTAGCAGAATACTAAGGAGAGCAATAGATATCAAACAAGGTGAGATATAAGGCTGGTATGCCTAGGACCACCGCATTAGAAGATTGGTAAATATGCTGTCTCTAGCTCCAGGCCTCCTGCATTGGGTTTTCTTGTCCATCTTCGCTTTTCTCTCTTGGTGTTGATTGCTCCATTATCCCAGTTATAATGTAGATTCAGAACGAAGATCAACATTCAGATTATATGGTTCAGTTAAACAACCAACTGCTAAGTAGAGGTCCTCACCTTGTCATGCCCTTAGTGAGCAGAAACACAGATGCACCTGGCTCTGGACCGAGCTTACCAGTTACTGCAGTGTTTATCAGTGTGATAAGTGAAATTTCAAATAAGTGTCTAAACTCACTTTGGAACTGACCTTTGCCCTAGTGTAAGTCACAATTTTCAAAATATTTGAAAGCTTTTATTTTAATACTAAAAATATCCCCAAGGGGTAAGGCAGACAGTCATACTTTTGAAGAGGCAGATAGTATTATGGATGTTTCCTCATTACAGTATTTATAAATGTTACATCTTTTCTCCGTTTTCTCAGAAGCATTTCCTTCCTTGATGCCTCTTTCTTTCCCATGAACTCATCCTGTCTCTTTTCTCAGTGACAAGATCAATTCTATTTTATTAACACTCTGGTTGCTAGTTAGTTTCTATAATTGGATTCGTCAGAAGCAGCCTAGTGATGGCAGACTGAATATATAGCCTTGGCAATCAAAGTGTTAAAGTTTGCCTGGTACATGGAGGATTTTCTGATTTCTCAGTGGCCCAGGCTGTCTTCAGGAACATGTTAAGTAGTTCCTGACTCTGATTTTCCATGCAAAATTAAACTAAGCAGCTGATCAGGAACCCTTGGGGAATCTGTAGCAGCTGGACCTCTGTAAGAAAAAAGAATTTCCAAACATAAAAACAATGCCTATGAGACCTCAGAGACCATCCTACCTCTGCCCTGATCAATGACTTAGTTTCAGTTTGCTTTGACACAGTCTTTGCCCATTGGAATATTACATTACAACAGGTTTCTTGCTTTTGGAATCCACTACTTCTGTGTCAGGGAAAATTCTACAGAATCAATTCCAGTTTTCACATATTCCTTTTTTATGAGGAAAATGAGATTTGAGGTTTAAGGAGGGGTTTTTGTTTTGTTTTATAGGAAAAAGGTGAATTCAGAAAAAATAAAAAACAAAAAAACTTGATTTCAGGATGGTTGGACTGGGGGAGGGGAACCAAGAGGTGGCCAGTTGTTAGTACAACTGTAAAGGATAGCTTTAACAAGTAATCAGGATCAAGCCAACAGCTGTGGAGGAAAAGGAAGTGGGATGGGTGGAGGGAAAATGAGGCCTTAGTAAAAGGAGATCCAAGCATAGAATGTTCTTTGTTATTAGAATCAACATTCAGTAATCCTAGGAAAGGGGGCCAAGAAGAGCATGGGAAAATGGAATCCACAGATAACCCAGAAGCCCCATTTAAACTATTAGTTCTACCCTTCTCCCTTATAAAACCTTTGTTGTTGGTTTTGTTTTGTTTTTACTAGAGCCATGATTCCTTGGCATGCTTTATACCCACTTTGGGCGGCATGGTGTTCATGAACAGAGAAATGTACACTGAGGCCAAGAAGAAAAGAGGGCTATAAGGAACTTGAGAGTAGGATCTGCGTGTCCTCATCTTTGTATCTCTAGCACCCAGCGGAGTGCCTGGACAGGAGATCATACTAGAGGCTAATAAATGTTTGATGAATTGAACTGAAAGAGGAGAAAGAAGATTAGGTACTGGCTGATCTGGGTTTCTGAGCCATAGATAATCAAGAACGTATTAAGTTTTGATTGGACAAGTAAATTCAAAATGAATAGAAATTGACTCCTGAATTCCAAATTTGTGGAGGGAAATGAGGAGAACACTTTAATTTCATCCATATTCGACAAAATGTTAATGTACTTTCTATCACCTTTAAACAGTTTGAGAATTCAGGTACTGGGGGGTTGGGTGGGGGGAATCTTCCAATCTTCTGTCTTTAAAGGTCTTACTTTCTCAGTGTTTGTGATTTGGCCTTATATATTCATTATGCAAAGATATTTTCTCATCACCTCTTCATAAAGAGGAAAGTTAAGACTCTGCTCTTCTCATTCTTTATGTATAGTGCTAATGTTTGCATGCTAGCAAGATACAGTTTGAGGAGAAAGTGTGAGTAAATTTTCTTGTATTGTTCCTACTATGTGAATGCTGCTTCTCCAATTAAGATGCATTGTCTCTGAAGGCAAGCCTCGGTTTTAGCTTTTTTTAACGTCCCCTCTCAATGCTGACTAGTGGTCCCGGCACATAACTGATACGTAGTAAATATTTATTTACTAATGTATATTAGTACATGATACAGGTCCAGGAGATATAGTACATACTATTTACACTATCTTTTCTTCCCTTTTTCTTGTAGATTTTGATAAACCAGATTTCAAGAGAAGCATTGTCTGCTTGGAAGACCTGCAGGTTGGGACTGTTCTTACAGGCAAAGTTGAGAATGCCACTCTGTTTGGAATTTTTGTAGATATAGGAGTGGGGAGATCAGGGCTGATTCCCATACGAAATGTAACAGAAGCAAAACTTTCTAAAACAAAGAAGAGAAGGAGTCTTGGCCTAGGCCCTGGAGAAAGAGTAGAAGTCCAAGTACTCAACATTGACATCCCCCGATCTAGGATTACTCTGGACCTCATTCGGGTGTTGTGAGTGTTGCATTAAAGGTCAAACACCAATTTTATTTTTCTCATTTCTATAGATGTTTAAGAATAAGTCAGATGTTTGTGAATTCTAGGTAGTAGATGAGAAAGAATTCACTCAATATTTTGAGGTATTTTTCAAACACTTTCCTTTTCCTTCTGAGTAAATAGAAAACTAAGAGCTCAGTTACTTTTCCCCTTAAAGAAAACAGCTAATGGACATCCTTATGTCATTTTATTTAGTAATGGTTTTCTGACCCAAATTTTATTTTTTGTAGTTCATCTTTGACTCCTTTTGCATTTTGTATTATAAAGATTCTTGTTTCATTTCTACTTGCCAGCTTGCCTTGCTGGACTTGTATGGAATTGTGTTCTTGATTTGAACTGTACAATGTTTCTTGACATAGTAGGGCAGGTGGTGGTTGACTCTTCCTTTTTATAGATTTTTTTAATCAGGCCTTTTGGACTTGATTCATGATTTTCTCTTGCCAAGGAAATAAAAAATATGCCTATTAGATAGATCCTGATGTGTTTGTAACCATCAAGTGAATGGCTCAAAACATCGCTGAGAAGTATATATATGTATTGATCCCTACAATAAAATTCTGTGGCTAGTGACCTTGTTTTTGTTATGTTGATTCAGTGAATGACCTAGGACTCCTTCTTGATGTGGCACATCTTCATGCAAATTTCATATAAACCAACTGTGCCTTTGGGCAAGGGGGATGCCTCTGGAAACTTGAAGAATGGCATTTGGTTTGACTTGGCTTAGGACGGGAAGCTATACTCTTTCTTAAGCAGTAGGGCTAAACTTCAGATGAGGAAAGAAATGGCCTTCCTAAAGATTGACTGTAGGTCAGGTATGAAGGGACAAGAAAAACAAGTAGATAAAGCAAGTGACTCTTAACTCTGCTTTTATTCAGGGGAGGTGGTAAGTATTAGCATGACCATTCAGGGGCAAAATTATTTAGATAGAGCCCACACTGGACTGGGGTCTTACCCATTCTGGCTGCTCTAGCTAATTTGCTTAATGGAGTCATTTGCTTGACTGAATGAATACTTGGTTTTCTCCATGTGTAATGAGTGGAAGATACTTACTAAAGAGGGTGACCAGTCCTGCTTTTTTGCCTGGGACTGTCCTAGTAAGCACTCACTGCCATAGTATAGGTTTTTAATAGTACGTCTTTTTATTCCCAAACTGCCTCATTGTGCATAATAAACTGTATGATCATCTTAGTAGTATAGTCTCTTACAAAGTGGCAAATTGGACCGTTCATTGATAGTTTTGCCTGGTAGTTTACTAAACTCAAAACTTTCAGTCTTCCAACTGGTATACATAGATCTTTTTGATGCAGTAGTTACCTTAAAAGTTGTATAACTCAAGGCTTGTTTTCCCGACAATTTCATTTCTGAAATGCTTTTCTCTCTTTTCTACTGGTCTTCAAGTGACAATGGATCTTAATGTTGTAACTTTAAGTTGATCTGCCTACTCCTTCCAGTGTTCTTCCTGGTTCATAATTTGTAGATCAGTGATGAGTAATATGCACCCAAAGAGTCTTGTTCTGAAGCCTGCAATGTAATCTCAAACAAATGCTTTTTTTAATTGAGGCATAACTGGCATATAACATTATATTAGTTTCAGGTGTACAGCCTGATTCACTACTTGTATGTATTTCAAAATGATTACCATAATAAACCTAGTTAAAATGCTTTTTGGGAAGAAACCTTCTCCTTGGCCACTTTGAATAAAAGAACCAGAGTAGCAGAAGCAGTTCCATTGGCCTGGTAGCTAAGCCCTTGTAGACACAAGGAAAACTTGATATTGCACTAGGTTGCCTGGTTTGTCCTGTCTAGCCCAAACATGGTGGAAGCTCTATAAGGCCTAGGCTGGGACAAGTGGGGCATGTCTCATTCATCTTATATTTCTAGAATGTAGCATGGCACTTGGTGATCAGAATGTTCAACTAATCCTAGTCCCTATCCTACTGATAATCCACAATGTCCTTTTGATCTGGTGTCTTTACTTCTCTGGGCCTCCTTTTCCCAAGTTTAAAGTGGGGATGATGGTAATAAAGCGCTCATTCTCTCAGAATTTATTGGTGGCCTCCTGAGTGCCAGGCATTGTGCTGGACACTGACCATGAAACTATGATGGAAAAATAGACATTATCCCTACCCTTATGGAACTTAGAGTCTATTGAGAAAAAAAGAATCATTAACTGAGAAATCACATACGAATATAAAATTAAAAGCAAGATAAATAATACGATGACAGCATGTAATAGGTTTACCTAGTCAGAAATGTCAGAAAATATTTCAGTGGGGTTTGACTGAAATGTGAAAGATGCCCGGAAGTTAACTAGGACAGCTATTTTGTTAACTTTAACAAGAGTTGTTTCTGATAAAAGGTGGGGGTGAGAGTTTAAAAGAAAATGGGAGGATTTAGATTGGGGATAGCCATTATAGATCATTTGTTCAGGAGGTTTGTAAGAGAAATAGTACAGTGGTTAGAAGGGAGAAATTGAGCCTAGAGAGCGTTTTTGTATTTTTTTTAAGAAGACATAATAGTATGTACAAGTGGAAATGAGCTAGTAAAACCGAAAATTTTGAGACAGGAGACAGAGGAGAATCACTGGAATCATAACCTTGAGTGGATGAGCCTGGGTGGAATCTAATACACAGTGACTGGTCTGAGATAGGAATACAAACAATTTGCCCCTATTAACAAAAGAAGATTGTATGGTCCCAGACATAGGTAGGAGGACATGGTGATTGGAGCTCATTGAGGGTTTCCTTGGGTTGCTTTTATTTTTCTCATTGAAATAAAAAGGAAGGTGATCATAGGAGCCTGAAAATTGGGTGTAAAGGGAGTCCGAGGTGTGAGAAGAAAGGAAAAGGAAAGAAAGAAAAAGATGAGAGTGAAAAGCCTAGGGAAATAGAATATGACTTTTCATGCAGTGTTAATGTTCCACTGCAGGGTAAGGGTCAGTCAAGTGGAGGATCAATCTTCTTGCTTATATATTTTTCTTCCACCACAGCAACTGGGTGGGGACAGGTAGAGAGGTGGATCTAATCAGGTTTGGGAGTTTGCCAAATGAGTGGACAGAAAGGTAAGGAAGTTGAGGGCATGTTGACAAATTGTTGACTATGGAATTTAAACTTTGTAAGAAGAAAAGCAAAAGTATAAGGGGAGCATGAGGGTCAGTGAAAAAGTACAGGACTAATGATTGTAGGTCCTGAAAGAGTTGGAGGAATGTTAGAGTGGGGAAAACAGAGGACATGATGGGTGAAAAGTGGTCATCAGCAGTGGGATGCTTAACTCTGAAATTACAGCTGTCAGGATGGTGGTGCTGGGTAATTACAAAGGGTAGGGAAGGATCATGGGAATAAGTAGCAGAGGTAGGCGACAAGGATAAGATTATTAGAAAAGAGGAAGACTGAGTCTTCAGGGAGGATTATGTGGATGATGATTTTAGGAGGCCATCACAGCAATGCAGGCATTAAAATAGTGGTGGCTTGGACAAGAATGTTAGTGGTAAAATGGCGAGAAGCAGTGGGATTCTGGATGTATCTGGAAGATGAAGGCAGAGCCAAACAGGATTTCCTGGTGTATTAGATATAAGATATGAGACAGACAGGAGTCTAGGATGGTTTTTGGCCTAAGGAACCAGAAGGACATTGTTACCTACTGAGGTGCAGAAGGCTGTCTTGGAGAGGTTTAGTGAAGGACTTCATTTTGGAACAGTTAAATTTGAGACCCTCATTAGAAATCCAAGCAGAGGGCAGCCCCGGTGGCCCAGTGGTTTAGCGCCACCTTCAGCCTGGGGTGTCATCCTGGAGACCCAGGATCAAGTCCCACGTCAGGCTCCCTGCATGGAGCCTGCTTCTCCCTCTGCCTGTGACTTTGCCTCTGTGTGTGTGTGTGTGTGTGTGTGTGTGTCTGTCATGAATAAATAAATAAAATTAAATTAAAAAAAAAAAAAAGAAATCCAAGCAGAGATGCCAAACAGGCAGTTGGCTGTTTCTGCCTAAAGTTCAGGGGGGAGGGCTGGGTGAGAGTGTCAGTCGGTACCTGGTAGCATAAAACTGTGCCCACAGCCACAAGGCTGAATAAGATCACCAGTGTGTATAAATTCTTTGAACATCCCCATAAGGGCAGGAATCTGTGTTGTTGTGGCTGATCTTGCCTCAGTGCCGATTCAGCATTCTTCCCTCCTTCTTACTAAAAGAATTCTGTTTTAAAGTGATCATAACATGACTGACAGGCACAGATGTGGCCCTGTGGTCTAGTTCTGGCCCATGAGTGTAGGCATAAGTCATGGGATGGGATTCTAGAAAGGCTAGGTGCCAGTATCATCTTTTTCTTATCCTTTGTCCTTGCCCTCCTTCCTGCTCGGAGTGTGGACAGAATGCTGAAAGTGCTGGAGGTCAGACAGTGACAAATACTCAATAGTGACTGCTGGACAGAAAGATAGAAAGTTCCTGAACCCATCTTGGCATTGTAGAGTCACACAACAGCCCTGAACTGCCTACTCTGGACTTCACATTAGGTGAGAAAAACAAAAGCTTTATTCATTTAAGCTGTTGAGGGGTCAGGGGGAGGTTATTACAACAACACACTACAAAGTATCTAGAAATAATCTAACAAGGTGCAAGATCAGTTTGATGAAAATGTATAAAACTTTACTATTGAATATAAAATAAAAGCAGAAAACATTAAGGCATACCATGTTCCTGGATTGCAAGACACAGTATTATAGAAAGATCAGTCCTCCAAAAATGATTATATATGCCTACTTTGGGCAAAACTCTATAAGTATTCTGATCAGCTTTGCTTTTGTTAGTCTGTTTATTCAGTCTGTTTATTCAAACTGAAGTCAGAAGTTAAACTTATTTGGAAGAATTTTGTGGAAAAAAGTCAAAACAATACTTTAAAAGAATAATATGAGGGAATTTGTTCTTTCCAGATATTAAAGTATAGTCCAGAGCTACCATAATTTAAACTGTATGGTTTAAACTGTATGGTTTCTAGCACAAAAAGAGGCAAACAGAAGAATGGAATGAACAGAATTCAAAATCGGTGGGGATTAATGTACGTTAAAAGTGGCTTTTCATATTAGAGCAAAATTATATTGCCATGCTACCACAAAAACAAATTACAGATGGGTTAGCCACAAAATTTAAAAGAACTACAAGCAAACATGGAAGAGCTTTATGGAATGATTGAACAGCCAAGGTTGCAGAGTACAAGAAAAAATAGAGCACAGGCCTGGAGGCCTCAGAGTTCCATTCAGAAGACATTTACTAGATGCCCAGCATGAGACCCTGTGCCAGGTGCTGGGGACAAAAGATGAATATGATATCTTTCGAGGATGTCTGCAACCATGGGGAATTGGAACTTAAACTATAGCGCAGAATATTTTAAGTTAAATATCATGGGCATTTTGAAGTTAAACCTGGCTGCTGTCTATTCCAGAATATGGTGTCATCCCATCTCATTTGAAGCCACAAGACCCTTTGGAATACTTGGTTTTCCATTAGTGGAGTGCTCATGTTGAGGTATCTATACATCTAACCCTGACCTCGGAGTTAGCACTTGTGTTAATACTGGAGATGGAAAGAAGGGACAGAATGGAAAAAACAAAAATACGTATTTAGTTAGTCTTCTCATTTTGGCTTCCTGCCTGAAATCAGTCATAATGAGTTGGATTTAAATAACAGATCGTAGAGAACTTCAGAATGACTGGGCTCATTGCCAAAGCAGCCTGTTCGACAGGAAGAGAGATATAGATTTCTTCCCACTCACTCATTTTATACGGTGAGGATGATTCTGTGCGTGGAGTCTAGGTTTATTATTTAGAGGGAGAGTAGGATAAGCAGACTCTGGTCCTGTCAGCACTAAAAATTACCTTTTTAGAAATTAAGTCTTTTCCCCAGAAAAGATTTGCTATTCTCTTAGCTCATATCAAGAATTTAAATAAGGATTATAATACCCCTGCCACCAGTATTTTTAAGGAGAAAAGTCCATCCCAGAAAAATAGAAATAATAATAATAATAATAATAATAATAATAATAATAATCTAAACACTACAGGGAACCCTCTCAGATACCAGAGAATTTGTTACAGCTGTATAGTCCGCCCCATGTGACAGGCAGAAAAATCTAAAGTTGAAGATGCAGTGTTGAAGGGAAAGATGGGGTGATAAAGAGAGAGCAATGGAATAGCCCAGCATTGTTTTGTCTCAAGTTTTGAGTCTTGTTTTATCTAAGTAATGATTGCAAATGTAAGTCTCCAAGTTTGTTGAAGAATTTTACAAAAGCAATCAAGTAACAGAGGGATGAATGCCTTCTACTAAAAACTTCTCACGTCTGAGGAACTTTCCACCTCCTTATCACCAGGCCCACAGTAACTGGGGAGGTTTTCTGCAAGGGAGCAACTCGCCTCTGGATGTCTTTCTCTGGTCACAGTGGTGGTTCTTAGATCACTTGACATTTGCCCACCAGCTTCCCAGGTTTGAATCTCTTGGCAATGAAGAAGAAAGTGGAACCAGACCTAAGGTTTGTTCAAGTTCTTTGCTTCATAAGGTTAAAATGATTCCATGAAACTAAAACTCAGTATGCCAGTTGAGCCAAATTCGGTGTAATTTGCTGCATGGGTAACCCAAACCACTAAATTTCTAGTAAATCAATAACCTCACTTTACCTGTAATGGTACCCTCAAGGAACGTCTAAAGGTATTTTGGTCATTTTCTTTTAACTTGATTTTCATTATTTTTCCCAGTTGAAAAAGTAATACAAATAGTGTAAAAAATACAAATAATGAAATATAAAAGTTGGAAAACAAAATCCCCTGTAATTTGAGAAGTAGCCCCTTTTTAATTTTTTTCCTCAACCCTTTTTCTACACATAGACTTTTTCATGTATAAATGTTTTTAACAAATCAGGATATATATTGTACCTGGGCAGCCCAGGTGGCTCAGTGGTTTAGTGCCACCTTCGGCCCAGGTCGTGATCCTGAAGACCTGGGATCAAGTCCCATGTCAGGCACCCTGCATGGAGCCTGCTTCTCCCTCTGCCTGTGTCTCTACCTCTGTGTGTGTGTGTGTGTGTGTGTGTGTGTCTCTCATGAATAAATAAATTAAAAATAAATAAATATATATATATATATATTGTACCTATTCTCTTTGTAATATAGCATGTACATCTTCTAATGTTAGTACCTACATATCTACCTTGATATGTTTCATCATATGTTATGTAAGTCATCTCCAACAGTTCTGTTTGCAAACACCATAGCGCATTGTTCCAGTGTTAGTGCTCTTTCCAAGCATATGCACGTTTCATTGTTAATAGCTATTATGAAAAACCCCATAAAGGTAAATATTATGTCATGAAACTTTTGTTTTGGTGTATGTGTCTTGTGTTGCTGCTAGGTTAAGATGTAAAATTCATTCTTTATTGTGGGTTGAGATACTTTTTTAAAGTATGAAAACTGAGGCTCAAAGGCACCTTTCTCTATGGAGAAGTCCCTTCTGCCTCCCCCAAACTGAGCGTGTTTCCTCCCACCACAGAGCCTTTCATTGTGCCCAGAACAGCCTTCCTTTGCCCTCATCCCGCCCCTTTGGATGTCACCCCAGATAGTATTTTCTCAGAAAGGACTTACTCAACTCCCAGACTAAATCAAATTCCCTTTTATAGGCTCTCCTTGCACCATGTAACTTTCCTTCACTTCTACACACAGTTTAGGACTATCCATTTATGTATATGATAACAGCATCTAACTAATATCTTCTCTACAGATTGGAAACTCCACAAGGACAGCAACCTTGAATTCCCACCGCTATCCATGGTATTGGAACCTCACCCCCCTTTTATTTGTTCCTTACATCCTCAGATTATTATACCCAGACCTTATTACCATTGATTATCCATTATTTACCTCGATTCCTCCAGATAGAGTGTTTGGCCTCAGTCTCTGCATTAGCTCAGGTTCTCTAGAAAACAGCCTGAGAAAAAACTTATATACTCATGCTTTATTGGGGTTTACATTCCCAAGTCAGGAAGAGCAAGGGAAAGTAAGTCCAGGTAGTGGGAAAGCAAAATAAGGTTTTGCATACAGCCTCATAATAAAACACTACCAGTGACCAGGTTGTCTTTGAAGAAGTTTTATGGAATTGCAGTGGCTCAGATGGTGGAAGAGTGGAAGGAAGGTAGCAAAGAGAGGGAGTTTATGTGCTTTCTCCTTCCTATCTCCTGTTTCTCACGGGTCACAGGTGATCCTACCAAGCATGGATTCCCCCATGCTTCCAGGTTGCCTACTGTGGGCAGTTGGTAAGGAAATAGGTCCGGTTGGGTCAGACCTTTGTGTTGGAGCTACTTTGGATCCCATTGCAACAGGTGTGATAGAGGCCACATTGAATTCTGGTCCTTATCTCTGCTTCTCCAGCAAACAACAGTAACTGCAGTAACAGGCAGCCTTCTTACGGAGTCTCTGGCTGAGGATGAGGGTAGGAGTCACTGAGTGAGGCTGGATGAATCTGGGAGCCTCATAAAGAAGCCCACTATAGCCTCTGGAGCATTAGAATTGAGGTTCTTCCAAACTTTGTTTACTAGCTACCTCATGAATGCCCACCATTCCTCCTTTTCCCCTCAGTTATTCCTTGCTCCTATTCTGTACTTGTGTAACTAAATGCTAACTCTTGTAAAAGATGAAGAAATAGAGGTTTTTCAATACCTAGGTTACCCAGTGCTGCTATAAATTATGAGGCCAGGGCTGGTTTGCTTGAGAGCTGGTTAGACAGCTGGGTTAGAGTTGAGTAGAGTCTCTGCTTAGTATTCTTAGAGATGTAGCGGGGAGGGAACTAATCTAAGCAGAGAGTGCACTACCATTAAAAAAGGAAAT
Source organism: Canis lupus baileyi (assembly GCF_048164855.1). NCBI lineage: Eukaryota > Metazoa > Chordata > Mammalia > Carnivora > Canidae > Canis > Canis lupus. Next base: position 50,469,170 of record NC_132848.1, on the reverse strand, counting down.
TAGAAATTCAGAGCAGTGAGATCTCTGTGCCTCATGGAGAGTTTGGCTCCTGTGTGATTGATACTGGAAGCTGTTGGAGTTGAAAATGGACATGAGTCAGGGGCCAAGAAAACTAAAACTGACAATTAATTGGCCCTTAACCCATCACATCTTTCAAAGAGGAAAACATAACCCTCCATGTCCCACCTCATCCCCAAGATAAAAACATCAAAAACCCTAGGAGAGGATATGCAAAACCAGACTATGTATGTCTAATTTGACAAAGGGTTATTTAAAAATAAATTGCTCAAGGCAAAGCACAGATGAAGAGAGTTCCTTTGGGCTTTGGCCAACTCTTCACTAACACAGTCTGCTGGCCCCAGTGAATAGAGCCGGAACCAAAGAAAATAGTCTGAAATCACAAATTTGCCTCCAGAAACTTTATCTTGGTCTTGTTTGGGTTTGGGTTTTGCTAACAGCTTTATTGAGATATTATTCACCATTTAAGGGGACAAGTCGATGGTTTCCATAGAGTTCTAAACCATCATGATAAGTTTTAGAACATTTTCATTACCCCAACAAGAAACCTTGTTTTTCTACATCCTCATCGCCGCTTGTTCTTCATCTGTATTTTTTTTATTATAGCCATCTTAATGGTTGTAAAGTGGTTTCACAGGGTGGTTTTAGTTTGCATTTCCTTCATGGATAATAACACTGAGCATCTTTTCATGTGCTTATTGGCATTTGTAGATCTTCTTTGAAGAAATGTCTATTCAAGCTCCCTGACCACTTTTTATTTAGATTATTTTTCTACATCTTAGGGGTTCTTTATATATTATATATCACACATATATATTTAAAAGCATATAATATATAAGAAAATATATAAATATTATATATAACATGATATTGCTGTAAGCCCCTTATCAGATACATGATTTATAAAAAATTTCTTCCATTCTGTAGGGTTTTATTTTCACTTTTTTCATAGTATCCTTTGATAAACAAAATTGTTGATATGATATCAAATTTATCTATTTTTTTCTTTTGTTTCTTGTGCTTTTGGTGTCATATTTAAGAAACCATTGCCTAATTCAAAGTCATGAAGATTTACACATATGTTTTCTTCTAAAAGTAATAATTTTAGCTCTTACATGTAGATCTTGCTCCATTTTGAGCTAATTTGTATATGAAATGAGGTAGAGATCCAATTGATTTTGTTTTAATGTAGTTATCCAATCATTTTAGGATTATTTGTTGAAAAGACAGTTCTTTCCTCATTTAATTATCTTGCTACTCTTGTCAGTAATAAATTGACCATAGACTTACAGGTTCTATACTATAAACATATAGGTTAATTCTATTCCATTGATCTTTATAGCTATACTTAATGCCAGTACCATACAGTCTTAAGTACTGTAGCTTTGTAATAATTTTGAAATTATGTCATGTGAGTCTTCCAACTATTCTTTTTCAAGATTGTTTTGGCTATTCTGGATCTCTGGCATTTGTGCATGTATTTTAGGATCAGCTTGTCAATTTCTGAAAAAATATCAGCTGAGATTGTGATAGGGATTGCATTGAATCTGTAGATCAATTTGGGGAATATTGCCATCTTAACAATATTAAGTCTAACAATCCATGAACATGGGATGTATTTCCACTTATTTATGTCTTTAATCTCTTTCAACAATGTTTTGCTGTTTTCAAAGTTTAACTTTTACACTTCTTTTATTCAGTTTATTCCTAAGTATTTTATTCTTTTTGATACAGTTGTAAATGGAATTGTTTTCTCGTATTCATTTTTTTAATGTTTGCTGCAATGAATGTATAAAAATAAAATTGATTATTTTGTACTGATTTGTATTCTGCAAACTTACTGAACTCACTTATTACTCTTAATAGTTTTTTAGTGGACTCCTTAGGATTTTCTGTGTGTAAGATCATGCCATCTGTGAATGGAGATAGTTTTACCTCTTTCTTTCCTCTCTGAATTTCTTTTCTCAAATTTTCTTGCCTAATTTTTCAGACCAGAAACTCCAGTATATTGTTGAATGGAAGTTGTGAGAGTGGACATTTTTCTCTTGTTCCTGCTTTTAAGGAGTAAGTGTACAGTATTTATTAAGTATGATTTAGGGGGTGCCTGGGTGGCTCAGTCAGTTAAGTGTCTGACTCTGGATTTTGGCTCAGGTCATGATCTAATGTTTGTGGGATCAAGCTGAGCACAGAGTCCACTTCTCCCTCTCCCTCTACTCCTCCCCCTGCTCGATCATGCTCTCTCTCTCAAATAAATAAATAAAATCTTTTTTTAAAAAAAGTATGATTTAGCTTTGCTTTTTCTGTATGTGCCCTTTATCATATTGACGAAGTTCCCTTCTATTCTTAATTTTTTACTGTTTTCATCAAGTAAGAGTATTGAATTTTTTTCAGATTTTCTCTTAATCAATTAAAATGATCATGTGGGTTTTGTCTTTTACTCTATTAATGCGGTATGTTACATTAATTAATTTTTTAAATATTAAACCGATCTTGCATTCCTGGGATAAATTCCTTTTGATCATGGCTTATGTTGTAGGTTGAATGTGTCCTTCAGAAATTCATGTTGAAATCCTAACCCCCTCTACCTCCGAATGTGACCTTATGAGCAAATAGGTCTGTTGAGGATGTAAGTAGTTAAGATTAGATCACTCTCATTTGAGATGCACCTCTAATCTAATTGAGTCATGCCCTTTGTAAAAAGAAATTTGGACATAGACATGCACACAGGGAGAATGTCATGTGAGGATTGGAGTTATACTACCATAAGCCGAACTACCAGAAGGTCGGAGAGACCTCTCAGAAGGAACCAACCCTGCCAACACACTGATCTCAGACTTCTAGCCTCCAGAACTGTGAGATAATAAATTTTTGTTGTTTAAGCCACCCATATTATACTTTATTATGGCAGCTGTAGCAAACTTACACAATGAATTAACCTTTTTATATATTACTGGATTAGGTTTGCTAGTTTATTGTTGAGGAGTTTTGCATCTGTATTCATAACAGATGTTGATCTGTTTTCTTTACTTGTGATTTTTTTTGTCTGGAATTATTTTCTTGGTGTTCCTCTGGCTTACCAGATAAGATGGTAGGTATCAACCTACCTGCCATTTATAGTAACTTATTCCCAGTGAGACACAGAAACATTAACCCTAATGTTTCTGTGTTATATTTATAATATAATAAAATATTAGAACTCTATTCCCTCCCCCACTTTTTTGTTCTTATTATTGTCAAATTATTGTTATAACTATGTATGTCACAAGCCCAATAAATACATTGGTATAATTATGACTATATAATTTTATGTCTATTAACCTGATAAAAGAGAGGGAAGCAAGAGACTTCATCTTATAGAGTTCATTATATTAACCTTTTTATCCACCATTCCTGGTTCTCTTCATTTGCACCTTATTTTCTAAGCAAAGAGGATCCATTGAAGAGTTTTAGTGGGGAAAGGGAAGTGAACATTTAAACATGTGCAGCAATTTTAGGACAATTGCTCTGGCAGACATGCATTATGGGAGGTGCAAGTGATAGAAATCCAGGAGGTAAGTTAAGAAGCAACTGCAGCAGTTAAGGTACAAGTTAATAGGAGCCTAGGTTTGGCTTAATTTTGGCCCTGTTGCCTGTATTTTGCCTTCTGTAACTGGGAATGTCTAAGTCAGTGTGAAGACACTGACTCAGTCCACATGAGTTAAGTACATTCATTAGGACTTGTTGATGAACTGATATCAATCCAGGGATGAACCCAAGATGGGAAAAATGCCTGGTCTGGTGATTTGAGGGGGCTCAGAAGGAGAGACTTTTCTCATGGCAAGCCTCTGTGGAGAACATGATGCCTAGCAAGTAAAGCCCATTGAAGGACATGGTGATAAAAGTAATTGCCACACAGTTATGTGTGAATGCCAGGGAGGAGGGGGAAGGGAGGAGAAGGAGAGATTCTTCTCCAAGCACGTGTCCCTGCAGCTGTCAGGATGAGGTTACAAACCATGGAAGGGAATGCAGAATCCCCCTTCCCGTTCCCAGGGCAGATGACCTTTCAGAAATTAAACAAATCAATTATGTGTCCTCAGAGGAAACGTGTTTGACTGCCCTAATTCAATGGGCTCTATTGTTTCAGGTGAAGCCAGGTGATTCAATTCATCAGTGATATCCTTGCTAAGTTTCGTCTGTAAATTTTCCTCTGGAATAATTTTGTAAGATCAATATTAGACACACCCCTGCATGCAGTTTTTTAAAAATACACAAAGAATAAAGAGCATTCTCCCCTTAAGTATAGAGATAGTATTGGTGCTATAAATCAGGCATAGTGGTTATTCTAGTACAAGCAAGAGGTAACCAAGGCCTGAATGAGGTAGTGGTGATAAAGATTCAATTGCAGAATGCTCGTAGAGGTAGTTGAGGTAGCAAAAAACAATAACAAATGTCTGGAAGTTTAAGAATACTAAATGATTACATCAATCAAAGAATTGATCAGAATGAAAATTAGAAAATACTTAGAACTAAAAAAGAAGAAATATACAAACTATCAAAAATAATAAAACTACTTAGTAATGCTGATTTCATACTACTGGAGCTGAGAATATTATTTGAAATTACTGTGCCCCTTGGCATCTGCAGGGTTAAATGCATGTCTGCAGAATTCTCTCAGGAAAATTCAAGAAATATGTTATCACAAAAAAATTTAAAAGGAAACAAAACAAGAAACAAGCCACCGTCGGAAGCAGCAGGGAAAAACAGCTGAATGAGTCAAATCCTTCGCACATTGGAATTATTAGGCAGATTACAAAATAAGTATATTTAATATGTTTCAATAAAAGAAAAGGAACACAATTCACTTGAAGAAGGAAAAAATATGTTTTAAGTGATCAGGTAGATCTAATAATAAAAGAAACTAAATGAGTTTTGGAAATGAAAAATATAATTGGAAATTTTTGCCATAAAGAAAATCAAAATTTCTGTAAAATCAAATGTATCATTTCTGTTACCTTTATATTTATCTATCTAGAATTTAATTTGATATGAGAGAATCCAATTTCATATTTTCCAGATGGCTACCTTCTTATCCTATTTATTAAATATATCATTTTACCCCACTATTTTGAAATGTCAACTTTACCAGGAACTAATCTCAATATTTATTTGCATCTATTTCTGGGTTATGTATTTTTTACCATAGAGCTTTCTGTTCATGGGCTGATACCAAACTTATTTTTTTTAAGATTTTATTTATTTATTTTAGAGAGAGAGCATGCACATGCATGAGCTGGGGGAGGAGCAGAGAGAGAGAGAGAGACAAGCCGACTTCAGGCTGGGCGTAGAGATAGCAAATTGCTTTAATTACTATAGTATTTATAATACCTTTTAGTATCTGGTAGGGCTATTCTTCCTTTATTACGCTGTTCCTGCTTTATTCCCAAAGTAATGATACTGGTATTTTTCTTGAGAAAGTTCAATTTATACATTTACTTATAAAGGATTGCCATCATATTCTATCATCTCTCTACCTAAGAATATGTCTATTTATTAATATCTTTTTAAATGACTCTTCATAGTGTTTCCACATTTTCTTCGTGTGAATCTTACACATTTCTTCCTAAGTACTTTATCATGTTTCTTGTTTTTGTAAACTGTATATTTTTTGTTATATTTTCTAGGTAATCATCCATATATTGGAGAACTATTAATGTGTTTTAATTTTTTTCTCAGCCACCTTACTAAATTATCTTACTCTTGGTAACAATGATTTTTTAAGTTGATTTTCCTGGCTTTTCTCCTGTAACATCATTTCATTTGCAAATAGTAATGTTTTCTTCCTTTTCCTTCATGATTTCATTTTTTTTCCTTTTCTTCTCTAATGGCATTAACTAATATTGGCCAAAGTTAAATAATACCAGTTGTCTTTCTGATTTTAATGAGACTCAGTATTTCACTGTAAAGTTTCTAGCCTTTGAAATGCTATATGTATATTTTTCATGCTAAGAAATTATTCATCTATTACCTATACGGGTAGAGTCTTTTTAGATGCCTTTTCAGCATCTACAGGAATGTTCATGTGGTATTTCTTTTTTGACTTATGTTTAAATCATGTTACAATCATCTTAATATTGAGCCATCTTTGCATTTGGGGTATGAGTTTTACTTAATCATAATATATTTGATTAATGTGCTAGATTCAACTGGCTGATATTTTATTTACAATGTTTAGGGATTGGACTATCTTAATGTTATACTGAATTTACGTCTTTTTTTAAGATTATTTATTGATTTATTCATGAGAGACACAGAGAGAGAGGCAGACATAGGCAGAGGGAGAAGCAGGCTCCCTGCAGGGAACCTGATGTGGGACTCGATCCCAGGATCCCGGAATCAGAACCTGAGCTGAAGGCAGACGTTCAACCATTGAGCCACCCAGGCATCCTAAGTATTTGTATGTTTTGGATCATCTGCATGTTGCCTTTATGCTTGAACTATTCTTTGGATGGAAATAAAATTCTGGGATCATAGTATCCCTTAGAATTTTGAAGACAGTGAATTTCTATAATGTTGAATGCTGCTCTAAAGAATAATGAAGCAGCCTGATTTCTATCTCTTCCCCTTGAGGTGATTTGATTTTCTGTCTGAAAGATCATATCTTTGAAGTCTAGTAACTTGATTAGGTCATGTTCTAGTACTGATTAATCTTTGTTAGTTCTTCCTGGAAGATGGTGTGCCTGTTCAAATCTATGGATTCAAATTTTTTACTTCAGAATTTTCTTGAATTATACTGTGAATATTTTTTGCTGATTGTTCTGTTGTCTTCTGAATGCATATTGAACATTAACCCTTCCTTATCTTTCTTCCATGTAGATGATTTTTCCTCTAATTCTTTAAAATTATTTTTTTATTTTTAAAAAATGTTACTTATATTCTTAAAATGTTATTTAATTTTCTTAAGCCTGTCTTCCAGTTTCTTTAGCTTGTTTTCAACAATATCTCTTCTTTCTGCAGTTTCCATTTTTGTGTGTCATTACTTTTCTACATCTTCCCTGGGCTCATTCAGGTCAATTTTATTTTATCTGCTGTTATCTTATCACTTCTTTCTTCAGTCCTTTTATCTGTGCTTTGAACCTTAATTCATGGAAGCCACTTTTTCACTAAGTTCTTTGAATCCACAAGAAGTGTATTTAGTCACATTTTCCAACCATTCCACAATCAATTTTCTAACATGTGTTGAATTTTTCTTATTTCTTTTGTCTTTTTTCCTGCAATGGTTTTATCTCCTAGTTTATTAAAAAAGTTTTATTGAAATATAATTCGCTTATAATCTACCCACTTAGAGTGTACAAATTGATATTTTTTAGCATATTCATAAGGTTGTGAAACCATTCCTTATTCCTTTCTGTTATTTTCATTTTTTAACACAATCCTTTCTGAACTACCTATATGGAGAAAGAAAATGGGAGAGAGGCATCAGAGGCTTTGAACAACTTCTAGGCTAACAAGTCCTAACTCATAATAAAGCCCTACATCCTTGAGGTCTAGTGGAGTGTATTGTGAGTGTCAATTCAGACTTTACATAACATTAATTGAATAGAATTGGTAGCTTCAGTGCCATCCATTAACCTAGTTTCCCTATTTTCAGAAATTTTTCTTGCAAGAATGTCATGTCTGTGTGGTTTCACAAGGGAGTCAGAGAATTCTAAAACCAGTTTGCAAATGTCAGCCTTCTTTTAAACAAGTTACTATTGCTTTTGCCCCTCAGGGCATACAGCTAACTTGGAAAACTGTGCCTTGTTCCCTCTGCTTGAGATCTGCAGCCATGGGTATTGTCTCTTGGCACCCTTTCTCTGACCTAATTTTCACTGTATTTGGCAGTCCTTCTTTATAAATAACAAGGTTCAGATCATAAGTGTTGCCTGATTCCTCCTAGATAGAGTTTTTATTTCATTTTTACCCTTGTTGTTTCTGATTGGTTTTAGAAAGCAGACAGGGTCTGTCTTAGCTCCAGCTGCTATAACAATATACCATAAACTAGGTGTCTTATAAACATCAGAAGTTTATTCTCACAGTTCTGGAGGCTGGAAGTCTGAGATCATGGTTGGGTTCTGATGAGAGCCCTCTGCAAGGCTGCAGACTGCCTTCTCACTGAGTTCTCACATGATACAGAGCAGAGAGAAAAAGCAAACTCCAACTCTTATAAGGGCACTTGTTGCATTCATGGGGCCTCCACTAATCCTGTTTCCAAAAGATCTTGCCTTCTAATTGCATCACACTGAAGGAACGGGTGTCAACATATGAATTGTTGTGGGGGGCATAAACATTCAGTCCATAAGAGTCAGAGATTTCTTTATTCTTCCATCTTAAAAGTTGAGACTGATAATTTTATTATTAATTTAGTTCTTCTCTTGGTTATTTTTTAAGCTTTAATATATGTAAGTCCTCTATTTCTTGTCCAGCTTAGACTGGACAGCTTTAGACTATATATTTTGATTCACTGCTTTGTGTAAAGTAAGAAAATAAAGATATCTATAATTCCTTCACCTTTGTTTCTCTATTTTTTGTTTCTTTTCTCCATTTTCTTTTGCCCTGCCACATATGCTATCATTCCATTATTTTTTACGGCCTTGAGATTTAAGGCATTTATATCTTTGTAACTGTAGTAGAAGTGTCCGGGTGTTTTGTTTTTGCCTTGTTTTGTTCTAGGTTTGTTGGTCTGTTTGTAAGCTAATTCTAAAACCTAGAAAAAATAGCAATTGATTAAATTTTTATGAACTCTAAATATTGTGAACTGTGGAGTAAAACAGTATCTTTAGGACCTCAGAAAAGGAAACATAATTCTATGCCACTAACTCTTAACATGTATCACTAACATGATACACGTTCCAAGTACCATGTGAAACAATTATCTTTCTTATACTCCGAGAAAAGTATACTATATTTTAGTTGCTTCACATTTTCTGTAGATTGCCCCCTCCAGGCTTTTAATGACCTGTTTTTCCTTTTAAATATATATATTATTTCTGATATATACAATATGACATTCACTGTAATATTAAAAAGTCCATTTTTTTTTACTATACTAACTTTTTTGATAAGAATCTACTTTCTTCTTGAAGGTTCCTTGCTGGTATCCAAATGGGACTAATTGCTTTCAAAGTCTACTGCTTATTTGTCATCTGGGATTTTTTTTTTTTAAATCACACTCCTAGGTAGGTGTCATTTTCTTAAGCTTAACTCTTTCCCATACCTCTTTTTTTGTTTAACTAAAATACATTCTTAATCTTTTTAATTTAGAAAGTATGCATGGGATACAAATACCTTAGGACTTACATATCTGAAAATAGCCATTAATCTATATTCTTACTTGATTGCTAGTCTAGCTGAGCATAGACTTCTAGGATAAAGTTAATTTTTTCTCTGAGAACTTTTAAAGTATTGCTATATTCTAAAAAATGATTCAACTGAAAAGAAATCTGATGCCACTTTGATTTTTGCTCCATTATAGGCAATATACCTTTATTGAGGACTAATTGGCATTCAATAAATTGCACATATTTATGTGCAGTTTGGTAAGTTTTAACATTTGTGTATATCCATGAAACATCTTTTTCTCCTCTCCTCCATTCTGGATCTCTTCTAATGACCTTTAAGTTAACTAATCCTGTTCTGTCTAGTTTTTAATTCCTTTTGAATTCTTAACTTCAGCAATTACTGTGTTTCCATTTGAGAATTTACTTTTGATTCTTTCTTTTCAGTATTATTTTCTAGTTCTCTAGTGAAAGTATCCATTTTGTCCTGTATCTTCTGGAACGTATTAATCATAGTTAAAGTTATGCCTGATAACTCCAATATATCTATACCAGCCATGAGTCTGTTCTAAAGTCTGTCATATTCCTTGGTTGGGTCAGTTGGTTCTATCGCTTGGTATGTCTGGTAATCTTTTAATTGAATGCCAAGCTTTATATATGAAAATTGGACATATAATTTGAGGCTCTGGCTGTTTTCTCCCAGAGATTTACCTACCACTTGGAAGGCAGAGTAGGGACAGATGACTATAAATGAATCTGGGACGAGCTGATTCGAAGTTGGATTTCAGTCTCTTGAGCATACTGTTCTACTTCCATCTTAACCGTATACATATGGTGTTTCCCTCCCAGAGTCTTAACTAGAAGTCTGAGATGTATACCAAGACCCCTTCCCATTAGTACACACCGATCTCTAATTCTGTCACCCATCCTGAGAGAGTGCCTTCAGACTTGATTGGCTTCCCATGTTCTTAGGGGCTGCTCATTGCTGTCGTGCTTCAGCTCTTGCCCTGAGATATTTGCTATCAGCAAATTCACTGAAAGGAAAAGTTGTATGGAATGTAGCCCCCACTTCTTGGAATCCTTGTCCCCAAGTCCAGTCAGTGATCTCAGCTTCCAGATTAAGAAACTGAAAAAAGGAGCAAATGAAATCCAAAGTAAGCAGAAGAAAGAAAAGAATACACAGGAGCCCAAAGTAATGAAATGGAAAACAGAAAAAGCAATAAAGTCAATGAAACCAAAAACTGATTTCTTTCGCGGGGGGCGGGGGGCGGGAATAAAAAATGAAGGTAAACCTCTAGCCAGCCTGATGTAAAAAAGAGGAAGAAAAAGAAAACCCAAGTTCCCATTATCAGGAATGAGGGGTAATGTAACTTCAGAGCCTATTGATAAGAAAAATAATAAAAGAACAAGTTTATGCCAATCCAACAACTTAGATCAAGTAGATAAATTCCTTGAAAAGTAAAAACCACCAAAGCTCACTCAAGAAGAAATAGGTAACCTAAATTATGCTATTTCTATGAAAGAGATTGAACTGCTAGTTTAAAACCTTCCTACAAAGAAAACCTCAGACCTAGATGTCATCACTGGTGTATTTAACCAAACATTTAATGAGGGAAATAACACTAATTCTACACAAATACTTCAGAATACTAAAGAGGGGACTACTTCCAAACTCATTCTATGAGGACAGTATTACCCTTGTCCCGACAACATAAAATGGGGGATCAATATAATAAATATTAGCAATATAAAATACTTATTATCTTGAGGTGTTTATGTTGGGGGGTTGCCTAGTTGGCTCAGTCAGTGGAGCATGCAATTCTCGACTCAGGGTTATGAGTTTGAGCCTCACATGTGGCTTAGTTTACTTTAAAAAGTTTTAGGGTGCCTGGGTGGCTCAGTTGGTTAAGCGTCTGACTCTTGACTTCAGCTCAGGTAATGATCTCAAGGGTTGTGAGATCAAGCCCTGCATCGGGCTCTGGACATGGAGCCTCCTTGAGATTCTCTCTCTCCCTCTTCCTTTTCCCCCACCCCCTCTCAAATAAATAAATAAATAAATAAATAAATAAATAAATAAATAAATAAATAAAGTTTAAAATTGTAATACGTAGAAATAAAAGTCATGACAATAATAGCGCAAAAGGCAAGAAGAGTAAAAAAAAAAAGGTTCTATAGTGAAAATACAAATTTATGTTAGAGTCTAGCAAATCAAGATGCATCTTGTATGGTACTTGCTAGGGTAACCATGAAAAGAATAGTAAAATAATGTGTAATTAACAATCTAATTAAAAGGGAAATAAAATTATTAAAAAGCATTTGATTGATTTTTCTCTTCAAGTGCAAGAAACCAGCATCGAACAAATGGGACAAACAAAACACAGGGTAAGATGTAGATGTAAACCCTAATACATCGATATTTACTTTAAATATAAGTACTTGGATTAAAAGGCAAAATTTTTCAGTCTGGATGAAACGACAGAAACAAAACCATGGAGCTCAAGCAGGAGAGCATGTAGGGAGAAGCAGAGAGGATGCATTTTCAAGCAGCTTTCAGAACAACCTACCAGGAGTGTTCATCAGAGTTAGGGACACATCCTGAAGTGTAAGATCTCATCCTTTGTGCCCAGTAGCAAGAGGAAAATACATAGACTGGTGCCAGACCTTTTGCCGAGACCAGATTTGGTTTGAGAAACAAAAGGAGATGGACTAAACAAGGAATCACCACTTGAGTTCAGCAGTATGCGCAACTGATAAATGTGTAACACCTGCCTCTCTAAGTGTAATTCCATCATGAACGTTGATATTAACAAGTCAGATGAAAGTGAAACAAAAGATTTGTTCAAACTTCACTCATCCACCAATTGTGTGAGTTCTTTATGAAATTGGATCATAGTTTTTGAATACTAGAAGAAAAGGGTTGTTTTTTTTAAATTTCTATTTACAATAAAATGGTACAGATGTGACATATTTTTATGTTTCATCTGCATTATTAACATTTTCTCTATCACTTAGATCTAGACCAGGGTTCAGCCAACTACCACCCAAGAACCACATTAAACTTAGTTGACATAACTCATAAATTATCCATTCTGATTTAAATAACACAATGTTTTGATAGGTGCCAAAATATATGAATGAGCTCTTTTTAGAAGTCAGATATTGTACATCGTTTCTTTTTCCCTTGAACTTCTATTTTCTTTTCACTTCTTTCACATAATTTGATCCCAGCGCAATATTGTTATGCTTAAACATTTTTATTGATTATCCTATCATGTTTCTTGCAACAAAAATAATTTACAAATTAAAATTTGTTTTAATTTCTTGTGTCCATAAGTCTTATTGCTTTCTCTAATGAAGTTATTGCAGTTATCAGCAGGACACAATTAAAAAAAACATTATAAATTTTGACAAATGATTAAAAAGTAAAAGTTTACTAGAAAATTACTATTGAATTATATTGGATTCTCAATTAGCTCATGTAATGACAGGTAAATATTTAAGTATGACTTATTTTCAGAAAGAGATGGGCTTAGCATCAGTTCTTTTCTTCCTTTTAGATGTTATAAATGTAAAAGCTGAGAACCTTCTTCACATAAATAACTGATAAAGGGAAAAGGAGTTTTAGTTTTAAAATATCACTCAAGGCTTGGAAACCCTTTCAACTTTACCTGCCAAAATTATATAGTAATCCTCAAAAATTGTTATTAATGATATATCATTGGTAATTTGATTAGATCCTCCTTCAACTTTTTCAAAACCCAGGAATTAGAAACCCCCTAACTTGCAAAAATTTTTGTTTCTAGTCTTTAAAGCCATTCAGTTTTTGATAGTTTTGACAAAAGAGCCTTTTCTTAGAAAGAAAAGTTTCTTAAATAACATTACTGTTATTTATCTTATTTTTAGAAAAATCTTATTTTTGTAGCTCAAATTAAAGTGAGATTTAAAAACCAACACAAATATGAAACTTATACAGTCTTTGTGAACAAAGAATAATAATCATGCTGAATTTCTGTTTGTAGGACATCCTGAAATATCTTTAAAAAGCAAGACAGAGGGATCCCTGGGTGGCTCGGCGGTTTAGCGCCTGCCTTCAGCCCAGGGTGTGGTCCTGGAGTCCCGGGATCCAGTCCCACATCGGGCTCCCTGCATGGAACCTGCTTCTCCCTCTGCCTGTGTCTCTGCCTCTCTCTCTGTGTCTCTCATGAATAAATAAATAAAATCTTAAAAAAAAAAAAAGCAAGACAGAAAGATACTGAACAGTTGTAGAGATAAGTTAGCAATTTATTAGTGCTTGAAAAGGAGCATGTTTATAATTACATGTTTGATATTATTAGAAAAGCACATCATATCTGAGGGAGGAATTATGCCTAATTAAATAAAGGTTTTTAAAGTTCAGGATATTATGTTCCAGTTTATGTTTTGGGAACATTTTATCCTACACCTGTACGGAGATAGATGTTCTATTTTTCTTAATAGACTTTATTTTTTAGAGCAGTTTTAGGTCACAGCACAGTTGAGCAGAAAGTACAGAGATTGCCCATGTACTTCCTGCCATGGCTGATGCACAGCCTCCCCATTATCAACATCCCCCACCAGAGAGGTGCATTTGTTACAATTGATGAACCTACTCTGACACATTATCACCTAAAGTTCGTAGTTTACAGTAGGTATTACTCTGCTGTTGTACCTTCTGTGGGCTTGGACAAATGTGCAATGACATTTCCACTGGTATAGTATACAGAGTAGTTTCACTACCCTAAAAGTCTCATGTGTTCATCCCAATTCATCTCCCCCTCTCCTCTAATCCCTGGAAACCACTGATCTTTTTACTATCTCCATAGTTTTGCCTTTTCCAGAATGTGATGTAGTTGAAATCATAGAGTGCAATCTTTCCATATTCACTTCTTTTTCTTAGTAATAAGCATTTAAGTTTCCCCCATGTCTTTTCATGGCTTGATTGTTCATTTCACTCTAGAGCTGAATAATATTCCATTGTTTGGATGTTCCAGTTTATCTGTTTGTACTGAAACACATTTTGCTTGCTTCCACGTTCTGGCAATTACAAAAAAAATCTTCTACAAACATGTATGTGCAGGTTTTTGTGTCTCCAGCTCCTTTAGGTAAATACGAAGCAGGCTCTTTCTGTATTGCATAGTAACAGTATCTATAGTTTAGTAAGAAACTGCTAAACTGCCTTCCAAAGTGCTATATACCATTTTACCTTTCCATTAACAATAAATGAGAGTTCCTGTTGCTCCACATCCTGACCAGTGTTTCTGTTGTTGGTGTTCTGGATTTTGTAGGTATCTCATTGTTCTATTTGCATTCCCCTGATGGCATATAATGTGGAGCATCATTCTGTGGGTTCATTTGCCATCTATATATATTCTTTGGTGAGGTCTGCTAAGGTCTTTGATCCATTTTTTTTTAATCAGGTGGTTTTTCTTATTGTTGTTTTAAGTGTTCTCTCTATTTTGGATAATAGTCCTTTATCAGATAATATCTTTTGCAATGTTTTCTCTCCATCTGTGACTGGTCTTTTCATTCTATTGATAAATGTTCTATTTTTAAGAATGAAATTTCAACTACTCTGTGGAAAGTCTTAGCAAAAGGAAAGTTTTAGACCATCAGTAAGTGGGAGATGTACAAAAAGTTTATTAATAATTGTTGCTTTATATATTATTTACATTAAAATCTATAACATATCCAATTATAACAAGAATACAAATATTCTAAATGTAAATAAATATAAAAATATATAATAATACAAACTTAATAAAACATAGTAAAAAAAGTAATTGATCAATCAGCAAGATGTTGGCTAGTAAAAGCAAGGGGGCATATGCCAAATAAAAATAGATATTAGGGAGTTTTTTTGTGTGTGTGAATAAGAGTATGCACTTTAGCTACCTAAGAGAATACCAGGAAAACTACAGTAAAATAATCTGGTGGTAAGCATTGAATTTATTTAACTGTAGAACTAAAATTAAAATAAATGTGGGTTTTTGGATTACAGAAAAGATTGTTAAATGTAAACCTAGATATTATGGGGCAGCCTGGGTGGCTCAGCAGTTTAATGCCACCTTCAGCCCAGGGCATGATCCTGGAGTCCCAGGATCGAGTCCCATGTCGGGCTCCCTGCATGGAGCCTGCTTCTCCCTCTGCATGTATCTCTGCCTCTCTCTCTCTGTGTGTCTCTCATGAATTTAAAAAAAAAAAAATTATGAAAAAGGAATGAAGTAACAAAGTTGAGAGGAGAAGGAAAAAGACATGAATTATTAGTGTAAGTGTAGCAAAACTCTTAAAAGTTGGCCGATCAAAAATCATTTAGTAATAGAGGTATAAATATCCTCTTTAAATGATATTTTTAGAACAATTTTTTAAGGAATATAAAATATGGAAATACAAAAAACTATAAGTGTGCAAACAATGGAATTTCACAAAGTGAACATATGCATATACTCATACTGAAAGGAACTAGATCAAAAAATTGAACATTGCCAGTCCTCAGAGGCCTCTCCTTCCCTTCTCACAGTCACTCGAGGGCATCCATTGTACTAAATTCTAACAATATATTAGTTTTGTGTGTTGTCTTGTGTCATGTGTATCATGTAATTGGACTCATATACAATAATGTGTCTGATTTCTTTTGCTCAACATTATGTTTCTGAGATTCAGTCATGTTGTTGTAAGTAATAGTAACCCATTCCTCATCATACATGTAGAGTACTCAATTACATATCACAAGTACCCACTTTACTGTGAAGGGGCATTTATTTGGTAGTCTTTAGGAGGAAGCTATTATCAATAACTTTGCTATGGATATTCTTGCACTTGTCTATTTGGTGAACACATGCCTGCTTTTCTGTTGGGAATAATTATTTAAGGGAGAAAATGTATTAACTTAAATATGCAAAAATATTATCCTTGTTGTAGAACATGTGAACTTTGTTGATCTCACCAAAAATTATAACTATAAAAAGAAAATAGGAGAGAGGAAGTGGATAGGTTTAAGAGAGCTATAGCTTTATCTATTAATAAAAGGAATCAATAGATAATGCCTTATATAGATAGTATTATAAAATATGTTATTATAATTTTAATATAATTTTGATATTTATATATAAACAAAACTTTTCTATTCAAAAAGAAATTATTTTAAAATAATTTATAGAAGGGAAGTTTACATGTCCACAAGTTTTCCTAGTTAAGAAATTAACATATTTGGATATCATTTAAAAATATGGAGATAAATGTCAAAAGAGATTGCCCCAAATAATTGAAATTCATTATCTCAGATGAGTGAGGAGGACTTCTTTTTGTAATAAGTCTTAAAATCTTATCCAACTTTTCTCTAAGCCCCCCTGTATTATTTAATTTATTACCATGTGCATGTTTTATTTTAGTAAAATTAAGAGTTTGTTGGTTTAGTTTGATTTGGTTTGGTTTTGCACAAGGACAGCCAGCAATAACTTAACATAAAAGTGATTGTGAATCATATAAATGTATCTGACCAAAACCAAACTAAATGTACCCCCAATTCAACTTCCCTTTAGCCAGATCCTGAAAATGCCCCCACCACTTGAAGACCACCTGACACTTAAGTGAATAACTCAGAGACGAAAGTCCAAAGGAGAAGATATTGGTTTTTTACTACAGTTCAGTATCTTACCTTTTTAAATTTTACACAAATATGTGACCTTATAAACATAATGTTAAGGCTTCTCCCAGGGTCCAGGAAGGAGAGGTGCAAAGAGAAGAAGGTAGACTAAGAGAAGCAGTTTTCTTTCGTTTTTGACAAACATATTGGGCCAGTCAGATTACTAGAAAACTATGTTTCAAAATCAGACCCATCTAGGAAATGATGTTCTAGATGTCTGTAAAAATCACAGTGAAAGGAGCAAGTTCTGACCAGGATCTTTTGATTTTTTTTTTCTTCCTCCTGTTTGTTATCTCTAGGAGTAAGAAGGCAAAGCTGACTTATCCATAGCTGGCCTCTTAGAACAAGATGTTAATTGGCAATGCTATATAAAATTCAGATGTAGGAAAAAGGGTAAAAATCAAAGATTCTACACCTTCCATTTGGAATTCCTGCAGCAGTTTTACCAGGTCGGTACCATTTTACTTAACCACTGTATTATAAACCATTTTGTTGTTGTTGTCTGTTTCATGCTTAAGGCTCTATAATTTCATGGTATGAATCGTATCTTTTTCATTAATTCATTGCAACAAATATGTTTTCAGTTCTTAGTATATATACAATTTTGTGACTGTGTGAGGCAATGGAACAAGAAAGATGATTAATATATTTTCCTGGTCTGAAGGGGCTTAAAATTTAGGTACAGAGAATTTCCATGCTAGGAATTTATCCTACAATACATTTACAAAAGTTCACCAAGTTGGGGCACCTGGGTGGCTTAGTCAGCTAGCAGTCTGACTCTTGATTTCAGCTCAATCATAAGATTGAGCCCTGTGTTGGGCTCCGAGCTGAGCATGGATCCTACTTAAGATTGTCCCTATCCCTCTGCCCTCCCTCCCCTCCTTGCTTGTGTGTGTGTGTGTGTGTGTGTGTGTGTGTGTATGTATGTGCACTCTCTTTATCTTAAAAAAAAAAAACACAAAAACTCAAGTTATGTTACAAGGATATTCACGGGGGGATCCCTCAGTGGCTCAGTGGTTTAGTGCCTGCCTTCAGCCCAGAGCTTAATCCTGGAGTCCCAGGATCGAGTCCTGCATCAGGCTCCCTGCATGGAGCTTGTGTCTCTGCCTCTCTGTCTCTGTCTCTCTCTCTGTCTCTCTCTGTGTGTGTGTGTGTGTCTCATGAATAAATAAAATCTTTAAAAAAAAACAAAAAAAAACCAAGGATATTCATGGAAGCATCATAATAGGAAAAAAGGGGGAATGAAGGGATAACCTAAATGTGCAGTAGTACAGGACTAGTTAACTTATAGTTCACCATACAGAGCAACACTCTATAAGTCTCTCTTGGGCAGCCCCGGTGGCTCAGCGGTTTAGTGTCTCCTTCAGTCTAGGGCCTGATCCTGGAGTCCCTGGATCGAGTCCCACGTTGAGCTCCCTGCATGGAGCCTGCTTCTCCCACTGCCTGTGTCTCTGCCTCTCTCTCTCTGTCTCTCATGAATAAATAAAATCTTAAATATATATATATATATGTCTCTCTTAACCAGGGTCCTCATCCACACCCCAGAAAACAGAAAGTGATTTGAGTGACTCTATTTTCTCAGTTCTCCCAAGGATCATACATGACCACTACCTTTCTGGATGCATAGGAGAGAAGTTAATTCGTGACATACATTGTGGCCTCAGAGTATTAAGACAATTCTTTAATGCGACCAAAGTTAATATGGAAATATCTGCAACATGTAGTATAAAGGGAGGAAAGCAAGATGGACAACAAACTGTCCCTTTTATGTAAATAAAAAAGATACCCTATCTGCTTATCAGTGCAGAGAGTTAGGTGAACAAAGGCTGGCTCCTGGGCCCAGTGAACTCTGAGACTCGGAAACAGGATTTGGTGACTAGAATCCAGATACAGGCCGGAGAGGTGGGTCCTCTGTCCCTGACACAAGCCCGCCCTGGCCTTTCTTCCCTTCCTCAGGCCCTTTTCCATCTCCTAAATGGAGCCTGACTAATTTGTCATTTGGAGGATGGATTTAGTGTATGTTCCACAGGACTGAAATCTGTAGGAAAATAAATCTGAGGGAATTTCCATTTGGTCCTGACTTCTACTCCACATGGCCCCTGCCCCATCAGCGTTGCTCTGGGATTGTGTTTCAGGCCATTCCTGTGCATTTACAAATAAAACCAGGCTGCTCTGGGCATGCTTCTGAGGTGATGCCTGGAGCCTCACACACTGGGCCAGAGATTGATATGGTGTGCGCACGCCAGGGCCAATACAGCTCTTTTGATCTATTTCCGAAGGCAGCTTCTTGCCTCCTGCTTCAAGTGATTGATTAAGTTAGGATCTCTTTTAGGAATTCTCTCCACTCATGCCTCCTCACAGGCCCACAGCAAGCCCTGCCAAATTTTACTCTCCTTTTATGCTACAGATTGTTCTGTTCCAAGTGAGTAAATGGAAACTGCGTTCTTAATATGCAATCAGTTACCTAGTCCTTTATATGCAATCAGTTACCTTGGAATTCCTGTTTTGCATTCAGTATGGTATGGGTACCTTCTTATCACATCATCAGTCATGTTTCTAGCAAGGCTTTGACCTTATGGTTAGAGAGTAGCTTTGCTTCAGAGCTTTCCTTCCCCTGTGTGCCCCCACCCCCATTTTGATGTGAGAATCACTGGGGAATCACGGTGATACCATTTGTTTTAAAACAAGCTAGTACACATGTTTGTAGACTTTGAAAGATCTTGGAATGTAAGTGGACTCATGCAATGTTCTTTAGGCCCCAGCTGGAGAAGGAGACCTTGGATCAAGGGGTGTTGGTGGGTGGAAGGGAGACCCAATGGATTTCAAACAGCACCAGCTTTTCTGGTCATGCTGACCTGGTTTCACTTCCTGCCTCCAAGCACCATGTTTGCTCGTAATAATTGGGATCATGCTTCCCATGGTGCATGAGTGGTGAGGAAGAGTGGAGTGAATGGGGGAATTCCCATCACTGCAACTAAGCCCTCTTCCTACCTCCCAAACCTTACATTGTCTTTTCCTAAGTGGCCCATCTGTAGCATAAGTGAGTCTGGTCCTCAGGGAAATGATTTTACCTGGACATCTTTCTTCTTTCTTTCTGCAGCCCTCACAATTCCTGGTGTCCCCTCACCATATACCAAGCCTTTCCTTCAGTTTCACTGGACCTTTGGGGAAGTCTCATTTAAATGCGTATATGATGACAACAATAACATTGCATTAGCTTATATCTCACATATTTATCTTTCACTGATTTATTCACAAAACAAATATTTATTAAATACCTTTAATGTGCTAAGCACAATTCAGGCACTGAGGATATAACAGTAAGCAAGAGAGACAAAACTCCTGCCCTCATGGATCTTAGGGAGATATCAACAACAACAACAACAACAACAACAACAACAACAAAATATATATATATATATATACATACATACACACAGTCTCAGGTGGTTAATATGAAGACCAATGAAACAAGAAAAGATGAAAAGAGTGACAAGGATGAGGGAGCCTTAGACAGGATAGATGCTTTTTTGGGAGGTGACATTTGGGTGGAAGCTAGAGTGACATGGTGCAAGGCAGTCTGCAAAGGTCCAGGAGAAGAACACCATGAAGGTGGTGAGACAAAAACAGGGTGATAGGTTCAAGGAACAACAACAAGCCCATGTGGCTGGAGCTCAAAGAGGGCTTGGTGGGAAATGAGGCATCAGGTAGTACGTTGCAACTGTGATAGGGATTTGGGGTCTTTTAGGCATAAGGGAAAGCCAGGAGAGGGTTTAGAGTGGTGGGAGGACTTGATTTATGATTTTAAAACATCACTATGACCACTGTGTGAAGAACATATAGTAGGGAACAAGATGGAAGCAAGAAGACCAGCTACATGCTTACAGCAACTCAGACGAATGTTGGCAGGTTTGCACACCGTTACAGTGGTTGAGGTAGTGAGAAGTCATCAAGCTCAGGATATCTTCTGAAGACAGAGCCAACTGATCTTGCTGAGGGATTGCATGTGGGATATAAGGGAAAATGAGAACTCAGACCTGACTCCTGGGTTTGGGACCTGAGCAGTTGGGTGAACCTTCATGCTATTTACTGAGAGGAGGAGAAGTGGGGGCAGAGCTGGTGTGGGACAGGAATCAAGAGGTATGTTTGGACATGGGAACTGCAGGATACTTATTAGGCATCTGAGTATCTGGTTCAGGAATAGGCAGAGTCTAGAGATGTAAAAAGCAGTATCACCAGGACTTTGGTAATATTAGGGCCAAGGGTCTGCGTGGAGTGACTCAGAGAATGGGTGTAGGTTGAGAAAAGAAGAGGTCCAAGGACAGGAACCACAAAGCACTTCCACATTTATAAATATGGAAAAAGAAGAAGAGCTACCACTGACCAGACCCTTCCTGATCTAACAGTTTTGTAGGCGTCTCCACCTAGTTTCCTGAACCTCCCAAACCAGAACCGGTCATATATGGGTGGCTAAGGCTCCTATCCCATGGTGCCCTAGGGGATGTCATGAGTCTAGTCCTGGTGCAGGCCCTGATCGCCTCCTCCTCCTTTCACCAGGAGCTCTAGATCCCAAGCATCTGTTTTGGCCTCCTCCATAAGCAGGGGCCTACCTTGGACCTAGTATCAGCAAACTGATGGTTTCAGCCCCACTTGTAATATCATCTTTCTATTTTGTGTCTGAACCAGAGCTGATTATATTGTGTTAGCAAGAAGATATGAATATGTTGTGACTTCTTCATTTTCTCTGTCATCTGTGTGTTTTGGGAATATGGGCAAGAGACATTGCTACTCTGACTGGGGTACACACATTTTGATTCCAGAGCTTGTTTTCTGTATGGATCAACCTCACCCTTTGCATCTCTCGAACAACCAGTTATCCTGGAGTCTCTAGTTCTCTTAGTTTTACTGACAGGTAACTACGAACATCTGCAAAATACAGAATAAGATGTGGTTCTTGCCCTCCAGGAGCTTAAACTGAAGACAGGCAGTTGAAACCCACAAACACAACATGAGGAATGGCATCAGAGTATATATTCTTGTATGGATCTGCTCTGGCACAGTGCTTAGCACACAGAAGATTCTCAACAACTGTGAGAGGCACAAGCCCACCGGGGCTTATCATGGTCCCATGGCCTAAACTGGTAGCTCCTCCAAAGCAAAGCTAGCGGCCAAGGCAGCTGCCTTGATACCACTATTATGGACAGTCATTAAAGGTTCCATATTATTAATAACAAAATAGCCCCTTACTTGGCAAAATGCTCTAGACTATAGCTTAAAAAGTGCTTCTACTCACATTTCATCTCTTCATTCCCACAACTCTGCTGCAAATCTCTGCATTCCTACTTAATGGAAGGAGACATACATTTTTGGAGTGGCCTTTGGGCCTGATAATATGTGCCCCTGGGACACTGAGGTACCCACCGGGGTGATTTTGGAAGGCCAAGCCCCAACACCTGGTGCTCCCTGCTCCTATTAGTCTTCCAGGATGGAAGACACGACAGTAAGGGAGACAAGTATTACAAACACTGGGGCTAGGCCCCACAGTAGAAAGTAGAGGAAGGGAGAACCAATGGGTTTGTAAGGCATGCATGATCAGTATGGACGTGCACTGCTCAATGGACCAGAGCTGGTATTCTTGTCACACAGGGCATTATGGAGTCAAGCTCTGTCCTTAGACCTTAGCCCCTGTGCCCAAAGGGCTGGTGATCCTGCCAAGGGGCAGACAGAGATGCCAACAGTGCCAAGTAGAAGATGGCACCAAGGTTATTCTTGGCCATAGGGCTGGGCCAGGACCTGGATGTTGAGAGGCAGTGGCACTTCAGTAGCTAATAAACCCAGCCTGGTGCTACAGGGAGCTTGGCTCCAGATCATTTTATTTCCTACCTCACAAGCACAAAATCCCAATTTAAAACAAATGCTCAGTTTACCAAACAGAAAAGGAAAACAGTAGATGATAAGGAAACAAAACAAAAAGGAGCATGCTCTGAGCCATCTTTGTTTTATTATCATCATATTTTGTCTTCCAAATGAAGCATCTTTACATGCAAATCCATTTTTGTATATTTTGACTGATTGCTGGCAAGATAGAGAGACATAAATATTTCTGGAAATGGACATGGCATAAACATATCATTAGCAGGGCTGCAACTTTGTGTGTATGTGTGGTTTGAAAAGATGTTTATGGCGAGTTCAGTCAACAGACCCTCCTCAACTCTCTCTGATCAAGAGTCTTTAAGGCTTGAGAGCATCAGGCCTGGAGAGGATAGACTGGAAAAGTTCTGGGAGCTTGACGAACATTCCAGATTTTAAGCATTAATTAAGTTAGAAACCCACCATCTGCACACTTGCTCGTAACCCTTCTGATTATCTTTCTTAATTTTTAAATGTATGAAGCGTGTTTAGTTGTCTCCCATGACACTGATGCTGCTTTAGAAATTCCAGCTGTTGCATAGCTTTTCCTAACGACATTACTGAGCAACTCAGCAGCCACTGTGAGGCAGGGAGTGGGGGACGGGGGTGGGGGAGTGACCTCAAACTCCAGCAGAGCCCAGGCCTGTAAAATACATGTAAAAAGGAGACTGCAACTTTTTCTTTTCCTTTTTAAAAATCAGACCTAGTCACAGCAAGGCCCTGCTCCAACACAGGAGGATTGAGCGTAAAGATGTGAGCAGCCGGGCTAAGATGGCAGCGTTTTCACGTCTGGGATATATTGCTTTGTCTAACAAGGCGCCCCAGCAGGCTTCCAATTGTGGTCTCTCTGCAGACCCTCCCAGCTGCACAGCCTGATTGACAGGCTGTGGGCAGATGCAGTGCCAGACTCTAATAAAGAGAGGGCCTTGGGAAAATATAAGGCAATTATTGATGGGCAGCAATCCACTAATCAGACAATTTCAAAATTAATCCCATATTCCCTTACTGTATTAGCTTTCTTTCTTGTTTGTATTTATATAGCAAATTCATGACTTCGGTGAAAATTCTTCCCTCCAGCCCAATTATATCTCTCCGAGGGCATTAAATTAAAAAACAAGAGATATTGAAAGTGGCTTGCAATTAGTTTCTTTAGTTAAGGTGCTGCATGCACTTAGTGACAGTGGGGTTCATAACAGGATGTTTTATAACAAAAGTAAATACTCCGATTTTCTTCCTTGTCTTGACAGGGTGAGGGCTGGTAAGAATAATGTGCCCGGCATTACTCTAGCCAGTGATAATGGGTTAAATAATTGTGATTTGATTTTGGAGTTGATTAGATTTGCATAAAATCCTACTCAGATGTCTTGACAGGCTCCAAACATCTCAGGCTATGCTGGCCCTCCTTTGCCGTGGTCCATCCTGGTGGCCTCCTCTGACTTTCCTGTGCCTCATTAAGCATGTGGATTTTCTACAATAAAGTCATTCAGAGAAAAGCCGACCAGTTTCTATTACAGGCCGACCAGTTTCTATTACAGGCTTCTCATGCAGGATTACCTTCCAAGTAGTGATATGAGACTTTTAAATATACATAAAGAAGTCAGTCTCTCTGTTACTATTTCCACCCTTATTTCATCTCCCTTCTCCACTTCACTCTCCCCCCGCCACCCTTTTTGACCTGAAACATATGGAATTCTCTTTTTGTTCTCTATAAAAATTGCTTCTGCAGAGTGCTTCCTGTTTGCATACCTTTACCACCTAAACTGAGGAGAATTGAATATTAGGACAATTCAGAGGACTTAACAGGGCCAAAGCCTCCTGCTGGGGGTCCGAAGGCCATAGCTGACCACGCATGCCTGCTCTCCACTTTCTCTCTCCCACACCCACAGAGGCTCAGCTGTGTCACAGTCTGCTCTGTGCATCCCATCCTTCTGAGGGAGGAATTGAAGCAGCTCGGGTGCAACAGCCTCGAGTACCATTTGACTCAAGTACTCGAAGTACCATTCTGATCCAGGCCTCAGGTCCAGCAGCTGATCTTTGTTGCTAGTTGGGAAATCCTCAGCATTCATGCCATTACTCTTCCCGCTTATGCCTGGAGTAGCATTGGTAATCAAGTCACAACAGTCTTAGAATCTTAGAATCCAGATGAATCAGGGTTGGGGCAGCCAGTCAGCTAGGTCAAAAAGTAAAGGCTGAATGTGAAGCTGACAAGTGTGAGGAGATCTTTCTATTCCAGATCGTTGGGGTTGGGGGTGAGAGAAAGCCAGAAAGGGAAAAGCGTGCAGAGGGAATCCTGAGAAACCCAGCCTGCCTAGAGCAAGAAGGGCAGAGATGAGGCCACACATGCAGAAAGGAACCAGAATCTTGTTCAACACAGTGCTCTTGGAATGTGTTGTCAGTCACAGCTGGCGTGTAGTGTGGCCCAAACCAAGCCCCTCATCCAGTCCCAGATCTGGGACTTCATTCTCTGTCCTTGTACTGTACTTGTCCTTGTACTGATGGCCTTCGCAGAACAATAGTCTCCTTAGGACTAGGGATCTGAGCCTGAAGCTTGGCCATTCACTGTACAGCTTCCCTAGTACTGACTCCCTGCTTGGTTTTTAGGGTGTCACTGTTCTT
Organism: Canis lupus baileyi; assembly: GCF_048164855.1. Classification (NCBI taxonomy): domain Eukaryota; kingdom Metazoa; phylum Chordata; class Mammalia; order Carnivora; family Canidae; genus Canis; species Canis lupus. Next base: position 50,443,673 of record NC_132848.1, on the reverse strand, counting down.
GGATGTCTGTCTCTGGACCTAGGAGGACATCTCCCTTGAGCCTTCTCCATTGGACTGACTCCTTGATGGTTGCTATGGTTTGGTTCCATGCCCACTAGATGTCACATTCTGCTATTATACTTGACTTCCTCCCAGACCCTGCCAGAGCCTACTTAATGGGTCTAGTCCCAGGTCTCCATATCTGTCATCCATGCATGCCCATGCTACAGGATGTAACAATTGGGGAATGAGACGGAGATCATGCCTATACGAAAGTTTTTGATGCAGTGCTAAGCCGTGGAAGGGAAGTTCAGAAGTATCTCAGAGGAAATGCAAAATATAAATGTTTCCTTCTCTAAAAAGTGAATTATGAGGGAAAAAAAGAGTAAAATGACTAGGATGGTTTAGAGCTTCAAATAAGTGTCATGTAAGAATTATGAAAAAGAGAAGACTCATTGAGTGAGTTAAAGTATTGAAGGTCTGTTATGAGTAAGGTGTTTCTGAGTGTCCTGAAGAGGTGGAATGAGGTCAATGGAGGTCAACAAGAAGTCAGATTTTGACTTTATCTAAGGAAATAGTTTATAAAAGCCAGATATTTCTAAAGATAGAGAGGGTTGCCCAATATTAAGTGACAGCCCTGTAATTCTGGCTCTGTTACCCTGTCCAGAGGCTGGACAACAGTTTGACAAGGATGCTACATCAGAACCTCAGCTTCACATGTATCAATGACTTCAGGGTCACTTTCAGCCAAAGAAGCAGTGCTTTGTTGTGACCACAGAAAAAGTGATAAGGCCACTACCTTTACATCTATTGAATCTGACCAGTCTGAAGAGGGTCAGCTTCTACTCTGGTGAGGTCCCAGGGGGGGTCAAATAAAGAAGAAAGCATTGGGATTTCATGACTTTTCCCAAACATCTCATGGTTTTCGTTCAAAAGTTTTATATTCCAATAGTTCCATTCCTCATGAAACAGTCTTCAACTTGGTTGTTAAAACCCTACTTGGCCACCCACAGAAACTACACCTGAGGCCCATGAGCAGGTGTTTTTCCTTTTAAAGCTTTTCCGTATGGACATGTATACCTTAGAGACTACTATGAAGTCTCATATCAGGTCCCTACTCAAGAAGTTCCAGTGGCTTCCTTCTGCCTGCTGCTGTGGCCTCCCTGCTTCACCTGGTGCCCATAGCCTTTTAAATCTGGCTCCTGTCTATTCTCCCAGCCTCATCCCTGCCCTTTTTGCTCTAGGCAGCCTGGGCTCTTCAGGATTCCCTCCATATCCTCTGGATGTTCTCTGCTCTATCCCTTCGTTTCTCCTCCCTCCCTTTCTCCCACTCCCTATCCCAACAATCTGGAATAGAAAGCCCTCCTCACTCTTCTCAGCTTCTTCATACCTGTCCTTTCTTCTTGACCCACACTGCATGGATGCTCCCGACCCCTGATTCATCTCTGTATGTGAAAGCCTCAGAACTACGCAAGAAGCCTTCTTACGAATGGAGTAGAAATTATATAGGGCCGGAAGGAGACAGAAGCAACTGAAAACAGGGACCTCCTTACTGCCTTTTGCTGGTTTGAGGTGCTTAATCAATGTCAAAAGCAGTGCGACATCTGGCACTGGATAAGTGACTCATGCTTTGGGCAAAACCCTTCCCCGGGTGGAATGGGAATCAGGGGAGGCTGTGTCTCTGACCTGCAGGATTGCACCGTGGGGGGCCCATAACTGACAAGTGTCAGGAAGGCTACCCATGTAGGTGAGGCGGAAGGCTGAAGTCACAGGTAGTCAGGACTCTTGTTCAGAAGTAGCTCACTGTTGTGAAGATCTGAAAGCACTGTTGGTCAAATTGTGGATTGTGGGGACGGAGCACAGGGGGTGTTGGAATTCGAAGTCCCGTGTTCCACTTACTAACTTGGCGATCTTTGCCAAGTTGTTTCACGTTTCTGAATGTCAGTTTCCACATCTGTATAATGGTGATGATGATACCCGTCTTCATGGCTGGTGTAAGGGATCAAATTGGAAGGTGATTTGCAAATTAAAGTGTTAGAAAAAGTTTCATAAAAAAAAAAAAAAAAAAAAAAGAAAATGTTTCATAATATAGAGGCTTCACCCTGGAAAGTCATTGGTTGGTTCTGGTCCCAGAAAAAAAGATGATGAAGGAGGCTGTCTGCGGGGCATGTGCATATGGCATGTGGAGCAATGAGAATGAGTACTGGGCATGGGGGGCCTAATACAATATTTTGTTTGTTCTTTCATTTGTTTACTGAGATACAGTTGACATAATCTAAAATTCACTACTTTAAAGTGTTCAATTCAATGTTCTTTAGTATGTTCATTATGATGTATAACCATCACCACCAATAAGAAATCCAAACCATTAGCAGTCTCTCTATACCTCATAGGTGTATGTAGGGAAGTGAGTAACCAGAGCTACCCTAATCTGCTTTTATCTCTGTAGCATTCCCTATTCTGAATATTTCATATAAATGGAATTATATACTATATGGCTTTTTGTGTTTGGCTTATTTCACTTACCACAATGTTTTTAACCTTCCTCTGTGTTGTAGCATGTATTAAATCTCATTCCTTCTTATGGCTGAATAATATTCCATTTGATGGGTTTGCCTCGTTAAGTTTTCCCATTCATTAGGTGGCTGGTTTCCACTTTTTGGCTATTAGGAATAAGGCTGCTATGAGCACTGATAGACAAGTGTCTATGTGAGTCCCTGCTTTCAGTTTTTTGGGGCAGATACCTAGGAATGGAATTGCTGGATCATATGCTAGCTCTACATTCAACTTTTTGAAGAACTGCCAAACTGTTTTCCACAGAGGCTATACCATTGAACATATGCTCCAGTGGTCTACGAGCGTTCTGATTTCTCTACATCTTTGCCAACACTTATTTTTCTATTAAAAATTAAAAAGTTATGACTGTCCTAATGGGTATGAAGTGGTATTTCACTGTGGTTTTGATTTTCATTTCCCTATTGAGGGAGCCTAATACATTCTTAACAGAATCTCGTCAATGAAATGAGATAGTTTAGGAGTAGTTCAGGTGACTTTCTTACAGAAGTAGCAGCTCTGAGATTTAGTTGTCACCTCCCCCTTTACTGCCACCATCTCTGTTCCTAGAAACCAATGCTAAAGGGCTTCTATGCGCCAAAGACCGTGCTTTAGGCTTTAAGGGTAACAGCCCTATAAATCAGGTATTCCTATTGTCCCACTTTATAGCCATGGAAACTGAGGCTTAGTGATGTTGAACAACTTGGTCAGGGTCATACAGCTAAGTGGTATTTAATTCCAGGTCTGTGAGACTCCAAAGCCAAGATCTTAACCATCATGCCATAGAGATTCCTGCTAGAGAAGAAAGCCATCACACACCATCGGACATTTCAAAATTCAACAAATGCTCCCTGAGTGCCCACTGTGTGCCAAAATCTGTGCTGGGCTCTATGGCCATGAGGGAAACTGCTCTGTGGAACAGCCCATAGTCTGGAGAGTTCTGAGTTTGCCAGTGATTTCTGTAGCGTGGAGAAATGAGTTTTATAATTTTTATTTGATTTAGCCCTCAAGTTGTTAACACCTCCAGTGCAGGGACTGGGGAAAGGGTTGTCTATAAATATTAGCTCCCAAAGTAAAAATGACTCTTTCATCTCAGCAGACCTAATTAAGCTGTTGATTAGAGAAGGATCAACACCTCCGTCTGTAACAAAAGACACTGTCTGCCAGTGGGAGGCTCTGTCAGGGCAATTTCTCGTGCAATTTAGAACATTTGGGAGGACAGAACCCAGACAGCCTAGGGTGTCAAAACGGACAGGTCTTACTTCACATAGCACACACACACACACACACACACACACACACTGCCCCAGAGACACTGGAACCCTGCAGCCCCACCACCTGGGAGGCATTTAACATCAATCTAAAAGAAATAGAGGCTTCAAGCAATAGACACATTTACTGACGGAATCAAGTACATTTTATAGGGGCACAAATGGAGCCTGGCAGTTCTGGAATAGCTGCATATGTTTGGAGGACTCCAGCCAGCATGGGAGATGAGCTGCAGACCAGGCTCTGATTTTCCTGATGGGATGTCCAGAGAACAGCCACGGACTGTTCTCCCTCCCCATCCCCCAGGCACACTGGCTGCCTCCATGGGACATGCAGATGTGGCAACCCTTCCATGGGGATAGTTGTTTGGTTTGCCCCAGGGATCTCCAAGGGAGATACTGACTTCCCTTCAGTCTCTATTGCAAAGAATAGGCTTTTTCTCTGGGGACCCGGAGAGTCTACCTATATGTAGTAGGCAAGAATGAGGGGATCCCTGGATGGCTCAGCGGTTTAGCACCTGCCTTCAGCCCAGGGTGTGATCCTGGAGTCCCAGAATTGAGTCCCACATCAGGCTCCCTGCGTAGAGCCTGCTTCTCCCTCTGCCTATGTCTCTGCCTCTCTCTCTCTCTCTCTCTCCCCTTGTCTCTCATGAATAAATAAATAAAATCTTTAAAAAAAAAAAAAAGAAGAAGAAGAAGAATGAGAAGCATCTTCTTGCAGGAAAGTCTGTTTCCCCAAGAGTAATTTGCCTGGTCAGCTAGCAGCAAGGCTTTACCAGTCTCCAACCTGTCCCCACCCCAAGGTCATTCACAGCAACTGCATCAGAGTAAGGAAGTCAGGGCTTCACTGAATGCGCTTCCCTGGGTTCAACAGTGAATGACAGTTGGTCACCCACGACAGCAGCAGTAGCATGTACACATAAGGGAGAGAGGGGGCAACTTGCTCTGTGGCAAATAGAGAAGGTCTAAACTCACAGTAAGAATGGTTGACATTTATAGAGCACTTACTACTTGCCAGGTACTGTTCTGAGCACTTTACATATATTAATTCATTTACTTCCCATAGTGATGCTATAAGGTAGGTATTACAAATCTCAGCTTACAGATGAACAGACTGAAATACAGAAAGATTAAGGAAGCAGAGCCTGTGTCCCTAACCACTGTGCTATGCTGTCTGTGACTGAGAGCACTAGTCTGGGCTTTTTCCAGCAGTATAAGTGGCTCCTGTGAATCAGATTCCCTTTATCTAGTTATCTGTATACTTAGGAGGATTGGAGTATGGGGAACTTCTCATAAAGAAAAGGGAAGAAAGGAAAGGGTGTGTTATTCCATCCATTCAATATTTTTTTATTAAACAGCTATGTGTCAGTTATACTCTCCAAGCTAATGGAGCAAATCAAACCAACCTTTGTTTAAAAGAAAGTTTTATTAATCATTGCATATTGTGATCAGCCCCCTAGAGGTAGCAAAGGCGACCACGAGAGAGAAAGACCAGGCTGGAAGGAGAAAATGTTAGAGAGAGCATCATGGCAGGTCTCTCTTGGTGACATGAAAGCAGAGACTAGTTAGTCATGTGAGGAGCAGTGGGAAGGGCCTTCCAGGGCAGATGGGAAATTGTAGGCTCTGAGGAAGAAAAAGGCTTGGTGGATCGAATAGCCAGAGTGGCCAGAGGGCTGTGAGCCAGGGAAGGGTTGCATGGGGAGGCCAGAGAGCCAGGGCAGGGACTGGCTCATGTGAGAGGGAAGACTCGGGCTGGGGTTCTGAGAGCAGTAAAATCTACTGATGGGTTGAAATGAGGAGGGTGACGCTGAAGGACTGTGGCATCTGTGAAAAGAATGGAATGGAAGGGGCAGAGGCTGCCACAACAGTGGAACTGAGGGGCCCCAGGGTCTAAAGAAGAAGAGAAGGCCTGGGGGCAGCAAGGAGAGGCAGCCATAGGAGCCAAGAGCCACCGAAGATGGGGCAGCCACTGCCAAGGTGGTGTTTCCTCAAAAACCATGACATCTCTGGGGGTGGTTGCCAAGGTGAGCAACTAGCACAAGTCCTGCAGTTACCAGCAACAGCAAGCACCTTTGAGACAGGTACAAAAAAGCATTTGCAAGGAAAAGTCTGGAGGCTTATGCCCAGCTCTTCTGGTTTCTCAGGATACCAGAGGGGAAAAGGGTTGTGACCCCTGTGGGAGAAGAGGACATGGAAATCAGCCAGGAGACGGGAAGGGCCAGGAAGCACCAGCCACTCACAGACACCCCAAGCACTGACTGCGCCCCGAGCTCTTGGGAAGTAGGGGAGGCCTTGTAGGTGAGCCTAGAGGGCTTGCAGGAAGCTCTATTGGTGGAGGACGGAGCAAAAGCTTTCCAGACCAAGCCCTGCAGAAGAGAAGGGTGCCTTCTGGAGCCCCAGAGATGGTTCCCTGTGGCTGCAGCCTGGGCAGGGCAGGAGGAGGTGAGGTGGGAACCAAGTTGTCAGGGGCAGGAGCAGTGAGCCACCCCACCCACCACGAACGAGTCATCACTGGGGAGGGTGTCTGCCCAGCCTGTTGGTGTGTTGCCCGTGTACCCGCCCCTTGCCCACATGCCCAGGGCAGAGATCTGTGTGGCCCACCCCCCACAGCCTGCCCAGCGGCCACCTCAGACACTGTGCATTCAGGAAGAGAAGCAGTCACGTCGTATCTAAATGTTAATAAAAACGAAATCCCTGAGCAGTCACTGAAATTAGCCCGGGTATGATTGAAATGCCAAGGCAGGTCTTGTTATTTTTATGAAGCCGTGAATAATATAAGTATCCAATTGATAAAATGTTATTAAAGCTGACAGCCCTTAAGTGATCTAAGTGGTAAATATTGAAATGAGGTCTCTGCCACACTGTACCCAGGGGCCCGCGGCAGTAATAAGCATTGAACAATGATTCCACTGGCTCTGGGGAGCCGCAGAGCTTCAGGGGAGCAAAAGCGTTCTTCCTAAATAATTAAACCGGGATTCCTGGGATGGATCGCAGATCCTTGTAGTGGTTTGTTAACGTCCAAAGGAGCTGGCCTCAGGCAAAGCCTCTGTTGGGCCATCCTTCCCCCAGCAAGGGTAGGAGGGAGCAGGGAGGGGCTGGTTCAGCTCCCCCTCTCCTCCATGGCCCCTTGAGGAGCCTGCACTGAGCAAGCAGCGTATTTCAGACTTTATTTATAATATAAACAGACTGGTGCAGCCTGAGGGCAGCTGATAGTTGATGAGCAGTGGGGCTGCCACGTGGGTTAGAGATTTTATTAGCACTGCCTAGAAACACACACACACACGCACTATGGAGAGAAATTTAAAATGTGGTGCCTTCCTGATAATCAGATCATTAAAGATGTGGCAGGGAGCATATTTCTTTTCCTGTTCTCCAAAGAAGGATCTGTAGGAGCTGTTACCTGTTCCACCATCAGCTTAAAGGCCAGCTGTGCTGGGGAAGCAGGCCTCCCTGCCTCTGGCCAGGTGAGGAGTGACTCTATTCTCAGCCCCTTGTAGGGCTTTGGGAGTAGGACATTTCTTTGGTGATTGGTGGGGTCCACAGTGCCATCCATCTGACCCCAACTCCCTGCCAGGTGCTGGTAGGTCTCTGGAGGTGGAAATGGGCAAGGAGGCATGGCTGCAGACCTGTGGAGCTGGCCTGAGCCTCTTCCCCTCTGGAGTTACTATCAAAAGAGTGTGACAGCTGAAGAGATAGATGTCAGGGGGCTTGCCTATTTGCTCCATGCAGGGGCAGAGGTGGGGGAAGGTTCTCTGGAGATCAAGGAGGTTGAGAAGCTCTTCCTGAAGGAGGTGTACTTTGATCTGTAGGAGACAGAGTGCAAAAGCAGGAAGATGGGACCCCTATGTGATCCCTCCAATGACAGAAGGGCTAGCAGAGGTGACTGAGTGGCAGACTTTGGTCCCAACGAGGATGTGCCAAGCACTTGCCAGGGCCTGTCTGGAAACACAGTAGGAGAGAAGTGGTGGTAAGGGGTCTAGAGAAAAGCATGAGCACCTCTGGTCCCAGGAGCCCTGCCAGAGGTGGAGGTAGTGCCCGGGTGTCAGGAGTGAGGGATAGATGGTGCGGGGAGAGGGTAGGATTCTGCTTTAACCCAGTCCTTGCAAGTCTAGGCCTTCATACCGAATCTGGAGCCCTTAGACTGAAAAATGTGCCCACCTGGCCTAGGTTTGTAGTCTCTGGAGCAGCTCCAGGCTGCCCTCTCTTTCACACCCCCCTGAAGCTACAGTGAGGGCACTTGAGCCCATTTCATTCCCTAAAGTCCTCCAGGCTCTGAGGGGAGCAGTCAGCAGAAGCCCTAATGGTACAATAATGGAGTGGGCTGTCCCAGTAGCCTGTGGGCTGACTGCTTTCTGCGAGGCCCTGGAGGCTCCATAGTTGTGGCCTCTCCTGCACTGCTCATAGCACAGGCTCTGCTCTGCGCTCTGTCTGCCCCCTTTTTTTTTCAGTGTGCTGCTACAGCCTCCATTTCCAACTTCCACAAAGATAGAAATTGCTCCTTCCCTGCCTTCTGGCCCTCCAAATCCAGGCAATAAAATAATATGTATTCATCAGAAAGGACACCTCTGTACATTGGTCCAGGTTTTTAATACCCATCCTCACATTTAGCTTTGCTACAACCCTGCGAATCTTAGGGCAGGTTTCCCCATGCTGCAGTTGGACAAACTGAGGTTACAGCAATAAATGTGAACTTAGCTTAGCATGCCAGAGCCTCTTGGTGCCAAAATACTCTTTCTCCCATGACTCACTGATGGATGATGCTGCTGGGGCAGCATGGAGGTCTTGATGGATAGGCAGCCAATCCCAGAAAACAAGCCCCTCTCTGGGAGAGATGAGCCTTCTCGTGTGGAAAAGCTAATGGGATGGGTCTGGCCTTACCAGCCATTTTGAAAGGGAAGTTTATGGGATGTTTTTTAGGAATAGATGCAAGAGCTCTTGGGAGTGGACAGTGGTTTTGAGCCAAGCTTAGGAAGAGGGAACAGTGGGCAAGTGCATTAAAAAATATTTAAGCTTCCAAAAGCTTCAAGCAGCCCACTGGTGTGTCTGGGCGCCTCTTTGGGCCTCTGTAAACAGCAAATCGATTGAGCGTCAGGCTTGTTTTCATAGCGGTCCTACACACTGGGAGTATCAGATGAAGCAAACCTTTTATTTAGTTCCTGACAGGTAATTAAATTTGCCTCTGCATTGGTTTGCGATCCAGCCAAAGAGCCAGGAGTAGCATTCTGAATGGCTATAGCTATTTGCTGGAATATTACAACTTAATTTTGCCTCTCAAGTTGCAAGCAGAGATCTTGATTCAGTGGAAAGTTTGACTCAGCCTTGGGGCTCCAGGTAGGAGATTTCATTTTTTCCAACAGGAGTTTGCTCTCTCTCAAACATGTGAAAGCCCCACTTCCATATTTTTTTCCAGAGTGACATACTGTGGGAGCAAACAGTTACACAGTAAAGAAAAACAACAATTGGCAATAGCAAGAGAAGGGATCCACTACCTTCCCAAAGACCTGTTTCTCTGGGAACCAGGGATTATTTCAGTGACAGAAAGAAGTTCAGGACTCCATGATCATTGTAAATGCCCGAAAGAGTTCCCATGGATCTTTGAGAGCTTTGGTAAAGCACTTGTTGAATTGGGACCAGCAGGAGGAAGGTGGCAGACTCAGTTTCCCCAGGCCTGCAGGGATGTGGTTGCTTCCCTGTGTACCAGGCTGGGCTAAATTGGATGATAGCTGCAGCTCCTGCCTGGTGTTGAGGGCCAATCTTGCTCCTTGTTCTAGAAATGAGTGAAAGAGAAGTTACAGCTCCTCATCCTGAGCTTCCCTGAGTGTTCCTTTTCTGAGCTCTACTGGGCAGGCTCCGGGAGCTTTTCATGATTTTCCTCTTCTTGATGATCTGCAGTTTCACTATGATGTGTGTCACGGTGTTTTCTTTATCCTGGTCTATACTCAGGGCCATCGTTCCATCTGTGAAGCTATCTCTCTTCAATTTTGGAAAATCCCCATCATCGTCTCTTGGAATGTTTTTTCCTCTTATAACTCTCATTCTTTTTTTATGGAGCTTCTACTAAATATACGTTTGAGCCTCTCAAGATATCCTCAAGGTCTTGTAAACTTCATATATCTAAATAAAGTTTCTTTTTCTGTCTATGCTGCATTCTGAGCAAATACCTTGGTGCTATCTTACAATTTATCACTTTTCTCTTGAACCGTATCCCATGTAGAACTTATTCTATTAATTATTTAAATTTCATCAGTGATATTTTTATTTCCAAGATTTTAGTTTTATATCTCTTGATCTATTTCTTCCTTTTTTGTAATTTAAAAAACCTAATTGCTATTTCTTCTTTTACCCCTCTTACCTCCTTTACCTGAGCATGTATATCCTAAATTTGTTTTCAGACCTCTGTTATTTTCATTTCATTTGGATAAATTTGTTTACTGATGGTTGATTATTTAGGCTATTTTTTGGAGGGGTTGGAACTTTGTTTGCAAGCTCATTTGGAAAGGAGTTTTGTTATATGTCTCTCTCTTTGCATGTACCTGTCTGTTTAACAGGTTGGTTTGTTGGTGTTTTGGGAGGGGGGGGTTGTTTGTTTTTGGGGGAGATTTGGGTTTTTTTCCCCAGCAGTGTCCCAGGAATCTTGTCTAGGCCCAGGCCTGTTGTTTGTGGCTTGGGTCTCCTGTCCTGAGCCAGTGGGCAGCTGGGCCCAGACCCTGGCTGCAAGGCTATACTATTTCAGCCTTCCCCTCCAATAAAACAGGGCCTTAAGCAGAATTGAGAATTATTTCCCACCTCATTTCATGGGTAGGAAAGCCCCATCCCAACTCCTGGTTTCAGACCCTGACTCTGGATCTAACTATTTTGCCTCTTTGGGGTACCTTTAGGCCCCTCTCTCCTACAAGAGTTGAATTGCCACCTATTTACTCTCTTGTCTTTCTGTGTTACCTCAGGTCCTCAGAGGGGCTTACCTGGTTTTGAGAAATCAGAACTATGTCTTTGTATCTTTCTCATCTCACATTTTATCTCATGCTGCTATGATTTGGAGTGCAGGAAGGCCTCCAAACATGAATTAATGAACACTGCATTGATGGGAAGTTCTGGGGCATGGTCTTGAGCCTTTGCAAGGAGATACAGAGGGAAGGAGGCCTTGTGTCCCTGTCCCTCCAGGAGCGTCTGGGACACAGTATTTGCCAAGAAGATCTGGAACATGTCAGCAAGTACTCAAAGGATGTAAGAGAGGAAGATACATGGCTAAAACATGGAAGCAGAATCATAGAAACCTCAGCATTAAAAGGGACATTAACAAATCTTCACATCAAGAGGCATCTAGATGGCTCAGTTGGTTAAGCATCCAACTTTTGATTTTAACTCAGGTCATGATCTCAGGGTCGTGGGATCAAGCCCCGCATTGGGCTCTGCACTCAGCGGGAAATCTGCTTGAAATTCTCTCTCCCTCTGCCCCATCCCCCATTTGCTCACTCTATCTCTCTCTCTCTCTCTCAAATAAATAAATAGAATCTTAAAAAGAAATTGTGAGGTACCTGGGTGGCTCAGGTCGTGATCTCAGAGTCCTGGGATTGAGCCCCATGTTGGGTTCCATGCTCAGCAGGGAGTCTGCTTCTCCCTCTGCCTCTCTCTCTCTCTCTCAAATAAATAAATAAATAAATAAATAAATAAATAAATAAATAAATAAATAAATAAAATATTTTAAAAACTCATCTTTACATCTTACCTCTGCTCCCCTACAGCATGATTCTAGCTCTAACATCGCAGCAAGAGAGTATCCACATTACATTCAAACACCTCTGGTGATGAGGAGCCATTGCCCAGCAAGACAGCTTTTTGTATCTCTGCATAGCTGCATTCTTCCCTTTCCAACCTAAAATCTGTCACCCTTTAGCTTCTTCCCAATGGGGTTCATCCCTCCCCTGAGAACCATACAGAAAAGTTCAATTGCTCTTCCATCTGGCACATGTAAATGCTCAATAGCTGCTCTCTACAATTATTTCTAAACACCATTAACCCAGCGAGCTCCCTGTACATTTCTTGCCCTGTCGTTTCACAGCTCACCCCCAGGCGTGATGTGGTTTGGCAGTCTGGTTCTGCTGCCCAGAGTTTTCTGATGCTATAGTAATACCACTATTACTAGAACAAGAAAAGGGTCTACTGTAGCACGCCCTCCTGCCCATGCAATGGTGTGTGCCTCTTACTCACAGAGGGAAAGAAAGGCTCCTGAAGCCATGGGAAGAGACAGCTCAACCATTCTTTCCTCAAACCAGCCGGTGGAGGATCCTGGGATTCAGGAAACCTTCCTTGGAAGCAGTTAGAGCCTATAGTTCTGGGGCCAGCCAGAAACTGAGAGGCAATGGCCTGATGTTGCATATGTGAGTAATAGGGTCCCCAGAACCCCAAGTCCAGCCTCAGGGTGCTAAGGTGGGTCACAGGATAGAAAGATAGCCTATCCATTATCTCTGGTCCCTACCAGGATCACTTAATATGTTCCTCTTCAAATAATAATAATGATGGAAAAGTGTTCCCAGACTTTAGACTTCCGGCTGAGTCTTTCTGGCATTTCCCAGTCCAGCACTGAAATCAGAAATACTGTGTGAGCCTAGTCTTCTGTGGGCCTTGTGGCAAAGTCTTTTGGATCCTGAAAAAATAAACTCACCCCAGAAGTCAGCTCACTTGTGGGTAAGTGTTGAACTCCCATAGGTCTGGTCATCACCTGACCATGATAGAGGGAAAAGACCTTTCTCCTTTAGTGTTTGAAGGGTAGAAGGAAGAAAGGAAGGAGAAAAGAAAAGAAAGGAAGGAGGAAATGGCCATTTTAGAAAGCCTCAGAAATTCTTCAAGTACCGATGCCTTCTCATGGTTATAGCATGACTGGCTGTCAGGGCCAATAAAAATCTCAAAGTCAGGAGGACTGGGGGTCTCAGAGGGTACCCTGGCTTGGACAGCCACTGGGTGTGGGGACAGGGGTCTTCTGTAGCTCCTGCAGTAGTGGCGCTTCATTTGATGGTGCCAATCTGTGATTCTCCACAGGCAGAAGTGACTGATGCCGCCATTTTTTTTTCGGGGCTGAGGTGCTGGGGCTGCTTATTGCATTTACAGATTCGCGAGAGAATGCGTGTGTTTTATAAATGGAGCGGACGCCTTATGTTTCTGATTGATGGGCCATCAGTTGCACAGTTGTTGGGTAGTGATTGATTTTCCAATCCAGCTGCTCCAGCTGTGCCACAGATGCTCCCTGTCTGAAGTCAGAGGGCTGGTGTTGTAAGCCACAGAGAAGATCCTAATTGGAGTGATCCCTGAGAAATCGGCCATTGTAATGGCTAACAGCCATTAACGTGGGGCTTTGCTTGGGGTGCTAAACCACAAGCTCTCCCTTGGTAATTGCCATTCCCAGCTGGATAGGTGCCATTTTGAAACTCACAATGACATAGCGGAGGGCTGAGCTGAAATTTATTCTTGCACAGTTTGTGGAAACGAAACTATTCTTAAAATATCTTGTTTTAAAATTTAAAATTAATGCATGCTTAATTTAGAGGTCTTAAAGTATATAGAAAGATAAAGTCAGCTACATTCTCATAGTCCACGGATGACCATAATTAATATTTTGATGTATTTTATTTGGCTTATTTTATTCTTTTTTTTTTTTTTTGGCTTATTTTATTCTGTGTGTGACACAGACACACACACACTTTTTTTTTTTGAAGTTGGGAACATACTTTAAACAGAATTCTCTATCACACTTCTCTTTATGTGATAGTTGGGAACACACATATGCCTTTAAATTATAAATAAAATTTCTGGACGAGCAAATGTGTAGGTTTTATTGTAGCTAGAGAGAGTCCTGTTTAACAGTGACATGGGGTAGGGATGAGACCATGGCAGATACTCAGGTTACATGGTTTGCAGAACATTTTTGTCCTGGTATTGTTTATGTTAGGTGCTTAACCTATAAAAGAGTGACAGTAATACCTGCCTTCCTTATCTCAAGGGGCTGGGAAGTGTCATACTGTGCAAGCACACTGGAATGTGATAAAGGGGAAAGTATTATCATTATTACTTAAGAAAGGAAAACTTTCCAAGCATATCAGTTGCATGCATGTGTAGAGTCTGGTTCATTAGAAATGACCCTATTTCATTACAGCTTGAAAGGGTTTTATATAGCATTTCTTTTAAGGCCTCTGATGGAGAACTTTTCACTGCTCCCCAAGTTTTTCCCCTCTGGACCACAGAGGAGGGACTTTCTGGCAGCATTCTCGCCCATTCCAAACACTGGCTCTACACTGTGGGCAGGGCAATGCAGTTCAAAGCTCCAAGGTTCCCTTGAGGCCTAGAGGAATGGTTGACCACACACACAGGTGATGCCTCTTGTCAAGGATGCTGCCTGGGTGGCACATGGATTTAAAAGGCTCTTCCAGGTGGGAGTCCGGGTAAGATAGTGGAGGAGCCTCTCTAGCTACTTCCCTCTTGTGCCCAGGAGACACTTTGGGGACACTTCAATAGAGGATTTCTGTGGCCAGTGAACTCATCCAACACCCAGGCCAGGATTGGGCCCACTTCTTTTTAGCCGACCTACCTAGAACTGCTGGTGGCCTAAACTTTAGTGCATGATTTGAAAAGAGACCAAAAATATCACCTTTAGGGCTTTTTGAGTTCTTAAACTTTTTTATTCCAGGAGAGGAAATGAAACTCCTAGAAGCTTCCTCTTGAGCTTCTGAGTTCTGGTCCCTGAGCCACTCCATGTAGACTTGATGTTTGCTTAATAAAATCCTCATAGCAACTAGCAGAGGGGTTCACAGCCTGGCCTGCACATTAGAATCACTTAAGGTTCCATCCCAGCCCAGTCAGATCGAAACCTCTTGGGGGTGCAGCCCAAACAGTAGTTTCAGAGTTCCTCAACTGTGCTGCCAAGGTGAAGAACCATTGATGAGAACATGGTAGCTTCAGAGAACGTGGCCTAGTGCCCTCATTTCCAAAATGACAAGACTGAGATGACATAACATGTTCCTTTGAAGCCAGTTAGACAACGGTAGGTCCAGGTCTAGGACTCACATTTTTGAAGCATTCTGCTCTAAGTGTGGGCTAGTGAGTGACTGCTATCCACATGGCAGCAACTGAAAACCAATGAACAACCCTGTTTTAGTAAACGGCTTGGTTGTCCTAAGAAGAGACTGTCTTGGAGTTTTCTCTAAGCCCTGGTGCTGTGACCGAATAGGATAGTACCAGTGACCCTAGGGAGGAGTCACGACTTGGCAGAGAGCCATAGAGGGAATATGGGGAGGAGGAGACCAGGCCCCACCTAACTGCAGGATGGGAGACTGGACAGCAAAGAAGCTGGGAGTGGGAGCACCTGCTCCCAGTTCCTCTCCTGCTGTGGCAGCAAGATGTTCCCAGTCTCCTGGGGCTCCATTTTTCCCAAGTGCAATAATATGGCCTCATTTGTATACCCTTAGGTTTACAACTGTGCTTTCAGAAAACTTTCCCTCTAGTCCCCACAGTAGTGCTATGTAGAAGGTTCAGGAGACTCCATGAGAAATTTTATGGCCTTCACCCCAAGGCAAGAACATCTTAGAGCCCACTGCCACCCCCTCCTTTAGTATTTTCTGGAAGTTTCCAAGGGGGACCTTGTGTAAGCCCACAAACCAGTCTGTTGGTATCATACTCCAAGCACAACTCGCTGTCCTTCCTGCCCACTTCTAGGCAACTGGTGCTCACCTCTGAGCCCCACACCCAGGTGATGTCAGTGGCGAGGGCACTTTCTGGATAGTCCCAGGATACTGAAGCACCCTCAGACCCCCACATCAGTGCTGCTCCTGGCTGTTCCAGCCTTGAGGAGGTCTGTTTGGCCCCAAGTGCCAACCAAACTCTTTCCCAAGCTTCTTCTGACCCCCTCTAGCCACCCACTGTTAGTTAGACTTTTCTGGTTATTGCTCCCACCCCCAGCCTTCTCTCTGGCCCACGCCCACCTTGACCTTTAGAGCTTCTCTGACCCAATGGAGTAAAACCTCTTTGCTGCTAAGTATGAGGGTGGGAGTGGGGGGCGAGGGGATGCTGCCCTGGAGACAGGGTGCTGCAGCCAGGAGGGGTGTCACCATGAACAGCTATCCGCCACCAACTCTTGGTACACAGGTGAGGAACCAGAGTCCTGGAGGTAGGGAGCGACAGGGTGAGAAACGCATCCTCAGTGGTCTGAGCCCGGTTGGGTGCAGATGGCGAGAACAGCCAGGCCAGGGGCACGGTGAACGCCCAGGGAGGCAGGAGCACTGAAGCGCGAGGGAAGCGCAGGCCGGGGCTGGCGGCTCGGGCCTGGGCGCGCAGGTGCAGCGGCATCAGGGTGGCGGGCGCAGGTGCGGGCACGAGGCAGGAGCCAGGAGGGTGCAGGCGCGGCTGCGGGAGTGGGCTCAGGTGCGGATGCCCGTGCGGTCCTGGTGCTCGCGCCCAGGATGCCCACTGCATTAACAAAGGCCCCGCAGCCAGGCCGCCTCCGGGAGGCCAGCAGCCTTTGAAGCGCCCAGCCGGGATTATTTAATATAATGGAACAGTGCAACTCGACCCATCAGAGACATAAATTTCCAGGTGTTTTAAATTTGTTTTCCCGTCAGAATGGTAAATGGCGGATAGTAAAAGTCGCCACCGGGTCGAGGCTGTGGGCGCGGGGCTGGCCCAGGCAGGGTGGCGGCCCCTCTCAGGTGGGCCAGCGGCCCCCACAGCCCAGCGCCCACTGCCGAGTTCCTGGGATCCCTGGACAGGAGTCTCTCCAGCCAGGAAAGGGAGTCCGTGACATGCCTGGGCAAGGGTCCCCAGCCCTTAGTTTCCAGGGGGGCTCGGGGCATCTAAATCTCCTGCCCACTGCAACCTCTTACCCCCCACATCTGTGCAGAGAAACCCACAGCCCCCCCACACCCCAGATTAATTAGGGTGTGAGGGCCTGGAACACCTATAACAAGGTTTCTGTTGCCCTTGCCAAGTTCAATTATGGGTGCATCTGCTTTCTGATTTTTCCAAGATGGTTTGATTTTTTTTAAAACACACACACACATGCACACACACACACACACACACACCCCGAAGCTGAACTACAAAGGAATAGACTGCACAGTAGCTTTTTGCAGAAGGTAAGAGATTCCGACTGCTTTTTCCAGACTCCCACTTTTTGAGATGTGTCAGAATTCATAGGGTGGCTGCTGAGGATAGATATTGCTCTGACTAATTCTGGAGAAATCTGACCCTTCCTCCCACTCCCCACAAGGCCCTTCACCCTTTTCCCTTCAAAGTAATAAAGAATGTCTACTTTTTATGAGGCGGGCTCCCCTGCCTGCTACCCAGAAACCTACTGTGATCCATCACTTTGAATGGAGAAATCATTTGACATTTATTTCCCAAACAGGAAGCACTGGCTCTGAGAAGGTGGAAACCCTAGAAATTGGTTCAACATAGGAGATGAAAGTAGGGAAGACAGTTGCTCCTTACCAAAGTGATATTCGTTCTGTGTTCACTTATGAGCAGGGCCTCAACAGCGATACCAGAGGGTTTGGGGGGAGGCAAATCCCTAATGGAACGGCTACAGTTGCCCTCAGCAGAGTACCCTCTGTTGGGCCAGCATTGCATGTATGCCTGCGTGATTGTACACATGCACATGTGTGTGTTAGTGAAGGGGTGTGGCTAAGGAGGGGATGTAGAGCTGTGAGACACCTAAGGCCAGCTTATCCTCAAAGAATTTACACAGTAGCTACCAGCTGAAATTCATAAAGCTCTGTGTGGAAGGTGCCAATGGAACAGAACAGAGACAATCACTGGGACTGAGAAATCCAAGAGCCAGAGGTGGGACAGATCCATTCTGGCTCATTGATGGTCAGGGGAGACATCTTCTGGAGGAGCTTGACATTTGGGCGGAGGCTAGGAAAAGGCAGCAGGAGCAAGTGAGCAGGAAGGAAATGCACAGAGGTGGGGGACAGTGAGAGATGACACTATAAAGATCAAATGGGGAGTGGGGGAGAGGCAGGACCCCAGGTGTCCTCAGAGAGCAGCAGACAGTCCCCTCTTTGCCACGCTGTTGTGTTTTCAGCCTGGATTCTCTTCCTGATGACATTCCCCCAAGAGCAGGAGAGTGCTGCAGAGGTCAACTTCTGGAAACAGGAAACAGTGATTAGCAAATCAATTAATTTAAGGTCCAGTGAGCCACTGGATTACAAAGAGCGGTTATTTGTTAACTGAAGACAGACCTTGGGCCCTGATGAGAGCTCTGATTCTTCAAACCGACATACCTAAGAGGAGTGCAGGCCCTACCTATGTGTGAAATTCCAGCCTCCCAGCTCTATTGATGACAGAAATGACCGTAATAAACCTGGGAGGCCACAAGTCAAACAAATAATTGGGTTGACAAATAGGAGTATAAACAAGATCTTGATTAATGAATTTCCTAATAGTTCTCTGTTTATTGACATTAGCTCAGCTTGGTCATTAGGCCTGACATTGCCCATATATGTTGTAGGCTATAATATCTTCCATTCAAAGACTGCTTTGTAGCTTTTTTCTTGGATGTTTTATGTCTCCGAATGGTGTCTCCCTGGCCGGACCAAGGGCCCCTCCTCTGAGAATGTGCTATCCGCGTACGGAATGAAGAGGAAGGTCACAGAGCTTCCTGGGAGCAGTCAAGAGGAAAACAAGAGCATGAGAAGAGCATTGGTGTTGGGCTGGGACGTGGATTCTAGCTCCCTTTCACTCTGACGGCTTCTGTTGCCTTTGTGATTAGTCAGGTAACCCTGCTGTGTTCTGATTGTTCCACCTATTGAGGAAGGGAGTCAATTCCACAGGATTATCCTTCTCCTGATGTTACAGACGTTACAGAGAGCATCAGGCGAAGTAGAGGATGAGACAGGAAGCCAACATCCCATGCAGATGAGAGCTTCCCTGTGGCTGGTCTGGGGCAGGACTTGGACAGTTTCTAAAACAGCCGGACCTTACTGAAATGTTTTCAGGGACCTCAACCGCTGCTTCTGCAGGCTGGAACCCAAGACAGGCTTTTTCTGGGAAGGTGCCAGTGTGCCTACAGCCACTCCCCAGTCCCCAGCCAGTGCGTGCTGGGAGCCACTGTCCTTGTCAACAGCATGGGCCCCGTGGTCCGGAGCCAACATTCCAGCCTGGGCTACGGGCTGCAGCTTTAGCAACTTGGTGAAAAGGGAAGGCAAGGAGGAGTTGAAGCTGTAAATGCCAGCTGTATTTTTATTGGTCGTCTGCAACTTCAAAGCTTTCCCTGCTTTAAAGGAGGCACAAGCAGGTATCCAGTCGGCTCCCGAGCTCCCGGCCTTGGTGCCTTATTGATTTTCAATGTGGCTTGACTCCCAGGTGGGCAGACTTCAAAATGGTCTGTATTTTTCTGCTGTCATGTTTCCATCCCTGTTAGTTTCCATCTCCGGCAAGATTGGGAATGTGTCTGAGAGCAGCTTTGCTTTCTTCAGTTCTCTCTCAATAATTTCCTTCTGGACAGGATTTCAGACAGCCAGGGTCACTGTTGCTGGGCTCGTGTCTCGCGTTGTTTGTACCGAGCTGGACCAGCTGCTGGCAAGTGCGAGGGAGAAGATGCAGTCCTTGCCCCTGAGAGCTTCACCCCTCCTGGTCCATCGGAGGGCCTCATAAGTGTGGCCCCTCTGGGAGGTGTGGCCTGTGGTAGAGGGTGAGGCCCTTGACTTCCCAGCTTAAACATATTCTTCACCCTCAAGTGTCTTTTGAGCTATCATGAGCCCAGCCAAGAGAGAACTAGAACATTCATTAAATGCCTACCTTAGGCAGAGCACTGAGCTTCACTGATGTTTACTGGTAGCTTTACTTAAATTTCATGTGAATTTGATCTTGCTCTGGGAAGCAGGTTACCCTTAGCCCCTCTTTAAAAGTGAGTAGGCTGGTTCTGCAGGGGCTTCATGACTTCCCTGAGCTAACTTAGCAGGGTCTCACCTCTGCACTGCTTTTGATACCATACCAGGCTGGCATGTGTCTGTGTGTCCATGTGTGTTGTGGGGAGAAGAAGGTAAGAAAACTGGAAGCTTGTCACCTCATCGACAGACAAACCTATTCATGTGGAATAAACAAGCAACACAAGGCTCCTATTGCTCCTATTTGTTACTAGAAAGAATTAGCAAGCATGTCTGCATCACCCACCGAGTGCCAGTGACTGGTCCAGTGTTTCATCAGTATCAACTAATCCCTATAAGGAAACTGAGGCACAGAGGGGGTGGGTAACTCTCCAAGGTAACCCAGTTAGGACATGTCACAGTTGAGACTCAAAGCCTCGAGTCTTAAAGACTCGATTGAGTTTCTCTCTGCCAGAGAGGGATGCCAGCAGTGTGGATGGAGCAGTCCCTGCCACAGGGAGATTTCCTGCCTGTTCTCCCACACCTGACATTTCTAAGCCTCCAAAGAGTGATGAGGCAGTCAGCCAGGCCTCGGTATCAACTCCCACTCCCCTGATAGACAAGGCACAGAAAAGTCAGGCGGGTGCCTAGGATCACCCGGACCACAGCCCAGCCTCCCACCTCGATGCTGAAAGAGTTTCTATAGGAAGGAATGTTGGGACATTGAATAGATGTTTGGTAGAAGTGTCTTGCCTACAGACTGGGGCATACAGGTCCTTGAAAGCAGTCTCCTATACAAGTGGTTCCTCTCCATCTGCTGTGGTCACAGACTGACTTTGTGACTATAAAAGAAAGAGGCAGGGCAGCCTACAGAGAGGCTGGGTCCAGATCCAGGGGAATTCCCTGGTGCCCTGGGCACAGGCCTTCTGCTCTGCAGCCTGCTGGTTCAGCCATGCAGGGGGAGAGGCCTTTGAAGTCACAGACCACCAATAAAATTGCAGCTGGCACCAGGAGCTCACAGGGCTCCAGGCGTGAGATTTTACACCACCGAGGGGCTGCGCCAGCACCGGCAGGGTTGGAATGTGCCCTGGACTTCTCCTTCCTCTGCAGGAGCTACCAGAGTGCCTCAGCCCCTGGCTACCCCATCACCCAATGAATAAAAACTGCAGCAAGGGCTGATGACCACAGAGGGGAGAAGGAAGAAGCAACTAGCAGACGAGAGCTGAGGCACAGGCAGCAAATAACCACAGTGGCAGCAGGCTGGGAGTCCAAGCCCACGGTGGGGACACAGGCAATTCTCTGCTGAGGTGGTGGGGGCCAGATGGTGAGGCCAGGGAAGGGAGAGAGCAATTAGGGTCAGAGTGGTCACAGCAACCTCCCAAAGGTTTAGCGTGGACAGACAGAGGCACACAGGCTAGAATAAAGGTGCACTTTCCTTCTTCCTCTTCACATCTTTGTTCTTTCTCTTCCCTTGTCTTCCTCCTTCTCTTCTCAGTCACTTTTAAACTATTTACATCTGGCCCTGTGCTGGCAGTGGCCCCATCTGCCTCCTTAAAGAGCTCATAGTCTGAGACAGACTCGAGAATGGACTTTGGGTCAGGGCCTGGAGGAAGAAGGCAAAGGGCAAGGGAACCTGGTCAAACATCATGGCAGCCCTTGGAGCTATGTGGGGAGCAGAGTTCACCTCTGGCATCATCCTCATCCATACCCAGAGTTTTCTATTGTCCTGCCCCCTGCCTCTTGGGAAGCAGCTGTTCACTCAACCCTTTGGAGGTGTTTGGTGATGGATGGGTTAATCCTTCAAGGGGGGTAAACAGATGATGCCCCATGGATTGGGCTGAGTGGGGACAGCCATTATCTGGAAGTTGTAGCCAGAAAGAGGAGCTGAAGGGGAGAGAGACCACACACATAGGGACTGGGCAAAGGGCTAAGAAGGGAAGGAGGCTGGAGGAGAGAGGAGGATGGGTGCTTCACTGCAGCCTGCCCCCAGGCCATAAGCAGCTCTCTGGCTTGGGCACAGGTACTTACAAGAGGAAACTGATTAGTCCAAAGGACCGGAAATCTTAATGGAGATGGTGGAGTGCGCAGGGGAGAGAGAGGCCTGAAGAGCAGAGAGCATTTTGGTGTCCCTGTTCCCATCATACCTCACAGGTGGCTTGCTCACTGGCCTTCCTTCTCACCCACCCCACCGCTCAGTGTTTTAGGAGGGACAAGCCTGGACCAGGAATGTGACAGCTATGGGAATTTCAGGTAATAGGGACTGGCTTCTGCTGCCTTACAAAGCTGTTGTCACCACTGGCCTTATTTGTCTTGGAAAAGCAAACTCTTCCCTGCGGCTGGTTTAAATGTGAGAGGGCCAACACCTGTGAGGGAGGTTCGCGTGGAGAAGGGTGAGTGGACCCAGATCCCATGCACACACGCAGCTGGCACCTTGGCCACCGAGGTTGCCAAGCCTGACTGCCTTGTCCTGTTTGGAGCCATAGAGGGAAGACACCATCATTCTGGGCAGGCACTTGGGAAATGGTGAGCTGGGGGATATTTTTCTACTTTATCCTGAATGTGGAGCTTCTGTACCCACCACCATCAAATCAGCATTAGGCATTTCTCTGGAATCTAACAAGGAATTGAGGGACCTACCTGCTGTGCACAATTGCAGCTTAATACATGACACAGTTAATGCAGCTAAGCAAGTTCGCTTTTTGCTAATTGTTGACAAAGGCATTTGCATGTGGAGAAAAATCTCTCTCTAGGAACATTGGCTGGCATTTTAAAAATTAAGTCTATAAGAATGTACACAGGCAGGTAAGGCTTGTTTCCTTAAAGTAGTCACCTAGGAGGCCAGCATTCAATGGGATACGCATGTTTTGCTTCAGACCCTGCCTTGTCGCAAAAAGAAGTTGAGGTACCAGTCAGTGAGGGTTGGGATATTGCTGAGCAACCCTTGTCCTATGTGGCAAAATATTTGCTCAAATTGCACCTTAAGAAAGGAGAATGTATGCTGCCTGAGGCTGTAGTAGTAGGAGAAAGAATGAGAAAAAGTCAGACTATTCTTGTGTGTTGGGTTGCGTCTTGTTGCTTTTATTAAATCTTGTGAGAATGAGGCAAAATCAGGCTAGCATTAGCTGGTCTTCAAGAACAGAGGGTAAGGAATGTTGCTTTGCCAAGGTGCTGCTCTGCTGCCTGCAGCCTGAAATCTAAACTGACTTGAGAATTCAGTAATTTGGAGTCTTGCTGGGTTGCAAAAGTGTGATATTGTGATTTATGATGAGAAATCATAGTTCCTGGCAGAGCTCCTAAAACACTTGGAATTTCCTAAATGCTGAAAAAGGTAATGTGTCTTTTGTAATGTTAATGAGATGACTTTGGGAATGCCCCTAGGTCACCCAAGAGGAACCAACCAAGTGATTAGAGGGTTGGATTTACAGTCTCACCACCAGGGAGGGGAGAGGGGCTGGAGGTGAATGGATTGCCAATGACCAATGGTTAGATCAATCATGGCTATGTAATGGAGATCATCAAACCCCAAAAGGACAGAGTCAGGAGAGGTTCCAGGTTGGCAAACACAGGGAGACTCCGGGAGAGTAGTGTGCTCAGAGGGGTTTCCGTCCCTCTCCCCGTACCTTGCTCTGTGTGTCTCTTCATCTGGCTCCTAATTCGTATTTACCATCTTTTGTAATAAACTGGTGATCCAAACAGTAAACTGGTTTCCCAACTGTAAGCCACTCTAGCAAATTAATTGAACCCAAGGAGGGATGATGGCTTCTGATTTCCAGCCAGTGGGTCAGAAACACAGGTGACAACCTGGACTTGCAGTTGGCATCTGAACTCAGGGGTGGTCTTTGTGGGACTGAGCCCTCAGCCTGTGGAATCTGGTGCTATCTCCCGGTAGAAGGTGTCAGAATTGGGTTGAATTGTAGGATATCTAAGCTGGTATCAGAGAATTCCTAGTATATGTAGAAAAACCCTGAAACACATTGGAAATGGGGATCAGAATCATTAAAAAGCCAACTGCTTCTGAGGCATCTGGGTGGCTCAATTGGTTGAGTACCTGACTCTTGATCTCAGCTTGGGTTTTGATCTCAGGGTCATGGGTTCAGGCTCCACACTGGGCTCTGTGCTGGGCATGAAACCTACTTAAAAAAAAAAAAAAAAAGCCAACTGCTTCTGTGCCTCAAACTGAAGAGAAGGCATGAATCTGGCAGAAGATGTTCCTCCGTAGAGCACTGGGAGCCTGGTGGTCTAGGAGGGCATAAGGGTGTTGTCTTCCCACTCAAGCGTCTGTTTCAAATGGCTTCAAGATAGTTGCCATTAAATGGAGAGCACTTGGCATCCTGTTGGCCTAAAACTGTTGAATAGGCAAGAGTTTTAGTAGTAGTTACTTGCTCATGGAATGACCAGAAGCAAAAGTATTTCAAAAGCATTTGAGGAAATTATTATACCAAAGGAACCACAATCCTGTCTTTGAAAAGCTTGTTCAGTCCTTAAAATTATCCGTGGCACCCAGTCCTGCACTAGTCTAAAGAACCCAAATAGCCTCCTGAGAGTCCATATTTGCAGTGACCCGGACAGTGGACAAGGGAGTCCCTTCTATGGAGCAGAACAGGGTTTCCATCAGTAGAATCAACTTTGGGATGACGATTTGGGAAGCAACAGCCCAAAAATAAGTATATATTAAGAGTAATATGCACTTAATGCACAAAACTTGAAAAACTGAGATAAATATCTCCCCATGTCAACCTTCCTGCAAATAACCTATCATTCAATCACATTATATGATTTTGGTATAAGTCAGGCTTTTTTTAGGGCCATCTATTTATATATTTACTTGTTTATATATTTGTCTGCTAAGAAATTGCATTATGCTATATTTACTGTTTTATATTCTGCTTTTTTTAAACAGCATTTTGTTATAAATATCTCTCTTAAAGAATATTCTTTAAGAATATTCTTAAATATTCTTCTCAAACATGATTTTTAATGGCTGAATAATATTCCACCATGCAGAGCTCATAAAACTGGACACTTAGATTATTTTCCCTGTCTTTGGATAAATTCCTTTACATGGAGATACCAGGCCACAGGACACAGACATTTTTACAACTTGATACACACTGCCTGGTGCCTTCTAGTTTTTACCAGTTTACACTTCCTCTGGCAGTCCTTGAATGTGCCCATTTTCCCATTCCCTCTACCACGTGGGCTGACACTCATTTCATCTTGGGGATGATGAGGTCTGAGACCAGCACTGCCCTTGTTCAGTAGAACTGTTACCTGAGTGTTTGTTTTTGGCTCTGGCCACCCTGGAAGATGATGAACTTTTACATATTCACACTGAAGATTTTCCTCTGATCATCTCCTTGCTGAGCTCAACAGAAACCTGTGGGTAACCATCATTATGACATCTCCAACTTTGTACTTCATCATTCAGGGTGGTCCTGTGGGTCCTTGTACCATCTGCAGAAGTCCTAGCTGCTCCCTCAAGACAAATCCCAGAAAGAAGGGACCCCTTAGGGTCTGAGCAGGAATCATACAGCCACAGATCCTCAGGTGCTTACTTGAAATAGAAAATGCAGCACCTTTCCTCATTAATAGTCATCTCCATGATTGCCAGATTGTTCTTTCCAGTCTGATGACCTGCTGTTATCACCAACAGATTTCTGATAACAAAAGTAGTCCTTGTTCTTGGTAGAAATTATTTTAAAAAAGGCATAAAGAAGAAAATAAAAGTGAGACCAGACCTCCAGAAGAAAAACCCCACACTGTTGACATTTTGGTGTATACATTTCCAGAATTTTCTTCTCTACATGTTTTTCTCAGAATTGAGATACGTAAGTGTACAACTTGCTTTAAACATTATAAAGGGCTTCAGTTTTCAACATTTGTCATAATCATTTATAATGGCTGCCTAATATTCAAACACAAGTATTCTAGAACTTTTTGGCACATTCCCTTATTACTGCATGTTTAAGTGTTTCCAATCTTTTTTATAACAAAACCTGTAATGCTTCATACATATCTTTGTGCATAAGGCTTATCCTCATTTGGATGGTTTCCCCCATAGTCAATTCTCATATGTGGAACACAATTCTCATATGTGTTTCAAAAGGAAAGATGCATGGCTATAGGTGATGTGGGAGGAATATTACCTGGGGGAAGACCATCTGGCTGTGGGCCACATCCCACCATACTGGGATTAAGGATCAGATGTAAGATAATGATAATCACTGTCAAAGGCCAAATAATGTGCCCCCCAAAGATGTCCGTGATGGATTCCCCTGAACCTATGAATATGTTACTTTATGTGGTAAACAGGATTCTGCAAATGTGAGTTGGTTAAGAATTTTGAGATAGGAATTATCCCGGATTATCTGGCTGGGCCAATGTAATCGCAGAGGTCCTAGATAGGGGGACACAGGAGCATCAGAGTTATAGAAGGAGATGTGACAACAGAAGCAGAGATCAAAAGAGAGAAAGAGAGATTTAAAGACGCCACGCTGTTGGCTCTGAGGACTGACGAGGGGACCATGAGCCAAGGAATGCAGGTGGCCTCTAGAAGCTTAAAAAGGCAAGGAAGCTTCTCCCTTAGAGTTTAGAAGGAGTGAGTCCTGCCAACACCTTGATTTTAACCCAGTGAGGCTGCTTTGGGGCTTCTGACCTCGAGAACTCTAAGAGAATAAATTTGTACTGTTTTTAAACCATCAAGTTTGTGGTAACTTGTGACAGCAGCAATAGGAAATGAATACAGTCACCAGTCTATGATAGGAGCTGAAATGTCACTGAAATAGATGAAAAATGTTGTATAGGTCCCATTCCCATACACGATCTTTGGATATCAGTGTAACACACAGGTTTCTTTCTTACTTCTACTGGTCCTGGCGACTCTGAGAAGCACATGCCCTCCATATAGCAGCCCAGGGGTCTATGTGCAAACCATGTGGTCTCCTTCATCAATGAGGCAGAAGAGAGAGGGAAAACCTTGCAGGGACATTTTCCTGCCTGGGGCTGGAAGTTCCTTCCTCTCACAGCCCGGGGCCAGAGGCCAGCGTCTGGCTCTGACCTGCCTCTAAAGGGCTTGGAAAGTGTAGACCGCCTGCTGCCAGTAAGGGGATGGGAACTGAGGATTCACAGATGCCAGTAAAACCTTCCTCGGAGTACCTGCAGCAGGCAGGAGAACACAGTCTCCACTCTTCTGACCCCGTATCTCACACATGGTTTGATGACTCGCATTTGCCAGGTGCATGGTGTAAACACCAGGCCTCCTGACCAGCAGACAGTTGTCTCAAGCTGGCAGCCCTAATCTGCTGAGATTCTGAAACTGAAGGACACCTGCTATAGTGCTGTTCTCAGAAAATGAGTGGTTTGTTTTATCATCTGAGCTTTGGATGTCTTAAATATACCTCCCAAGAAGTCACCTGGTTCAGAAAACTGCAGAGGAACCATGGCGATCTGCAGAAGGCCAGCTCCTACCCACTTCCCTTACTCCCATGTTCGCTGTTTTTATTCATTGCAGCATTGTGTTCCTGACCGTCACTCTTTCCAACTTCACACCCAATCAGCTCCTGAATCCTGCTGCTTCCGTCTTTCATTGGTCTCCCGTCTCTGCCTCCTCTTCTCCCTGCCTTCCTCACTGCCATTTGCCTACTCTCCTGATTCATGATAGCTGCCTCCCAGCCCCAGCCCCACAGCTGGCCTCATACCCTACGTGAAGCTCTCATCGTCGCTCCCCTGCTCCCAGCCCTCCAGCAGCTCCCTGCCACCTTATGAATTTATTTCAGACTCCTGAGTGACATTTCAGGGCCTCTTGCCATGATTCCAGTCTACCTCTCCAGCTTCATCTCCTCCTCTGCGTCTTACATGGCAGCCAAGCAGGATCCTGGACACACCATGAGCATGTCCCAGGCTTCTCCATCTCTGGGCCTTTAATGTCACTGCATTGATAAAATTCCTCATTTCCCCCACCTTTTGGCCTGTTGAAGTCCTATCTGTTCTAAGGTTTGCCCAAATGTCCTTTCTTCCACAGGCTTTCTCCGCCTGTCACATGGAAGTGGGTCCTTCTATGCATTCCGTAGTCCTTTCAAATAATCTCGGAGTGTTATCAAATTTGCCTTGTATTGGGGCTATTTGTGCAAGTCTTACCTTGTGCACTAAACTGCAAGCCCTCACAGGGCCAGGAGGGCGAGCCCCTTGAGGTTTCCATCTCTGCAGGCAATAGGGAGCCTAGTAGAGTTCTTGTACACCGTGCCAGGTCAGTAAGCATTGACTGAATTGATCTGGTGCCCCTCCACATGCAGACAGGCTGAGAGTCAGAGAAATGAAAGGGCTTGCCCCAGGTCAGAAACTATAGCCCCGACTCATGACACAATCTTTTCCCCTTGACGTTGAGATGGCCCACAGAGCTGCAAGTCCCATCTCTGGCCATTCAGCAAGCATTCACTAGGTGCTAACCATAGTCCAGCCTATGTCCAGCATTAGGTGGAGCAGGCCCTGGCCTCATGGGTGGCTTACGGCAGTGAGAAGACAGGGAGAGGAGGAGGCACGGCTGAGCGGGGCAGGCAAACCCAAACGTGTGGTAATCCGTGCTAGAGGGAAGAAACAGAGTGCTAGGGCAGCACCTCTGTCCAGGCCGGAGGTGCTGGGGGGAGTCAGCAAAAGCTTTCCTGGAGTACTGTTGACTAAAACAGCCGGCTGAAGAGGACTAAGAAAAGAACAGCTTTCATGCAGAGGGAACAGAATATTTAAAGGCTCTGAGGTAAGAAGCAGCAAGGACTACAAGAAGGCCAGGGTGGCTAAAGCATAGGGAGGGAGGGACACATTGGCAGGAAATGAGACTGCTTAGGGAAGGGGGTCTGATGGCCACATACAGGCAGGGTTGTGGTTGGAAGTCGGGTATGGAAAAGTGAGCGGACACTGGTGGGGGGACAAGGGAGATGAGTGGGGAGATTGTTGGAGACATCAGACAAGAATGAGTGGAGGCCTAGAGTAAAGAGGTCCCAGTGGGACAGAGGAAGGCAGATGGACTGCCACCCCCAGAGACTCTCTCAGTGATCACGCACAGTGAGCCCACAATAGAAGGCACATGGGAGTAAATAATGCCTTTGCCAACTACTGGTTTGGGCAGACTGGGTTGAGAAGTCAGTTCTGTAGCCTGGGCAGGACCTGGAGTCTCTCTGGTTTTCATTTTCAGAACTATATAGAGAAATGGGTGAAGCCTCTTAGCCCATGCCAGTAAAACCATCTAGATTCCCTGACTGAATAGAACTCTAGACAACCTCTCAAGAATGACATTATTTATGTTCTCTTAGTTATCATTTTACCCTGGAGGAGGGGGTCTGTATATGGAAAAAAATGCTTTAAAAAAAATTGGCAGCTCTAAGAACTTGTCATTGCAGACTGGCCTTTGCAAGGTGGATAAACCTTTGCTTTTCAAAAAAAAAAAAAAATGCAGCCAGCCACTCATTGGATTAAGAGTGTAGAAAAGCAAACGTGTTCAAATCTTAAACACATCATAATTTTAAGCATCCACAAGTGTTTAAAAAGTGTTAGCTGCTATGAGCACATACATCCATTTACTAGTTAAACATCATAACCTGTTTCTTTTCTAAACACGTGGGCAGGAGAACAGAGGACAGTTAACATGTTAAACACACTGACATGTTTATAATGTGTTGCAAGAAGGTGTTTAACTTTTTGTGCTCCAGAGCTAAACACTTTGGAATTAGAGGGTTGGCTAATTCTGCCTCCAGTTAGTATGGCTATCACCTAGCGGTCGCCTTGGCCCTAAACAGATACCCCTTTGGAAACACAGACAATCGAGTGACAGCCTGGATTCCATGACAAGCAGTGCAGGCTGCTTACTGCAGGATCTTGGGTGCAGATGAAATATATGTTTCTGAAAGCAAATGAGAAAAGGACCTAGTTTTGAATCCAGGAATTGCAGAACCCAGCCCATACCCCAGTTAGCATGATCCATTTCTTCTCTCAGGTGTTGGGTCTTTCACCCTGGCTCAAGCTTCCATAGAGAATAAATAGAGTTCTAGCCACTAAATTGGAAAGAGAGAGAGAGAGAAGGAAGAAGAAGAAGGGGAGAAAGGTTGAATACTTGTGTGGGTGCTTAATAGGTTATCATTTAGTGCCTAAAATAACATAAATTTATTATCTTACAGTTCTAGAGGTTAGAAGTCTGTAAATGGGTCTCCTTGGGCTAACATCGAGCGTCAGTACGGCTGTGTTCCTTCTGAAGGCTCTATGGGAGAAACCATTCGTTGTCTCTTCTAGCTTCTAGAGGCCGCTCACATGCCTTGGGCTCGTGCCCCCCGTCCCCCTCCCCAGAGCTAAACACTTTGGAATTAGAGGGTTGGTTAATTCTGCCTCCAGTTAGTATGGCTATCACCTAGAGGTCGCCTAGGTGACTGACCTATCACCTAGCTGCCTAGGTGGCTGCATTTTTCTTTTTTGAAAAGCAAAGGTGTCTTCAAAGGCAGCAAGGGACAGTTGAGTTTCTCCTTACTCTGTCACTTTGACACTAACCTCTCTCACCTCCCTCGTTCACTTCTAAGGGCCAATGTGATTACACTGGGCTCACCTGGGTAATTCGGGATCCCCTCCTTAAAGTCAGCTGATCAAAAACTTGAACTCTCTCTAGCCATGCAAAACATTCATAGGTTCCCCAGATTAGGACACAGACTGGTCTGGGAGGCATTATTCTGCTTGCCTCGAGGTGTTATAGAAAGAAATAGCAAGAGGGACAGGGACTAAGAGAAAAGAAATTATATGAAATTACACAAATTTGGAATCCTGTTTAGCCTGGACTGAGAGGCCATCTTGGACAAGCATCAGATGGTGGTCTGGGGGCCTGGGCCAAAGGGCAGGGGGAGGCACTTGGTCACAGTGTAAGCCATTTCAGGGGTCCTGGTGCTGTTGTCTTAAAACTCATTGTATCAGTGAGGGTATGGGCTACGCTGCTATAATAAAAGTACCCCCAAATATAATGGCTTAGACAAGAGAGAAGGTGATTTCTTTTTCACAGTAATAGCGGAGGCAGGCAGTCCAGGACTGTTGCTCTTCTACCCTCAAGCATCTGGCTTGTGTTCCTAGGTCCAAGGACATTGGTCCAGTTTTGCTCAACTTCTAGCCTAGAGGAAAAGGAGGAAAGGACCAGAGGAGGGCATGTACATTCCTTTTAAGGGCATGATATAGAATAGAATTTCTCAACTTTGACACTGTTAACACTTTGGGCTAGATAATTCTTTTTTTGTGGAGGGTTGTTTTGTGCATTGTAGGATGTTTAGCTGCATCCCAGGCCTCTGCCAGTGGAACACCCCCAGTTGTGACAACCAGAAATGTCTTAGGGTGGAGAGGGTAGGACCATCCCTGGTTAAGAATCCCTGATTCAGGGGCACCCGGGTGGCTCGGTTGGTTAAGCATCAAACTCTTGGTTTCATCTCAGGTCTTGATCTCAGGGTCATGAGATCCAGGCCTATGTCTGGCTCCGCTCAGCCCAGAGTCTGCTCGAGATTCTCTCTTCCTCTCCCTCTGCCCCTCCCCCAGCTCAAGTGTGCTCTCTCTCATAAATAAATAAATAAACAAACAAACAAATAAATAAAATCTTTAAAATGAAAAAAGAATCACTGATCTGGAAAAGGAACGTATTTCTTCTGGTGTTATCCTGTGGCCATAATAAGCTAGGCAGTCATACACCTGTCTAGAACTTAGGAGTTCTATTATAAAGCAAGAGAGAATGGGGGTGCCTGCATGGCTCAGTCAGTTAAGTGTCTGCCTTTGGCTCAGGTTATGATCTCAGGGTCCTGGGATCAAGCCCCGCATTGGGCTCCCTGCTCAGCAGGAAATCTGCTTCTCCCTCTCCCTGTGCTCTCTCTCTCTCTCTCTCTCTCTCTCTCTTAAATAAATAAATAAATAAATAAATAAATAAATAAATAAATAGCAACAGAGAATGAATGTTTGAGAACAACTATTTGCATCTATTTCAGGCATCTGGGATTCCAAATTATTGAATCCTACCTCGTATCCAAGATACTGGTCTAGCATGCACAACAAGAGGGAAGGGACTGAGGGTGGTCACCAGCAGGAGGAATTTTTTCTGAGGTCCCTGGCCAGAGCTCTGGATGGTCATCTGCCCTTCCTTGGGCAGAGCTGCCTGAGGAGGCTGAGCTATCACTGTAGCCTGGCTTCCCAAAGCTGGGGGCAGGGTGCCCAAGGGATTTCTGGAAGCCAGGGCCCTGTCATTCTTATTCACATATCATGAAACATGGCTTGACTGCCAGGGGGCTCTGGCCTGGGTGCTCTCAATTGTCACCTCTTGTTTTGCCTTTGGGAGAGACAGGGTGACCTTGGGGACTCAGTGGGCTAGATCTGTATAAGGTAATGCACTTAAAAGACAGAACAGGGTTCTAGTTCTGTTTGTGCCATTTATTAGCTATGTGACTCCTTAATGCCTTAATTTTCCCCATCCATAAATTAGGACCTGTCATATCCTGCATTGAGGGAGGTTGTTGGGAGGATAAAAATTAGGTAATGCATGTAAAAAGACAGTGCCATTCTTAAGACTTTATAAGCACTTGGTAGATGGAACTCATTTATCCCTTTGTTCCTCAGCTATTTGCTGGGTACCTACTATATGTGAGGCTCTACCTACTACATCTGAGGTTTCTGGGAATGTGAACATAGCAGTAAGCACACCTTCTCAATAGTTGTACTGTGGCAGTTAATGCTGTTGTTATGATTGTCATCACAATTGTAGAAACAGGCCTAGAGATTGACTGTCTCCCAGTGAGTGAATGAGGCTGAGCCAATGAACTCTGGGGCTGAGTATGTGGGAATGAGGCTGGGTGCTGTTGAGGTGCGGATGCTGGATGGGGCCAGTTGGGTAGAGTGGAAAGGGAAGAGTGGGGGTTGAATGATGTAGAACAGCCAAGGACTGGGTCATATAAGCCAGGAGCAGGGCTTCAGAAACTCCTGGGAATCCAGAGGACATGAAAATAGGGCTACTGTCCTGGGACTTACAAATGGCGGGGAGAGGTGAGCCATAAGAAGGAAGGCAGGAGGACAGGGATAAGCAGCTGAATAGTAGAGCTACTTGGGTCCAATTGGAGAAGCTGAGACCTGGCTGAGGTCAGGGTCACTGCTAGCACCACTCCCAGTGAAGCGAGGCTTGCTGATGAGACAGGGAGCGCTGTGTCTTTAGAGTGACTGGAGCGCCCCGCAGATAGCCTAAGAGAAAGCCTGGTACACACAGGATGGATCCTCGCCTCCCTGCTCCACTTCCAACCCCTGTGCTATAACACACCTCTTGGCAAACTGAGTATGAAGGCAAGTTTGGGAGGCAGGTCACCTCCATTAAATCCTCAGGGAGCCACTGAGTTAATGATGGCCCCCAGGGCAGTTAGTCTCAGACTTTTTCCATCCACACTCACTCTTAGCAAAGAAAAAAACCTCATACATCCCTGCTTACTAAAATGGAAGCCCTTCTTTCTAGAATATAACTTAAATTCCATAGTCAATCATTATAATCGCTCCCTTTCCCCTTTTGTTTCATTGTACTATCTTGGCAAAACCACAACCAAGGTTAAATCCAACTCCCCATTTCCTCCACGCAGGTTTGGGGATAGAATGCAACCATGCTGACAGCTCTCACTTTAAATTCATGCCCACAATTTTCAAGAAGGCCTCAGTTGCTGCCAGGTCACCATCCTCTCCTGTCCACTCACTCCCCCACTCCCCTAGGTGAGGACTTTACACTGTCTCTTCTCTCTCCAGCCCCTGAACACCTTTCTCCGGTGTGACTTTGCTTCCCTCTTTACGACAAAGTTGAAATAATCAGAAGAGAATTCCCACAGACTCCACCAACACATCTCCCTCGACCCCAGCATGGATCTGCCCTCATGTCCTCTGGTTCCTTGGCTGTAACTTGATGATCTTTCTGTGCATCTCTCTAGAGCAACCTCTCCACCTGTACATCAGATCTCACCCTTGTCACCTACGCAAGGGCATTGCTTTCACCATATTGCCCACTTCTCTCCTCCATTTACGATTGTTTATTCTCTCCTGAATCCTTTCCATGCATACAGGTGTTTGATCATCTCTCCCATTTTATAAAGCCCTCTTCTTGAGCCCACTTCTCCTGCAACTTTTTGTTTGCTTCCCATTTGCAGCAAAACTTCTCCAGGAAGTTGTCTGTACTTACTATCTCCAATTTGTTTCCTCCAAGTCTTGCTTGAATAAACAATTTTATTGAGATATAAAATGTGTTTCTATTTAAGGTATATAACTTGATGGTTTGTTATAGGTATACATTGTGAAAAGATCACCAAAACCAAGGTCAATAACTTATTCATCACCTCTATATAGTCCCTGTGTGTGTGTTGAGAAGGTTTAAGATCTATCCTCTTAGCAAACTTCAAGTGTACAACCCAGTACTGTTGATTATTATCACTGTGCTATACGTTAGATCTCCACAATGCATTCATCTATTTATCTTGTATAACTGAAATGTTGCACCCCTTGACCAACATCTCATTTCCTCTTCCCCTACCACTGCTCCTGGCAACCACCATATACTACTCACAGCTTATATGGATTTGACTATTTTAGATTCCACATATAAATGCAATCATGCAGTATTTGTCTTTCTGTGTCTGGCTTACTTCACTTAGCATACTGTCCTCCAGGTTCATCCATGTTGTCACAAATGGGAGGATTTTCTTTTTTAAAAAAGGCTGAATACTATTACATTGTACATGTTTGTGTGTATATATATATATGTATATATGTATATATATGTAGGGAGAGATAGATCATTTAGGACTTACCATATGTTGACTATTATGAATAATGCTGTAATAAATATGTGAGTGCAAATATCTCTTCAAGATACCAATTTCATTTCCTTTGTATATCTACCCAGAAGTGGGATTGCTGGATAATATGGTAGCTCTGCTTTTAATTTTTTGAGGAACCTTAATACTGAGTTCCATACTGGCTGCACCAATTTACTTTCTCACCAACTGTGCACAAGGGTTCATTTTTCTCCACATCCTCACCAACTCTTGTTATATTTTGTCTCTTGGATAATGGCCATTCTAACAGGTTTGAGGTGATATCTCATTTCTAACTTTGATTTGCATTTCCTTGATGATCAATGATGTTGAGCACCTTTTCATGAACCTAGTGGTCATTTGTTTGTTTGTTTGTTTGTTTGTTTTAAGAAATGTCTGTTCAGGTCCTTAACCCATTTTTAACATTTTTTTAAACTGTTGAGTTGTAGGAGTTCCTTATATATTCGGGATATTAACCCTTATCAGATACGTGGTTTGCAGATATTTTCTCCCATCTCCTATTCTGTAAGTTGCCTTTTCATTCTGTTGATTGGTTTCTTTGTTGTACAGAAGCTTAGTGGTTTGATATAGTTCCACTTATCTATTTCTGCTTTTGTTGCCTTGATGTTGGTGTCAGATCCAAAACATTGTTGCCAAGATCAATGCCAAGAAGCTTTTCTTCTACTAGTTTTACAGCTTCAGATCTGACATTTAAGTCTTTATTTTTAAAAGTTTTTTCTTACATTTAAGTCTTTGAGTTAATTGTTCTCTATGGTGTTAGGTAAAGATCCCGTTTCATTCTTCTGCATGTGGATATCCAGTTTTCCAAGCACCAACTATTGAAGAGATGGTCATTTCCCCTTTGTATGTTCTTGACACCCTTGTCAAAGATCAGTTGACCATAAACGTGTGGATTCCTCCCTTTCTTTCTTAAACCCACCCCAATCACTCTTTTGCCCCCAGTGCTCAACAAACTGCTCTTACCAACCTTCATATTGCTGGACTCAGTCTCAGTCTTGACCATTTAACCCATCAACTGCATTTGATGCAAGCTGACCACTTTTTCCTCCTTGATACATGTTCTCCACTTGACTTCCAGAACATCATGCTGTCATTGTCTTTCTTCTACCTTGCAAGTTACTCCTTCCTGGTCTCCTTTGTTGGTTCCTCCTCATCTCCTTGACCTTTTAGGGTTTATATACCCCAGGATTCAGGCCCCTTTGTCCCCTTCTCTTCTTCATCTACATTAATTCTTTTGGTGATGTCACTTGATCTCACGGCTTTGCACATCAAATATCACTGATGATGCCCAAATTTCAATTTATACCTTCAGCCTTCAAGATCTCTACTTGGATGTCATAGAGAAGATACCTCGACTCAATTTACTCTTCTGATCTGTCCCCGTGCCTACTGATACCTCATAAACCTGCTCCACTCGCAGCCATCTCCATTTTAATGGCAACTCCATTCTTTCAATTGCTTAGGCTTTCCACCTTCATGGCTATCATCTTGATTGGAGCCTCTAAAATTTCTCACCTGGATTATTATAAAAGCCTCCTAATTACTTCCACCTTTGTCCCTCTGCAGTCTATTCTCAAAACAGCAGCTAGAGGGAGTCCTTTAAAATTTAAATCAGATCATGTCATTTCTTAAAACCTTTCAATGGCTCCCATTTCCCTAAGACTTTATAGGGAAGTCTGTCTCAACTCTACCTCTCTGAACTTACTTCGTACTGCCTTCCTCTCATGTATGCCATTCCATCCTAGTGACCACATGGCAATTCCTCAAGATCCCAAGTGTCCTCCACGGTACAAAACACACTGTTCACTTTCCTAGAATGCTCCTTTTCCAAATAGCCACATGACCTACTCCCCCAACTCCCTCAAACCTTTGCCCAGATGTCACCATTTCAATGAGACCTACTCTGACTCCATATACCCTACAACCTACCTCTACTTAAATCCCAACCCACCTTACCCTATTCTGCTTATTTTCCATAGTAGTTATCACTTTCTGACATGCCATGAAATTCCTTATTTTTTAATGTTTATTGGTTGTAAGTCTCTTCCTGATAGAATATAAATTTAATGAAGGCAGACTCTTGTGTTTTTGTTCACTGATTCATCCCAAGGGCCTAGAACAATGACTAGAATGTATAGTGAACACTAAATATTTGTTGGATAAATGCACAGGAAAAACTGTTCCTGTTATGGGAAGACCTCTATGAAGGATGTCTGCCATTCATCCACCTGTCTGTCTACCTCCTATCCACCTATGCATCCAGGTTAATCATTTAACAAGTGTGTTTTTTGAATGTCTGGTCCTTTTTTATATCCTATGCTTTGTCCTGTGGGAAAATTGTGTCTACTCTAAAAGAACTTCCAATCAAGTTAGGGGGAAAAGCCCAGACACGGGAATCATTAAAAAGACGTTAGGCATTGTTAATCTAAGCCAGAATTAAAAGCATAGATATTGTTACTCTGGAGGGCTGGTGACAGAGGTGGTAGCACAATATTTATGGCCTGGCACTCCAGTGGATTTGAGGGTCTAAAGATCAAAGAGTCTTCAAGGACCCCACATACTGCATGACCCGGGGATGCTGGAATCTGCTGGGAGGTGGGGAGGGAAGAAGCAGCCTTCTACAGTCCTGGCAACCCTGAGACTGAGAGAGGGACTGTTACCCTGCCTATTTCCTCTGTGTTTTACCTAGCCCCCTGAGACTCCTTCCCCAGGAGCTCTGGGAAAGTTTTAGGCCCTGGGAAAAGGGTGATCATGAGCTGCCTCTGTCCAGAGAGTTGGCCCTCCCTAAAAGGCAGCATCCTTGACCCTTGGGGGAGCTGGAATCCCCAGCCCCAGCAGTGAGGAATGAGAGCCTAGAAGCCAGGCCCTGGCTGTCCTCAGCCCAGAATCCTCTGTCTCACCCCTGAACCAAATTCTGAAAGAAAAACAGTCCTCATCCTAGAGCCCTAAGCTAAACAGCTCACAGCTGGCCAGCCTACCAAAACAAGTAAGCCAGGTACCCTGTGATCCACAGAACCAGAATGAGAGACACCCATCCTCATCTTGATCCTCTTTGTTCTGTGGCATCATGAAGGCTTGTGGGAAGGGGAGGCAGGGAAACACATGAACACATCTGGAGGTGTTGCTGCTGCTCAGGGGAGGATGCATGAACAGGGACTCAGGAAGGAGGCTGCTGGGAAATTTTACATGTGTACACCCCCCCACACACACACACATACACACATACTGCTGGCAGTAGCTGGTACCACCCAGGCCATGCTCTCTTGGGAAAGCTGATTCCTGGTGAAGGGGGCGGTGGAACTGGGAGTAGCTCAGTCAGCTCTTGACTTCTCCCCCCAGAGCTCTGAGGGTGCCTCTTACACCATACAGCTATTTATATGCAGACGCCAAGGACTTAATCCTCAAGAGCGTGCACTAGAGGTGAAATCACTCAGACGAAACTCATTTTGCTCACAGGGCCTGTTTGCTCTGTTTCATTGCCCCTGCTTTTAGCTTCCTCCTTCCTCAGAAACTCATCATCCAGGCCTCTAAAACGAATCCAAATGCTTCTCTCAAGCTTTACAACTTTTCATACCAGTGATTCATATTTACTGTAGTAGGTTCAGAGAAACTAAAAGGCAAACTGAACGTTCCAGTCACCCATAATCCCCCCTCCCCACCAGAGAGAACTACCTTTGGGAGCACACTGGCCAGGCCTGTGCCTAGGCACACACATACACAGGCGGGCAAGTCATTCACTGTGCTGTTAATCAGTGCAGGTTCTCCCCGCTGCTTCCTCCTCTAGCCTAAACCCATGCATTCTCCGCCTGCGGAGCTTCAGGGCAGAAGGAAGCAGAAGCTGTCCCTACTTCTGGCTCTCAGGAAAACCCCAGCTCCCTGAAGAGTTAAGTATTAAGGAAGGGGTGCATGGGGGCTTGGGAGGGGGACCAAGACAGAGCCCAGCATGATAGGCCTCAAGGTGCAGGGAACCTGACCTGTCCGGGTAGCACCTGCAGAGAGGACAGGACACTTGAGAAGATGCCTGCCCCCAGGGAACAGCTTGAAGGCACCTGAACTCCCAGGCTTGCTGAAGAGTGCCACCCCACACACACACACCTCCCCAGCCATGAAGAGCCACATATCTGCAAGGGGTCTATGGGCTTGACCCTGAGGATGTCACAGCCACCAGAGACAGGAGGCTAGAGGCTGGCCTCCTATTTTCTGGGCACCATGTTAGCATGCTGGGTTCTCATGTGTCACTGGGTAGAAGAAACCCCAGTAATGCCTGAGAGGGAATTTCCTGCCTGCTGGGAGGGTAAAACTTGGAGTCAGATTTGAGTTGATTTAAATAAAATAATGACATGTAATACTTCTTGCATATCTCAACTTGTGGAGTATGATTCATACACACTACATGTATATGCTTTTAACAAAAATGGGGCCATTCTGTTCTGTTACCTGTTTATTTCACTCAGCACTGTGTCACATATCCTTCTCCATGTATTCATATGCACTCCCTCTTTGTGACAGTCACATTACATTCCGTCATGTGAATGTGTCACAAGTTACTCAACTGGCCGTTCTAAATACTTCCTAACCCAGTCTGCCTCTAAGACCCAAATGTCCAAAGGACTAGAAGAGGGGAGAGTCTTCATTTTGCTGCTGCCATCCGGAAGTCTGTGATGGCTCCTCAGATCTTGACTTCTCAGGGCTTGGTGCCCAGGAATGACTGGCAGCAGCTGGAGGATATGGCACCAGTAGTAACAATAATTAACATTTCTACAGCTTACAGGGCCAGGCCCTGTTCTCAGCACTTTCCACATATTTTCTCACTTAATCTTGTCAACAACTCTACGAGGTCGTACCATTTTATAGTTGGGGAAATCAAGTCTGAGAAAGAGAGAAAGTAGTAATGTGTGCAAGATCACCCAGTAAGTGGCTGTGCTGGGGATTTGAACCCAGCAATGTGGCACCAGTATGGTGCCTTTAACTACCAAACTAGTCTGCTTGGTTGGAGACTTCGGGCTGGCTATCAGGAACAAAAAGACTTTTTGATCTGTCCCCCTAAATTTTGACAAATTATATTGTGAGGCTTGATTTTTTTTTTTTTAACCAAGAAAATCATTTCTAGTTTCCCTCTATAGAATTCAAGAGTTCAGACCCCTTGGGCCAGTCATTCTAGGGCAAGGCCCTGCTGACTGACTGGTAGGCCACAGGTCAATATTTTGAACTGGTCCTGAGTCGTGTGGCCTGACACTCCTTCCCAGGATCGAAATGACAAGGACTTCCCCCTGATGACAAAGCCTTCTTCATCCTGTACCAATATGTTTCTGTGTGGAAGCTGACCCCATTACTGGGTTGAATCTAGTGGTTCTAACTGAGGGGTCCAGGGGCTGCTGTGTACTGTTCAGCTGTATATGGGGACTCTGGAGACACACCACAATCACTGAGCTGCTTTTGTAATCCTTGGGTCCAGACCTTGGGTTCCAAAGGAACCTTTGTGGGTAGGGCCTAGACTCGTACCTCTTGGAAAGGGCCCCCAGTGAATCCGATGCCCAGCCCTGGCCAAGGGGTTCAACCTTAGGTTTCCCTCTGCCTCAAATGCCGATTGTACAGAGAGTCTCCCATCCATCTCGGGCATGTTTGGTGTGGAGGTTGAGGCTGTGCGAGTGGCAGCTCCTTGGAGCATGCTGTCTGAAACCCAGAGTTGAGACCCTCCCTGCTGGCATCCAGGGACTGAGGGTGATTAGTGTCAACGGTCCTGCAATTGTGAACAATCCTAGAAGTGCTACTAATTGTTACTGGCACCATAAATAGATGGAGAAACTACTCAAACTGAACCATTCTGTAAACTTACAGTTGAATAATCAAAGGCTTTGGCCATTCTCAAGCTTAAGAGAACACTGTTTTTTGTGTGTGTGTTTTATTTTGCTTTCCCTTCTCTTTTCCATTTTCCTTAAAGGAGGATCAGAAAACAAATCAAAACAAACAGACAAGAATGCATTTTCTTGACCCAAAAGGGAGCCAAGTTACTCTGATTATGTACTTTCAGCCTAAGGTGGTGTACACATCTTCCTATCTACAGGTGTCTAGGCCTCTGATGATGG
Source organism: Canis lupus baileyi (assembly GCF_048164855.1). Classification (NCBI taxonomy): domain Eukaryota; kingdom Metazoa; phylum Chordata; class Mammalia; order Carnivora; family Canidae; genus Canis; species Canis lupus. Next base: position 50,403,084 of record NC_132848.1, on the reverse strand, counting down.
GGAGGGGCTTCAGCTCTGAGTTCCAGCCTTTTCTTCCCAGTAGCTAATCCCATCCCTGCTGCTACATTTTTTTTTAAAGATTTTATTTATTTATTTATTTATTTATTTATTTATTTATTTATTTATTCATTAGAGACACAGAGAGAGAGAGGCAGAGACATAGGCAGAGGGAGAAGATGGCTCCTTGTGGTGAGCCCCATGCAGGACTTGATCCCAGGACCCGGGGATTACAACCTAAGCCAAAGGCAGATGCTCAACCACTGAGACACCCAGGCCTCCCATGCTTCCGGTTTCTGAACTTGACCTCTGAGGCTAGACCGCTGGTGTGAGGACTCAGGGATAAGATTTGAAGCAGTGACCCTCTGGTTTCCCTGGAGTAGCTGAGGCAATGTCTCTTCGTAGCCCTTGTCTGTCAGATTCCAGGACCCTCTGCATGGCAAACAGTAGGCGGCTAGCAGGCTGGAGATCTCGCAGCCTACCCCTTTGGTGTGCAGGCCAGGACACTGAGAAGCAGAGAGTGGCACTAAAGTTCCTAAGGCCTCTTAGCTGAAGAGGGACAGTGCCTGGACAAGTACACAAGTCTTCAGGTCCTCCGGTCCTTGGTCAAACAGAGCAATGTTGTGTGTATGCCTAGGAGTGTGACTCTGGGTGGAGTGCCCCTCCGCCACCACCACCACCCCACGCCCATGCTGGGGGGCCAGCCTCCCCCAGGAAGTCACAGACTCTTGTCATGCTGTACCACAGACACAGCGGCTTATCTCATCTTTGGATTTCTGTAGAGGACAGATAATGGCATGCTCTTGCCTGATAGCACCTTCACAGGTCACCCATCCCAGAGTCTGCTGTGTTCAGGCTGCTTAAGACCAGGAAGGCTCTGCTTTCCAAAGGCATGATTCCTTAGTGGTGGCTTTCCAGCACCCATGGTACAAATTTGTTGAATTACTAAAAAACATTTATTTGCCACATTGGATCCTAGAACAGGAAAATGACATTAGTGGGTAAACTGGTAACATCCAAATAAAATGTAAACTTTATTTAATAGTAACCCACCCATGTTAATTACTTAGTTTTGAAAGACATACCCAGGTTGTGTAAGATGCTACCATTAGGGGAAACTGAGTGAAGGGGATCTAGGAACTCCCTTTACTGTCTTTGTAATTTCTAGAAATCTGAAATTATTCAAAATTAAAAGCTTATTAAAAAAAAACTATTTGGTAGAACATCCTCAGCTCTGGTTGCCTACTCTACCTCCATCTGCCTGAATCTGGCCCTCCTTTTCTTCTCTTACTTTGTTTCCCAAGAGAATAGGTAACAATCCTATTCTGCTGTGCTGACATTTTCTCCTGATGGCTTGCTCCAACAGGAGACCACTGTAGACCTCCTTAGAGACAGAGCAAGAGTCTGCACTCACCACAAAAATGAGATGAGCCCATGGGGGTGCAGTGGGTGGAAGCCTGCAGTGGGGCCCCACTTTGGGATGCAGGAGGGAGCCACGCTTCCAAGGGAGACTTAGGAGTCCTCTCTCCACTTTGGGGCAGATGTGATGGAGGCAGGCCGTTCAGAGGGATTATGTCCCCCAAGGTCTGCTGAACCTTTATCTCCAAGGAGAGGAAGACTGAAAGTTCATCCGTGGCCATGGGTCATGCCTTGTCATGGTCAAAGACATTTTAGGAGATAAAAATGAAAAGACTGAACCAGGAAAATGCATTGGAGGAGCAGCACTGGATGAGGAGGAGGAGGAGAAAGAGGAAGAGGAGGAGGAGGTAAGGGAGGAAAAGGGTGAAAGAGCTTGGTAGGTCATTGAAAAGCTGAGAATTGCGATCTCTGGGATCCGGTCACCCTGTCTCCCCATCTGCCTTTCACCTCCAGCTCCTTCTCATCTCAAGGACAGTTAAGATGTCAGGGATTAGTTGTGGCAGACAGCTGTAGGGAGCCTGTGTAGGGCACAGCAGGGGTGGACGCTGCCCTCCAGCTCTGTCAGAGGACCTTTCAAGTGGTTCAGGGGTTGAGTGGTCTCCGTAGCTGCTTGAGTAGGTCAAGGCCACATGCTTCTCAAAACGAGGGTGGGGTTCACCTGGGCAGGAGGCAGTGTGCTGGCCCATCACAGAATAAGCGAGGTGCACACAGAGCATCAAATGGTAACTAAACACTCTATTCCCAGAACTGTGCTGGGTGCTGGGGATCCACACAATATGACAGAGTTCCTGTCTGCTATATCCTGGAGCAGTGGTTCTCAAACTGTGGTTCCCGGAGCAGCAACATATGCATTATCTGGGAATCTCTGAGGAATGCAGAAACTCTGAGGGTGTGACCCGCTGTTCTGTGCTTTAGCAAGCTCTCCAGGAGGTTTGTGGGTGCGCCAAGGTTTGAGAGGTCCAGTCTAGATGCCATGCTGGCATGGAATGGGTGCTCGATGTCCAGGAGTGGACAGCAGTGGTACCTATGGCAGTAAGTAGGACTTTGTGGCTCCAGTCTCTCCTTCCCTACTGGCTCCGGGCCCATAGGCCCAAGATGGCACATCAAAGGTACCTGGCAGTGGAAAACCCAGAGCTCTCCCAGGCGCATTAACGGTAATACTAGTTATAGTAAGTGCAATGACTGACGCTGAGTGAGAACTCAGTATAAGTCAGCCACTGCTCCAGGGGCTTCCCATGCAACTTAACCCTTCACCCCACCCCAATCCTAAAGCAGGCTCTGTTATCTCCATTTTACTAATGAGGAAACAGATCTTAGAAGGTGTGCAATGAATGAACAATGTAGACAGCATTGTGTTGAGAGTGAAGAATCATCAGGGTGGGTGGGAAGGGTTGACCTGGGCATCATTTCAGCAGGAGGGCAGTCCTGGCAGGAGTGTCATAGGCAACATTGGAGATAAAGAGCCCAACGCTGTGGAAAAACTTTCTGCTTCCCCTTGATTCCCAGGAAGACCCTTGGGCATCAGGCACTTCCCAGAACCTTCCATCGTAGCCCCTTCCTCCTGAATATTGGTGACTGGTGTTCATTCATGCTCCACCTGTGTTTATTGAGAGCTTGAGGGGAAGCTGCAGCCATACCATGAGTCCCTACTTAAATGAGGGGCCCTGACTCTTAGCTTGGTCCAGATGGCCCTGAGAGCCTTGGAGCTAGAGTTCTGGGGAGCATGGGCAGGAGGTGAGGACCTCTAAGGTGCGTCTGCTCAGGGCCCAGAGTCCCCTCACCCCACCAGTCTCTGTGGCCAGCGGCTGCTCTGTTCCCCGCCAGGCCTCCCATGCAAACTGAGGAGCCTGCTCCCCCTCCGTCTGGCTAGCCTTTAGTTTGGGGGGCAGGGAGGGGCAGGGCTGTGGGCTGAATCCCCTGAAGAGACCTCAGTTTGTTCCCTGTCCCACCTTTAGGTTGAGTCCTGGCAGCCCTCCTCACTTGCCTCTCCACCCACCCCTCCCCAAGCCTCCCAGAGTTCTCCCACTGTGGGAGAAGGCCAGGGGTGGGCCCAGGAGCAGGCGAGGAGCACAAACCTGCGAGGTGCCCCTGAGTTAAGCCCTGTGCACTCACAGCTTTGCTGAGGCTCACTCTGCTCTCTGAGGGACTCCACTGGGGCAGTATCAGGGTGATACATATCCTCAATAGGATGGTGCTTGCAGGTTTGAGAATAGAGGACTCTTGGAGGGAAGGGAGGAATAGTTTGAAGGTAAGCAACAGTTAGAGGCAGTAGGTGCCGGCTTGCTCGCTGAGGTCCCTCCACGGTGTGGCTAGGAAGAGCCCAGTGAAATGTTTGCTGGAATGAGTAGCATGAGCCCTGCCAGGAAGCTAGGGAAAGCCCCCCCCCCCAAAAAAAAGCACCGCAGGATCACCCGGAGGATGAGCGCAATAGGAGGCAGCGTGCGCAGCATGGGGTGAAGAAGTTAAGGCAGCCTCCGTCCCAGGAGGATGAGTGTCCGGCTGAGCCTGGGAGACTCAGAGGCTGGCGGGGATTTCAGTGGATGAACACTGCAGAGAGATGCTTTCCAAGCGGGGCCATGGGCCAGGAAAAATGCGTGTAGGTAAGAAGGGCCATGGGGAATGAAGGAGTCACCCCGAGGCTCTCTGGCCCCCGGAGCCCTGGGCTGCACGTGTTCCCGGTCTGCAGCAGGCTCCCCCAAGGTCATTAACTGCGGCAGGGGAAACACCTGCCCCTGGTCTGCGCCAGGGGTTTTATGTCGTCTTCATTGCTTCGTGCTTATCTCATTTATGATTATAGAAAAGATTCTTGGCAGCTGTCACCAAATCCTAACAGAGCCTTTAATGTTCCTCGTATATCCTGAATGTGTCATTAATTCCACACTACACATTTATGCATTTCTTTCACTTGCAATAAAAGTCTAGAAAAATGTAACTTCAATAGAAATGCCTGTGAGGACAATAAAGCATATAAACACTCACTCTTCTAGCACTTGAGGTAGGTGTGTGAACACATAAGAGCATCACGCAAAGAGCGTGGACTGAAGCCGCCACGGGCTTGAAGAAGACACCAGGCCGTGGGCAGGTGGAGGTCCTGCGTGCCCTGGAAAGAAAGACGATTTGTGTGACAGCTGGCCCAACCCCGGGCTCTCTCAGGGTGAGTCTTGAAAGCGTCACAGCTGCTGCGTTTTACTCCCTCACCTCTCTTAGGGGGGCTAGCACGGTTCTTTGGCTTCTACTCTTGAAATGATATGCAGAGGCCCCTGCCACCATGTCCCTGTCACCTTCCTGCTGGAACCATGAGCAGGACCCTGTGTCAGGCCTACCCGGATGCAGGGGCTTATCCTGCTGTAATCTGTGGCTCTGGATAAGCAGCTCAGCAACAGGCTTGCTCTTCAGAGGTTGCCCCAGCCCCCTGAGCATCAGTGTCCACCCTGCTCCCCTCATGGAAGGCCCAGTTTGTCTGGAGTGGAAGCCTTGCCCTGGGATCAGAATGGTTTCTGGTGCTTCTCTACCCCTGCTTTGCCTGACAGGCCTCTCTGATCCTGGCCCCATGGCTGCCCAGACCTCGGAGGTTGAGCAGCTTTCCAGGTCAACCTAGATGGAAAGCAGACACTGGTCTAGATGCCAGTGTCTGCACCTCCCAACAGCCCTCACCTGTTCGGTGCCCACCCTACTCTGTTGACTGGGTCTCTTCTCCCAGCTACCACAATGTGGTCATCTGGTAGCCCACCGAGACCTGGTTGGGGTCACCCCCGTACGAAGGCAAGCCCCTAATAAATCCACTTAGCAAGTGATGCATTAACTAGCAGCCTTTTCATGAGCACTTACAGTGTAGTTGACCCTGTGGAAGGTGGCAGGTACAAGATATACTCCCCTGCTCTCAAAGTGAATGCTAAGTGTCGTCAAGTCCAGGCAGGTGATGTTTATAAGGGTGCTGTAACACCACTTAGGTGCAGTTCCTGGGGCCTGTGAGCCTTGCTTTAGCCCTGAAAGGAGTTAAGCACAGAGCCCTTGTGAGAAATTCCGAAGCATCGTGCCGCCTGCATGACGAGTGGGGCCTGTGCATGTTCAGGTGAAATTAGAGTGTTTCCGCATATCATTCAAGTTTTCAGGATACGCTAATAATCATCCAACCTCAGCTGCCCCAGAAGCCATCCAGAAGTCCGATTGGAGTCTTGCCAAACTTGGCATGTGGGCAGCACTTTGGATTCGAGGCTGTAAGCTCAGACCTGCCTTTGCCACTATAGCCTGCTCACTATGTACCCAGCACACCCAGGAGTGTTCCCACAAAGCCAGCTGGGGGACTTGAGGCCGGGGCTCTAGAGAGGAAAGAGAGGCCCCCCCACTGCGTGCTGCCCAGGGGAGAGCAGGTGTCAATCACCAGGCAGGGTGGCTGGGACTTGTGAGATGCTCAGCCTTTCTCTCCCTTCCTGCCCCTTGCTCCTGGGAGTAAGGCTCAGGCCACAGTGAAAAGCACCAGCTCTCTTTTCTCCTGAGTGCAGGACACTCTTTCATACACCAGGGCTTTCTAAGAGCTGGCAGTGGTGAAGGAGACCGGCCCCTAGGAAGTGCCAGGGGTGGCACCAGAGGATCTCAATGTCACAGCAGCTTTAGGGGCTTGGCCCTTCTGGGGAAGCTGAAATCCCAGCTCCTTCACTGCATGGAAGAATGAATGGGGAGAAGAAGCTGTCACCAAAAAAAGCCTCCGTGGCCGCGCCACCATCTTCTGAGTTAGCACCAAATGCTGACAAAGTCTGGGGCCAGCCACAGCCTTCAAGTTTTCAAACAGGGCGGTACCCTTGTTGTGAAGTCTTCTAATGGTCTTAGTAAAATTAAACGTGGGTCAGGGATGAGCCCTCAAAACTACATTAGAGGCTCTGTAGAGCATTTACTTGAGCGTAGAGAACTCTTAGATGGCTGCCAAGGTTCATCATCCTCTGGGACGTCGAGTGGACCTGAATATTAAGTTCTGGCTGGGAGACGTTACTGGAGAGAAGTGTCCCAGAGACAAGGAGTATCTAGCTTGGAGTAAGAACTGTTCCCAGCACCCTTGGGATTGTAGGATTGCTGACCCCAGACAAGGGACCTAATGCCCCCATAAGGAAGTCCAGAGAATCCTAGACCTGCTCTGGGGGTGGTGGCCAGTTTCACTGACCAATGTTGTGCTGGAGGCCCAGGGAGAACCTGTGAGCCAAACCTAAGTTTCTCATCTATCTCAAATATGCTTTTTGTCGATGTCCAGGGTTGCTGACACTGGACAAGGCAGCCATAGCTCAGTGGAAATTTAAGACAATCAGGTTAGCAGGAATGGCCTTGTGGTAAAGATGATGCAGAAGCAAGACGCAACTATAAAAGAAACCACCCCTGCCTCCCTGCCCCCCCCCAAAAAAAGAAAAGCTCCTTCCAGCCCACACCCCGTGCCTCACTGTTGGCCCACACTGAGGCGCTCAGACTATAAGAAGCACTATGGAAAGCCTGAGGGCTGAACCCAGGGACACCCCCTAGGCCATAAGAGGTGGGATCCTCTGGGGCTAAGCCTTGGCCTGTTGGCTTGGTGGACAGGATAGGAGGGACCAAATCCTTGGTGCATAGGGGCTCTTTCTAGTGGAGCTCTGTGCGGGTAGAGAGAGCAGTGTTATTCAGACTTCCTTCTGAAGCCTCCTATCCTGCCTGTTGGGAGCTCATTACTCCTCAGAGGAGCGTTTGGCTTCCCTGACCTCGCTGGACCTGCTCAAAGTCATCCTTGTTAGTGTAAGAGGTGACATAGATGAGGAATTCTAAATTAGCACCTGCTTTTGCAGAAGTCCCTGTAGCCTCATTTCTGAGGCCCAGATTGGTTTCACTATGCTTGGTTTCTGAGCACCAATTGATTCATTCTTGGGGAGAGCATGCAGCAAGAAGAAACCCATTGATAGGCAGTGCATGGAGCCCTGGTGAGCCGCCCTTTGAATTTTTTTTGTGGCTTATTTTATTTTTCATAGGAAAGAAGTAAATGCCTGGAGTGGGGAAAAGGGGTGAGAAATCCAAGCACCAAGTTTGCGAGAAACCATCTCTTTTGAAGACCTCTGATATGTGTCTATTTTTTTCTTTACCACCAAGCAGTTAATTTTGACATTATCTGAAGATACAGTCAGAATCCCACAGGTTAAGGGATTGGTCCTACAAGACTCCATGCACCACACCCCTCCATTTCAGATGCTGTTTCCAAGTCCAGATCATCACCTGTGCTTCTGATTGACCAGCTGTATATCAGAAGTTCCCACGAACTCCTTCTTGGGCTCAATTAATTTGCTAGAGCAGCTTACAGAACTCAGAGAAACATTTTACTTACTGGATTACAGGTTTATTCTAAAAGGGCTATAACTCAGGAGCAGCCAGATGGAAGAGCTGCATAGAGCAGTGTATGTAGGAAGGGGCGAGGAGCGTCCATACTCTCTCTCTAGGCTTGCCGCACTCCCAGCACCTCCTGCTCACCACCAACAAGCTCCCCAAAGCTAGTCCTTTTGGATTTTTATAGAGGCATCATTACATTACATTGATCGACTAAATCATTGGCCTTTGGTGACTGAACTCAATCCTCAATCCTTATCCTTTTTTCTCCCTCCCTGGAGTGGGGTGGACTAAAAGTTTCAACTCTCTAATCACAGGGTTGATTTCCTTGGCAACCAGCCCCCATCCTCAGGTTATCTAGGGGCTTTCCAAAACTCATATCATTAGCATGACAAAAGACACCTAATAACTCTCATCACTTAGGAAACTCCTAGGGTTTTAGAAGCTCTGTATCAGGACAAAGAAGAAGATCAAATACATATATTTTATTATAAATGACAATACCATAGACCTTTATTGGGGGAATCCTCCCATCCTCCAATCAACCAATCAGCAAGGCTTCATTGAACAATTCCCACGTTCTAAACTCTACAAGAGCTTTAAGAAAAGATAGTGAGAAAAAAAAAAAAAAAAGAAAAGAAAAGATAATGAGAGGTAAAAGAAGCACCTTGGAGACAAAGGTCCGGACCTTGAGAAAGTAGCTCCAGGACAGGGCCATACAAGCCAGGTGCCCTGTAAGCGGTACTTGGCAGGAACTGAGTTGCCATTAAGACAAGTGAGGATGGGAAAAACCTCAGAGTTTTGCAATCCCCAGCTGCTAAACTCTACAAAAGGGAAAGAACAGAGGTAGAGGAGCTAGAAACCCTTGGTGATGCCTGGGTTCTGCCCCTGAATTGCTGCGTGATGCCAATTGGGGCACCAGCCTCCCCAGGTCTTCCCTGATCTGAAGGATGGATTTGATGACGTTTGCCCTGCCTACCTTTGGGGGTGCTCGAGAGGATGTAATGAGACTGGGTATGGAGATGAAACATCTCAGGGAGTTACTGAGAAACTATTGTTGCTGAGAAGGTTTGGTCAGCGAGACCTTGGAGAGCACCAGGAAGGAACAGCCACCCCAGTGTCACATGTCCTCAAAAACTGTTGTTTTCTTGGATCTCACTTCTCCCTGCCTTTGTCTAACTACGATGTCCTTCTTATCCTCTAAGACCTGGATCAGACCCCACTCCCCCAGGGAGCCTACCCGAGCTTCCTTATGCTGGGCCCCATTGTCTTAATGCCTAGTGGCCAAGCTAACCATTTGTGTGAATCTCCTCTGCTGCACCAGGAATGACTAGGAGCGAAGACTTATTTTATGTATCTCTAAATCCCAGAACACACAGAAGGTTCCCATTTGTGGATGTGAGCTGGATGTGATGACCTCACATCCTCCCTGGAGGCTCCGCGCAGAGAAGAGGTTCTAGGCCCTCAAAGCCTAAACAGACCGCTCTTCCTTCCAGGGTGTCTTACTCTCTGCTAAGTAAGGATTCGGAGGCTGTTTCTGATTTGGAAATTGCAGCCAGAGTGCTTTCGGTGCTGTTTTCCAAAGTCAACATTCCCAAGCTGAACTGGAGTGGAGAGGAAACAGTGCCCCTGGACCTCGGAAGAAAGGATCAGTGTGGTTCCATTATTCAATTAGGCTGAAGAACGCTCACAGGCATATCCTGAACGAAGGGTGGTGGGGGCACCAGGGAAGCCAGACGTTACATGTTATTGGACCATCCTCCGGATCTAGAGAGGGAGCCTGGGGTGGGAAGAAGAACATGGGGCGAAAGGTCAGGGTGCTGGCCTCAAAGATGCCACTAATTATGTGCATTTAGTCATTCAGGGCCTCTGTTTTGTCATCTGCCAAATGCGGATATGTTGTTATTTCCCAGAATTGTTGTGCGACTCAATTTAGGCAATCCTTATTTAAAAAAAAAGGGGGGGGGGTTTTGAAAATCTCCCAAGCCCCACTGTGGTCAAATGGAAGATACATGGGGTCATTTCTGATCTCTACAGTCCTGGTTAAGTCTCAGCCTTCTCTGGACCTCAGATTCTTCAACTGAAACAAATCAGGTGTTGGATTGGATTGTCCTGATAGCCACACAGAGTTCAAAATGTTCGTGTTAGCTCTTTTGATCAGCAGAGACTGAGAAGAGACACACACATAATTGGTTTATATTCCAAAACACACTGGTTGACTGGCATTTGCATAGTCATGAATTATTGCTATTGCCAACCTAATTAAACATTCATAAAATGCTGAGCACCCCTCTTGGCCTTGTACTTATTGACATTTTATTGTTTGGCTCTTGTATTATCATTGACTTTGTGGATGTGCATGACTGTGATCCATCTAGACCAGCACTATCCAATAGAAATATTACATAAGCCACATATATAATTTAAAATTTTCTAGTAGCCACATTAAAAGAAGTAAAAAGAAGTAAGATAAATTGATTTTAACAATGTGTTATTTATCCTAGTATATCAAAGTAGTATTATCTTTGCATGCAAAATATAAACCATATTTGTACTTTTTTTAATATAATATACTGAGAGTCTGTGTCAGTTTTCATCAGACACATTTCAAATGCACAATGGCCATATGTGGCTAGTGGCTACCATATTGGATAGAGCGGGTCTGGATTGTAAGGCTCCTGAAGGCAAGGATTGCATTCTGTGGTATTTTAGCACTTGCACGCTGCTCTAGAGTTTACAGGCCCTTTTTGATATGTCATCCTCCTTCAATCCTTACTCTTGTATGGCAAAGTTGATATAGTTACTGATGCCATTTTATACACAAGAAGTCTGAGGCTTTGAGGAGAGCAAGTGCTTGTCCAAGGCCAAATAGTAACGCACATGGGCTTGGAGCCTAGCTGTCCTGAGGTTCCAAAGGTAGAGAGAGTTCTAATAGGGCAGCTGCCTTCATTTACTGGTCCACTTAGCTGTGGCTCCACTGGTTGGCTCATCTGGGTGGACACTGTGCCTCATGCTGACATGGACAAGGCATCTCCTCCTCCATTTTGCAAGGAGATGGAAATGGAGGTTGTTTCCTTGTTAGGTTTCTCTCTCACTTTCTTTCTCTTTCTTTCAAGAGAAGGCTAAGGCTGGAGGATGACTCTAGCAGGATTGTCAGTATCTTTATCAGTCTATCTACAAGCCTACTTCAGCATCTCTGTCGGGACCCAGGGCTGGGTACATTCCTGCATTTCAGACTGTGTTTCCCCTCCTCGTTATCTCCCAATTCTGTGAGTCCCCCTACCTGGCTCCTCTTTCCTCCTTGGTCTGTATCCTCTAGCAGAGCCTGGAGATGGTTATCACACACACTCTCCATTAGATCTGACTTTAGCCAAACTAAACACAGTTTTCTCTCTCATGTGGTGATCTTGGCTTATTGTTTTTAAGAACAGACATCCTATTTGCTTTTCTGATGAGGACTCTCATTCTGAAAGCCTAGGCCTTCCTGCTGCCTTGGTCTGTGCCACTCTGAGAGGAGCCTGGTGTACTAGCAAAGCCCTTAGCTACAAGCTACTCACCTGTGGTATCAGGTGATAGTTCTAGAAAATCAGTAAGGAGGTCCTGGACTTGAGGGCAGGTGGAGGAGATGCAGGAGGCAGAGCCAGAAGCCATTATCCAGTGTTGATGCTCACTTGGAAATGCCTGGCTAGGAGGCAGCACTGGCGCTGAGGAGGAAGCAAGGCACAGAGTTCGAGGCTTCTGCGCTGAAGTAGACAATACACAGTCAGGGCTCTGGGAGGGAGAGGAGTTCTGAGGAGGGGCCCCTCACAGGCAGGGACCACAGCCCATGTTCTGCTTACAACTGCCCTTGGTGTGTGGGCACTTAAGAAATCACAGAATCCTTGGGATGAAGGAAATCTGAGACATCAGCTGTTCTGATCCCCCTGCCCAAAGCCAACCTGGCCCACACAGTGCCCTCAGTCAGTGCTCGGGAAAGTCCTAATGCATCTTGGTGGGGTGGGGGTGGCGGGTTCTCTTGCATAGGATTGTCCTGTGCAAGATTTGGGATAATTATACTAGAAAATGACTCATTATTTATCTGAAGTTCAAATTTAACTGGATGGCATTATTTTTATTTGCTATATTTGGCAACTCTATTTAGGACCTCTGCCAGGAAAGGAATGGGGTCCTCAAGGGGAAGGGATTTCTCCCACCCACTCACCCACCATTTTAATCAGACCAGCTCTGCTTCTATCTATCGGTGATAGCTAAAACAAAACTAGCAGCCAAACCAATCCCTCCACCCCCACCCCGTGGTCTGTGATCATGGAGACTCCTAGGCATTACAGCAAGAGATCTGGGCATAACACTATTCATGGCCGAGTTATTCATTCTCCCTAAATAGGCGAAAGTCATGTTAAAGGAGGAGTGTAAATCTCTCCCGAAAACCACCCTAGGCGTTTTGTCGTTGTTTTGTTTTTTAAAGGAATCCATCCACAAGGCAATGAGTTATGGGTGAAGAGGAGATAAGCTTGCGGGAGGGATGCCTCCACAGTCCATCCTGCCCTCAAGTTATCCAAAGACCTTCAGACCAGAGGGCACGCTCCCTCACCTCATACAGCAGCTGCCACTGGGCTGGGAAGAGGCACTAGGACCGTCCCCGGATGGATGCTGTGGGAGCCTGTGAAATTAGCAAGGTATGGGGAAGGACCTCAGGGGTTAGGAATTGACACTTAGAATGGGGAGTGGGGGACCCCAAGGGGAAAGCATGGAAATGCTTCGGGTTCCCACCCCTCAGGGGGAAAGGACTAGAGAGAAGCAAGGGCAGGAGAGAATCAGGGAATGAGGAAGCATCTTCATCACCCTCTTTCTGTATTTATATGCTCACCAATACTTGCTGTTTTCTGTTGTTGGGTGGGTTGGTTTTTTTTTTTTTTTATTGGAGTTCAATTTGCCAACATATAGCATAACACCCAGTGCTCATCCCATCAAGTGCCCCCCTCAGTGCCCATCACCCAGTCACCCCCACCACCCCCCACCCACCTCCCTTTCCACCACCCCTTGTTTGTTTCCCAGAGCTAGGAGTCTCCCATGCTCTGTCCCCCTCTCTGATACCTCCGACTCATTTTCTCTCCTTTCCCCTCTATTCCCCTTCACTATTTCCTATATTCCCCAAATGAATGAGACCATATAATGTTTTTCCTTCTCTGATTGACTTATTTCACTCAGCATAATACCCTCCAGTTCCATCCACATCGAAGCAAATGGTGGGTATTTGTCATTTCTAATGGCTGAGTATTGTTTTATAGTAGCCATCCTAATGGATGTGAGGTGGTATCTTATTGTGCTGTTGATTTACATTTCCCCAATGATTAACAAAGTTGACCATGTCTTCAAATGCTTATTAGCCATTTGTATATCTTCTTTGTAGAGATATCTATTCAAATCCTTAGTCCATTTCTAAAAATTGGGTTGAGGGGTTTTTTGTTGTTTTGAGTTGTAGGAATTCCTTATATATTCTGGATATTAACTCCTTAGCAGGTATATGATTTGCAAGTATTTTCCCCCGTTCTTTGGGTTGCCTTTTCCCCTGTTGACTCTGTTCTTTGATGCACGGAAGTTTTTTATTCTGATGTGGCCAGGAGATTGTGCTTCCTCCTCCCTACCCCCCATCATAAATTGGTGAGGAAGTCAGCAGGAGGCCAGTCTTTGAGACAGGAGTTAGATTCCAGGGCAGGAAGCATGAGGCTCAGAATGGAGGTACCCACCAGAGCCTTTTAGGTTCCTGGAAACACCCACATGTGAGGAGAGCTTCAGTATTTGAAGCATGTGGTAGGGAAGCTGCGGCCTGCTGCGCATGGGTGCTTCTCTTTGAGGCTAGAAGTGTGGGGCAAGGGTGTGACCTGGTCATTATAAGCCGCCAGTAGTTGGAGGATCTGACCAAAAATGCCCAGGGACTAAGCACTTTGCCCTGACTGATGAGCACTTTGAAAGGCCCAAGTGACTGCACTTCTGAGAAATCTGCTCCAGGGTAGAACTCTCAGTGGAGCTGTGGAGAGCAGGCCCTTGTCTCTCTCTCCCTGAGCAGAAGAGAAGGGGCTGGCCTTGTGTGCCCAGCCAGTCATTGGGAGAGGGAGGAGGAGAAGCCCCTGTTCCTGTGTCAACAGGGCCATGGTGAGAGACAGTAAGTACATTGGGCAGACTGATAAAATTGGCACCATTTCTAGTGGATTCTCTTTAAATACATGTTCCCTTTTTCTTTGGAGGAGAGCTGAAGCTGTGTGTGAAGGGCACAGAGAGAGAATTTTCCAGGCCAGTGAGAGTTTCTTCTCTGGTTTCAAGAAATGAGTCCCATTCTCGCTCCAACTTAGGTTCCCCTCTCAGTAAAACAAGAGCCCCAAAATTCACTGTGGCCTTTTCGTGCCCTGAAGGGCCATCCATCATTGCCTTAGAATGACCCTTGGGGGCTCCTGCTACCCACAGAGCCCTGAGGGGAGTTCAGTAAATGCAGTTTTCTCTATCCTGATGTATCATTGCTCAGTTTAGCTGCCCTTGTAGGTTGGGCCACTAAGTTGCCAGGCCGGCCACCCCAAAAAGTGGTACTGCCCCTGAGAGGAGGAGCCCTGACTGTCTTTTGCATCAGAGATTCCAGCCTCTCACCGGCATGGTGGTGGGCAAGCCTTACTTCTCCCCTCTGTTCTAAGTTATAAGTCCGGGGAAGGAGGTCATAAGAGACCCAGCTGGATGGTGGGGTTCCGTGGTAGTGCTGGTGAGGCTGCTGTAGACAGTAGGGAGAAAGTCCCCTCGCACCATCCTTGAAGTCTGAGGGTTTGGGATCAGTGAAGAGAGGGGAGACAGTCTAAGGCGGAGGAGTTCATAGTGGACTGGGAATAGGTTTGGAGGGGGACAGTGGTGGGAAGAGAGGCTGGCAAGGCCCAGATCATAGAAGGCCTTGAAAGTCATGCTGTGTATGGTCTTGAAGCTGAGACTTTGAACAATTGCTTGCTATTTCTGATGGCCCCTAGATTCCCCTTGCAAAGAAGCAACCTTCCACACTTCCCATCCTGCGCCCTTCCTCACTTAAAGCTTCTCAGCAACTTGGAAAACCAGTCTTCCTTCTTGGTATTGCCCATGGCCCCTAGGAATCTAGATGTTTCCCCTGCTGGGAAGGAGCTTACAAACAATAGTTTGTGATGAAATGCAATTTTCTCTTGAAAGCAATCAGTGCCTGCTAATTTCTTTGCACACAGTTGCTTTCAAGAATAAATTCCAAGCTCCATACAACATCCCATAAACCATATCAAAAGAGGTCTTTCTCCTTATGCATTTTCTTTTTAAACAGGTTCAGACTTTAGCCTTGAAGTAGTGAAGGATCCCAAAGTACAAACTCCTTCCTCATTGTAGATATGAAGGTTTACAGATGAAGTTCCAGATTTGAATGCAACTTATGTTGTTGATGGACTAATCAGTGATGCTACCAGCAAACTCTATGCTGCCATTTCCAGGTGAGAGACAAGTGAGAAAGTGCTGGTGCCTCTAGATAATCTGTGGGATTCCAAAAAGAGGATGAGAAGAAGTTCAAACAAAATAGGGATAGCTAAAGGAGAAGGAGGAGGAGGAGAGGAATGGAGGGAGGAAGAGAGGAGCAAAAATTCTAGGGCATTGGAGAACCTTGATGGTGTGGGAGATGGGAGGGGAGGTGGGGCTCATTCCAAAGTGTAGAAGCCAGGAACCTGGCTGAGAAGGAGCCTCAGAAACACTAAAATATGACAGTGATTATTTTGTAATTCTGCTGAAATTTTGCATCAGGAAGGAGGGCTGCCCTGCCCCTAGAACCCAGAGCTTGTATTTTATCCTTTGCTTCTATTATGGGGTATGTGGGTTAGCCTGAGAAGATACCAGCAGGAATAATAGGATTTCACTGGGGAGATGTGTTCTGTTAACTGATTTCTGGGATGCAGAGGACTTGTAACTGAGGCTCCCTGAGTCTGTATCCAGGTGGGCCTTCCTTGGAACATGATGTTGGCATAGGAAGGTAGTTTGCTTAAGAGACAAATTCAAACATCCAAAATGATTCCCCTTAGTACGACTATTGAGCAAGGAGATTCCCAGATACATACAAAGGTTCGTCTTCAAGATGTTTATACACCCATATTCATAGCACCATTATTCACAGTAGCTAAAATATGGAAGCAGCCCAGTGTCCACCGATGGATGGAAGGATAAACAGAATGTGATATATACATACATATAAGAGAATCTTATTCAGCCTTAAAAAGAAAGGAAATCCTGACACAGGCTACAACATAAACGATGCTTGAGGACATTATTGCTAAGTGAAATAAGCCAGGTACAAAAAGACATATAATGTATGATTCCACTTACATAAGGTACTTAGAGCAGTCGCGTTCATAGGGGCAGAAAGTGGAATGGTGGTGGCGGGGGGGTGGGGCGCTGGGGGCAGGAGGGAATGTGGAGTTCTGTTTCATGGATGCTGAGTTTCCATTTTATAATGAAAAGAGTTCTGGAGGTGGTCGTACAACATTAGGAATGTATTTCACACCACTGAGCTGTACACTTGAAATGATTAAGGTGGAAAATTTTATGCTATGTAGATTTTATCACCATAAAAAATAATATCCCTGGGCCCTGAGTGGCTCAGTCGGTTAAGCGTCTGCCTTTGGCTCAGGTCATGATCCCAGGGTCCTGGGATCAAGCCCCACATCAGGCTCCAAGCTCACCAGGTAACCTGCTTCTCCCTTTCCTCCCCACTCATGCTCTTTTTTTTTTTTTTTTTAATTTTTTTTTATTTATTTATGATAGTCACAGAGAGAGAGAGAGAGAGGCAGAGACACAAGCAGAGGGAGAAGCAGGCTCCATGCACCGGGAGCCTGATGTGGGATTCGATCCCAGGTCTCCAGGATCGCGCCCTGGGCCAAGGCAGGCGCCAAACCACTGCGCCACCCAGGGATCCCCCACTCATGCTCTTTATTGCTATCTCCATCACTATCTCTGTCTCTGTCTCTCTCTCAAATAAATAAAATATTTTTAAAATAAATAAATAAATAAATAAATACACACACACAAAAAAGTTTATTTTCAAACCACTGAAACCTGACCAGTGAAAAAAGGCTATGAGCCAGAGAGGAATAGAGAACCTTGCAGTGACTACCTGGGTCTCTTGAATATTCTTCAGGTGGAAGGATGGAACAATTCTTAAATCATTGGGGAAAAATTAGATTGTTTATGAAAATGCCAGGTAGAGAAAATTTTTCAGGTCTGTGCTGTGCCTTTTTTAAAGATTGAAGCCCATGTAAGCATGAGATCCCTTGGACTGGAGGTTTTCCAACTTTCCTCAAGATAGAATGGTGACCATGGCAGGGGTCAGGAGGAAGTTAGCATTTCTCAAAAGAGACTCTGCTCTCAGGAGTCCCACTGCACATTCTGGCATGATCCCAGGGGATCCCAGGAAGTTCAGGGCACTGAATGAAAATCCGGGATTCACATCCCTCTCTACCATTTACCAAGCAGAAATATTGGAAAAATGACCAAACCTTTCAGAGCCTCAGTCTCCGCATCCATAACAAGGGATATATCAGGGAGCTTTTACTGAATAATAAACTACTTGAAAACACGATGGCTTCAGACAGCAACCACTTACTATTTCCCATGATTCTTCAGGGTAGCTGGGCTTCAGGTGTGCTCTGCTGTGGCTAAGGGGGGGATGGTCTAGGCTGGCCTCCCTCCTGTGCCTGTGGCCTCAGCCAAGGGGCTAGAATGGCTTGGATCTTTCCCCATTTGGCCTCTCTTCCTCCCCGAGGGTTGCCTGTGCCTGTTCACATAGTGGTAAAATGGTTCAAAGCTGCAAGAGAGGGCAAGCCCTGATGTACAAGCACTTTTCCAGCCCCTGCTTTGTGTTTGCTAATAATGCCTCATTGGCCAAGGCAAGAAGATGGTCAACACCACATTCAAAGGATGGAGAAACAGAGTCCACCTTTCGATGCGATGAGGTGCAAAATATTGTGGCTTTTTATCTTTTATTTATTTATTTTTTTTTGTAATCTGCCACAAAAGATAATGATAAAATCTACCCCTGGGGGTTGTTGTGAGGCTCATTTGAGATAACACATAGACGTAAGGTTCTTGGCCTGGTCCTGGCACGTAGTAGGCCTTCCACGAATGCAAGTTTCCTTTCCTGCTTCATCTCCTTCGTGATTAAGAACACGTCTTTATGAAAGACACAATGGATCTGTTGACTCTAATTCCATTCTCTTTCAGAACACATGGAAATTGAAGCCATGTGGGGCTTAACAAGAGATCAAATAGTGCCTTAAACGTCCCAGGGCAGCAGCCGTGTCCCTAGAGTCTGGGCGGCCCCTGTGATGGGGGCCTGCCCCGCCTGGTGCTCTGGGCCTCTCTCCTCCCAGACTGCTGCAGGTCGGTCTTTTTTTCATTACAAATTGCTCATAAGCACACACATCCCCAGATGCCCGCATAAAAGCTGGTATTAAAGTTGTGTAATGGTGGTGTGAGCCTTGTTATGATTAGGGCAGCAGTAAGCTGTTCCCCAGAGCTTGGGGCTCCAGTGGGAAAGGCCCCGGTAAGCTGCGCACACCCCCCAGTACAGTCTGACCCTTCCCCCACCCCCTTCTCCACCCCTACCCCTACCCCTACCCCCAGGAAGGCTGGAGCGGGGAAGATACTGGGCTGTGCAATCTGATGGTGAACCAACTATCAAGGGAATAAGAATCTGTGGCAACAGACACCCAAACAAGAGAAATCCAAAGGACAGAAAAGCAGCATTTGAGATTTGCAGAGGACTCTGCTGATAAGTGCTTTCTGAGGCAGGTACCACAGTACTTGGCACCTGTCAGAAGACCATGCCCTGCATCTGGATGGCACTTCCCAGGGACCAACCTTCTTATTCTCACAGCCTGATAAGCCTTGCAGGCAGCTTAGTCCCATTTTATGGTTGTGGACACTGAGGCTTTAGAACCGTGTTATTATTCATTTTCCAGGAGTGCTCTTCCCTCTGCATTTGGAGGCCCCTCCTGCTCCTTGATCTTGATCCCAGATGACAACACTGAGGACGCGTGAATTAATGACCTCTGGAATAAGCCATCGTTAACAAGTACGAGTGTGTGTTGTGTGTGTGATCATACATAGGATAATAAATCATTCTTAGCCTCTTGCCATGATAGCATCTAGAGTCCTTACAATGACTGATGCAAATCTCATGATGAGAAGCTATAAAAACCTGAATCTGGAGCTAAAAGAAGTTTCAAACTAGGAAACAGGCCACTACTTCTAAGGAAACTGGTCAGAACCAGAATGGAAGAGAAGTCAAGCGATCATGGCCAGTATTTGGAGGGCTATGATAATGATGATTATAATACTCAACATTTATTAGCCCTTTTCTGTATTCCAGAAACTGGGCTAAAGGTTTACATGGATTGTTCCCGTTCGTTATCTCCAGCACTGCCTCCCACAGTATAGTGTTCCCACATAGGTGGCTTTTCCCTCCTGGCACCTGGTTGCTCATCCTTCCGCACACCCTTGCTGGAGGCAGGTCCATGTGATGAGTTTTGACCAACTGTTGGTGAATGGAAGTGATGTGTGTCATTTCTGGGCCAATGCATTGAAGAGTCTCTGCGAGGCCCTCCAGAGCTCTGTTCTGTACCTGGAAGCATGTGGTGGACAGGGATGACACATGCTTGAAGATGACTGGATTATTGAGCTTCCACGTGAGGGAAAAATGCCTCAGGAGGTCACTGGATCTGTAGCCAGCTTTGCTCCAATAAGAAATCAGTGTTTGTTGTTTTAATCTACTGAAATGTGGGGGCTATTTGTTACTGCAGCCGAATCTAGCATGTTCTGCCCTGGGCACACAAGTCATAATGAGAATAGCAGGCTTTGAACCCAGATATGGCTCCAGAGCACAAGCTCTTAACTGCTGTGATGGGATTCCAAAAGCAAAAGTCATGAGCGGTCGGAAGTGATGAATTTCCAAACAGGAGGTGACCTGATGATCACAATTTAGGGGCTTAGATGTGGAGGGAGACGAAGGACATGGCGGTGGCCAGTCAGGTCACTTGAGGTTCGAGCTTCTCCAACATCTGTCTCATGAAGGGGCAGCCTCGTTGCCCGCCCTGCCTGGCATCACCATCACTTTTTTTGTGTGTCTCTGGAGAACAGCTGCTTCACCTTGGGAGTGCAGAGGGCAGGATGGGAAGGGACAGCTGGTGTGGCTGTGGGGACGATGCTGCCAAGGAGGGGCCAGCAAAATTCTCCGTCTCCCTCCCAGATCCCCCCAGCCTGTGGCCCTGACAGCTTCCTCAGCACTGACTTTCCCCCAGCGGGCCCCTCCTCCGGGGCCCCACCTTAAAATGAATGCCACGTGCCCAGAGATGGGGGTTGCCATTCTAATGGGTTTTTTACTGTCTAGTTCAGACAGATGGCTGTGGCATCAGTTTATAGCCGTTTGCAAAACTTGCCTGGACATAAGATTATCTGGGGCCATAGAACAGACCCTGTCTCCCACCACCCCCCTCAGATTCTGATGTCGTGGATTTTCTGTGGGGCCTGGGGCTCCACATGTTTAACAAGCTCTCCAGAGGACTTCTTTCTGGCAAGATTTGGAAACGGTGACTCATGCAGTGCCCGGGTAGTCCGACTGAGCTGTCTGGAGAGTGAGGCTATGGGTCCTGCGCAGGTTCTTCGGCGTCCTGCGTAGAGAATGAAGCTCTTGCCCTGAACTCCCCTTCAGCCAGAGAAACCCTTTTGTCTGTTTCATTTCTTTACTTTAAACAGAGTAAGTTTTACTTAAACTTTAAAAAAAGAATTGTCCAGTCCTTCAAGATGAAAACCCCTGGTTTACTACATTCTTCGGGATTCCCTTGGAGAACCCAAGTGAGAAATTGCTCTGGAGTCTCCCTTCTAGGAACATCCATGATTCTTCTGACAAATGGTTTGCTTTTTTACCTTGGTGACCTTGTCAGTCTTGTAACTGACAGTATCATCCCCTTTGCTCTGGCATCCGGGAAGCACAGAGCCAAATTGGCAGTTCCCCTTAGCAAAGATTTTATGTAACAGCTAGGATTCGTCTTATTTTTCTACCCTCATTTTCCAGTCATTTGTATCTCATGTGCATTCCTACATATATTTTCCACGAATTTTATTTGGAATGAGGTGGGACGGATGTAAATAAAGGTAATTCTGGGGTAATAATTTTACAGAATCATTGACTCAGAGTTTCAGCTCGTGGGAACTACAGGAGCTCAGAGAGAGGACAGTGCACCCTCCTCAAGAGACCCTGAGGCACAGAGAAGGGAAGTGATGCTCTAGAGTCAGGGGACAGAGAGGCAGGTTAGAGGGAAGCCAGGCATCCTGAGGCTGGGCAAATTCTGGTACTGAACACTGCCCGGTGGGTGGGGGTGTGTGGGTGTGGGGCCCCCTCCAGCCTGGCATACTTTCGTGTTGCCCAGAAACGACTCTCTTAGCACCTGAGACATTTGTCAGTATAGGGAGTTACTTCCTTTGGGTCTTGAGAACTCTTAAGTGTTCAGGGTCTCAATGAAAGCACAGATTTCCCTGGGAAGGAAGCAAGCCTCAGGTGTCTCAGCCAGCTCCAGGGGAGTTTCAGGGTGGGATGGAGCACAAAATTCCTGGGAAAATGGGTGGGCCGGGCTGTCCCAATGCCTGAGGGGTCAAGCCAACAGTGGGGTGTATGTGCTTGAGGTAAAGGAAGCAAAAACCGTGGCTCTTCCCTAAGGGTTGGGGCCTCCATGCGCCTTCCTGAGGCTCGGACTGTGATATGGGACAGAGAGTAGAAAGCCCATGTGGCAGCTCTGTCAAAGGCCAACTGGGCCAGAGTGCCCAGGGACTTCTGTGTGCCCTTGCAAATATTGAGCCCCTGTCCCTTGTGGAGGCAGAGAGCGCCAGAGTGCTCCGTGTGAGGCTGTGTGGAGGACCCTGAGAGCGAGAGGGGCAGGGAACATTCCTGGACAGAACTCAGCAGCCCTGAAACCTCCTCCACGGATGGTTCAGGTTTGGGTCCTTCTCTTACCTCTTGGCACAAAGATCCCGTGGCGGCAGGGAGCCTTGTGCCGTTGTGTCCCTCCAAGGGTCCCAGCCCTGCCCTGGACTTTCATGAGACACACGTGCGTGTGGATGTGCCTGAGTGTGAGTGTGAGGCCTGGCGGGCACGCAGAGGCCCGCTGACGTCTATTACATGGGGAAACATCTGTTTTCTGCAGAACATCCAGTGTCAGATGTTTTACTACAAGGAAGCCCTTTTAAAAAATAAAACGAAAATGGGACATGGAAATCGAGGTAACCACATTTTAAATGTTCATGGAAGATAAAGGTTTGACCACAAGTGTTTCATCAAATGGAAGATACTAGAAAAAAGTTTAGGGATGCCCTTTGGCTGTCCTCACCTGTGTGGTGAGACCTCGCAGAGTCTCACCTCATACGGCCCGGGGGCCTGCGGGCAGCTGGAAGGTTTAGCAGTGTGTTCTGGATGCTGGTGCGCAGCAAGCAGCCCCACCATCGGGCCGGGCCGGCCCTGACCACTGGGAGGGAGGGACTTGCTCAGATGAGAAGCCCAGACTCCAGCGTGATGGGCAGATGGCACCAGGGTGTACAGCAGCACAAGGCTCGCGGCCACCTCTGGTGGGTGGGCCTCTGACTGGTTCCCAAGCTGTGGGCTGGCTTTGGGGTGGGGGGCAAGAGGGGGGCAGGAGGGCCTGGCCTACTTGCCCCTTTGTTCCAGCGCAGAAAGGCCCCTTCATGTCCTCCCTGTGAAAACAGAAGGAGCCAGGGGCTGAGCCTCGTGCAGAAGGTGCTCTAGCCTCTCAGAAGACAACCTTTTTGCCCATTTCAAGGCTTCTTCCTCCCAAGGACTAATGCATCCTGGTATTTTGGCACATTTTCTCAGAGGAAAGCTTTTCCCATGTTACAGATGGGAAAATTGTCGGGGGGCAGGAGGGTGTCCTAAACCTCCTGACACAGTTCTGAGGTGGCCTGGCATGCCAGCAGAGGGAAGGGCTGAATCATCCTGCTGGGGTTCAGAGAGGAAGGTGGGGACTTGTGATGAGCTCCCCCACCCCCAGGGTGGCGCCCCTTCTCTTCTCTCTGCAGTCTTGAGCCACTCACTAGTCTTTGGATCTGGAGTAACTTTTCCATTTTAGGGCAATCCCTCATCTCCCCAGCCCATCGCAGGGACTTATCTCTCTGCCCATCAGCCGCCCGTGTCCCCCGAAGCACATAAAGTGTAGGATGGAGTGAGAGATCAAGTTGAATTATGTGACCTGCAGTTTATGGCGGGGGCCCTCCAGACATCCGATCCAGTGTCTGAGCTCAGTTACCTCGGCTCTGGCCGCTGGCTGGTCAGACTTGGTGCAGAGGGGGCGGTTCTTGAGAGTGAGGATGCTGGGGAGGAGGGGAAGGTGCAAGGACTGTGAGCTCCACGCAGCAACTGGTCCTGGGCATGCTTTGGGTCTCCGTGGCCTCGTTCCTGATCATCCCTGAGCCATTCCAGGGGGTGGCTGGAAGAAGGCAGTGAGATGGAGCCTCTGGGGGCTGCTTTGGCACGCCCACAAACTGGGTTTTGGGACAAGAGGTTATCCCTGTTCCCCCCCGCCCCCAGCCCTGACCCAAGCCATGGTCATCTTGCTGAGTTAGCAGGAATTAAAACGTTAAAGGGTTTTCAGGTAGGGCAGTGAAACCAAAGGTACTTCTAGACTCACAAACCTCTCATGCTATCAAATATGCTGGAGGGTTCTGCTCGGCCCCCGGCTCAGTCTTTTTCAGAGCTACCATGGGCCAGCTGCTCAGCAAAGAGTTGCCCACAGAGCAACGTACTGTTTTCTTCGGCACAAGGACATAGGTACATCTGCAAAACACTGAGGTGTGCCACTCTGGCCAGGATCCTTCCCAAAGTTTCTTGTGGCCCAACACTCTGATTCTGGGGGCCCCAACGTATATTAGGCCAACATGAAAGGCATGAGGATCTCTGAAAGCTTCAGCAACCAGGTGTTAGAACTAACTGACCACTTAGAGCCAGGCCCAAGCTAGGGTCTCAAGAGATATTTGTTGGATGAGTAACTTTGAATAGGAATCAAGAGACCCAGATCCTCATTCTGGTTCCGTCTTTTGCTAAGTGTCTTTAAATAAGAGGGCCAGCTGTCCTGGACAACTCCAAGGGCTGCTTTGAAGAGCAAATAAGAGAGTGTGATGTGAAAGTGTGTTATGTCCTGCATCTTCAAGTAGGCACGTATGTAACCTTTTGTTCTCAGAGGCTCACCCTGATAGGCAAATGTGACCCCTGTTCACACAAAGGCATCCAACCCTTCTCGGACTGGTTTCTATTCCAGCCACTGTAGACTCTTTGGCTGAGAGTTGTATGTGTGCATGTGTGCGTTGGGGTGTGAAGTTTGTGATGTGTATGAGTATGAGATGTGTGTATACATGTGTGTTTGGGTGTGTGTGCATGCACCTGTAATGTGGGTGTGTGAGGTATGTGTGGTGGGTGCCAGGTGTGGTGTGTGTAGGCCCATGTGGTGTGTGGGTGGTGTGGGTGGGGATGAGATGGAGTCTCGTTCAAGGAGAGCCCTTTATCTTCAAGATCTTGGTTTCTC
Organism: Canis lupus baileyi; assembly: GCF_048164855.1. NCBI lineage: Eukaryota > Metazoa > Chordata > Mammalia > Carnivora > Canidae > Canis > Canis lupus. Next base: position 50,378,719 of record NC_132848.1, on the reverse strand, counting down.
TCAACATTTGTCTCTTTTTTTGTTTTTAAAGATTTTATTTATTTACGTATTTATTTATTTATTTTCGAGAAAGAGAGCAGGAGAGCACAAGTAGGGGGAGCTGCAGGCAGAGGAAGAGGGAGAAGCAGACTCCCTGCTGAGCGGGGAGCCTGAGGCAGGACTTGATCCCAGGACCCCGGGATCATGACCTGAGCCAAAGGCAGACCCTTTACAAACTGGGCCACCCAGGTGCCCCTCAACATTTGTCTTTCTTACCCAAAGACCTTAGGTCTTTAGCACAGGCCTAGACAGCCACATCTGTCTCCATACCACTCTGCATCTAGCCAGCTGGAATTGGTTTCAGTTCTTCAGAAAGGTGGAGCTTCTCTTCTTTGGATCCAGCCTTGTCCTTGTTGGTAATAACAAAATAATGATAGCTCATATTGTTCTAGAACTTTCCACATAGAAGCCATTTCTCAATAATAAAATTGCTGCCAACATCATAGTCATTTTGCTAAGTCCCTTTACGTGCCATAAACAAATGACTAAGAAAAAAAAGTGGCACTGATGAGGAAGGGTTAAAGTTTATAATATGTAAAGAGCTCTTACAGATCAATAAAAAGTGTGTCCCAAAAGGAAAGTGGACAAAGAACAAGAATTAACCATTTGTAAAATCAATCTCATTACTCCTCCCACGGGCCAATCCCCATTTTTAGGATGAGGAAACTGAGGCCCAGAGAGGTTAAGTAACTGAATTTATACAGCTGGTGATCCCAGGCAAGAATATGAATCCTCAGGGGTTTAAAACCCAGACAGGGTTATTATCATTCTCATTTCATAGATGAGAAAATTGAAGTTCTGTCTACAGTTGAACCCACACTACTGAAAGGTGTGACACCTGCTTAGTCTGCTTGCTCACAGACTGAAGAAGTGGTGGGCACAGGAATCTGAGAACTGGAATTGGGGTTTGAGGAAGGTGGGTGCTGACGGTGCTTGGGCAGACTGAAGTTTAAATTGGTCAAATGTAAGTCCTGCCTCTCCCATGGTCACCCAGCTGGTGAGTGGCTGAGGCAGGCCTCCAACCCAAGGCCTCTGAACATAGAGCACATGCCCTCCTCTGTGCCTGGTAAGGGCCCTTCCCTGGCCTCAGCCTCCTGCGCACTGGGGCGCCCTGGCAGGAGCGCTGAGGACCCAGTGAAGGGGAAGCTTGATTTTTGCAGCCTACTGATTTGTGGTGGGGACCTGATCTGGGGAGATCTCTGATTCTTTGACTCAGAAATTAGCATGTAAGTGCAGAGATGTAATAGCTAACCGGAGACAAGGTCTCTAACAAACCCAGTAAGGTTTAAGTGTGTCTATTTGTAAACCCAGTAAGGTTTAAGTGTGTCTATTTGTAATCTGAAATGACTTGGCTGGGAGGCTGGGGCTGCAGGGCCCTTCTTTCTTAAATATGTTTGCTACTGGCTGCTGAGGGAGCCTTCCTGTCTGTGTTATTAATATGATATAGGCCTTTGGTTTCCAGTATCATCTCTCTGGAATTTCTGTTTCAGACCCTGTGCAAATGAACATAATCCCCTGGCAGGAAAGGCGTTTCAGAGTCCTGGCATCAGGCTTGGAGGCTCTGGGCTTCACGTGAGGAACGTGAGGAACGCAGGATGCTGTCACTCTGGGGCTTGGCTCAGTCAGCACCTCCCCCGCCTACCCCCCACCGTGAGGATCTGATTGAAATCTGGACCAGCAGGGAGGAAGCTTTGGGTGCTCTTGCTGGAAGGGAGGAGGCTGGCTCATGAGGGCTGTCATCCAGTGACTCTCCCAAGAAAGAGGATGCAGAACAAGTTTCTAAATATCTCAGGACAACTAGGAAGGGTTGGGGTGGGTCACTTTCAAGTTCTTGAGCAGCAGAACAAATCTTTACTCCTTAAATAAGACTGTACTGTACTTCCCATATTTTCCCAAATCATTCTACATATAGAACAGAATTATTGTTGGACATAAGGAAAGAGGACAAGGCTACTTACAGCCAGAGGAAGGGTCCGAGGGCTCTGGCTGTCCCAGTGGCTGAGTCCACCTATAACCCATCAGGGCTGAGGTAGGGAGACATAAAATGCTCTCCCCAAAGACTGTCAGGCTGCCATTTATTTATTTTACATTTTCTCCCAAATAATATTTAGCAGCTGCCCTGTGTTAGGTAGGCATCTTGTTCGGTGCTGGGGATATGGGGATGGGCAACAGCAGGTACATATTGTCTCTGACCACATGGAACTGACAGTGAAACTGAGGGAGACAGACATATAAGTGGTTCTGTCACCAACTAGCTAAGTGACCCTGAGCAAGTCACTTGACCTCTCTGAGCTTCACTTCCTTCATCTGTCAAATGAGAATAAAAAGTGTGTACTTTATGGGATTGTCGTGAGGACAGAAGGTCACGTTTATTAAACAGCCTCACCCAGTGATTGGCTGGCAGGAAGCACTTAATACATGGGGAGGTGTTTGATATGCAGTAAAAAGCTGGTGCAAGCTTCTTAGATTGTTATTCCCCATCTCTTCCTCTGCATCACCTGATGATGTTTTCATATGGTTTCCCCAAAAGAGACCTTAAACAGTTGCATAGAACTGCTTGGGTCAGGGGTCGGGGGAAAGAAATAGTGACAGAAGTGGGGTGGAAGCGCCTGCTGAATGTACTGATTGTCCTTTCCTGTTCTAGAACATTCTAGTGAAAGTAGACAAGGCTGTTGGCATCTGAAGACTACCGGTCCGAGATCTCCAAACTAGTGTAGGCTTAGAGTGTAGGGAAGTCTATATTTATCCCAAGCTTTCCAGGTGGCTTGGATGCAGAGCTGGTTGGAGGAACACTGTGTGGTTGACAGTTTGGGGGATGGCTTTCCTGTCTCCATCCTACAGCCACGGATCACCAGGGTGCAGAGCCACAAATCTTTTGCCAGCCATGTGGCAGGTACTAACTGATCACAGCTAATTGGATAATGGGTGGGACTCTGGCTTAAACCTGGACAATTAGAATTCCTTGCCAAAAACCTGGAATGAGGATTAAGAAATGGTGTTGTTGGCTAGACTTTTGGATAAAGGAGAAATAATAAATTTAGGACCAGCGGGGAGGCTTTTTTCCACCGTGTGGACTGAGTTAGCAGAGAGACGAGAATGGAGTCATTGGTAGAGGAAGAAAGAGTAAGCCCCGGGTGATCAATGGCTTTCCCTTTCCTGATTCATTCCCTTTCTTAGGCTCGGCCGCTCTTGCCCTCAGGTTCTGTGCGACTATACTTGTATATTTAAGTGAGCGTGAGTTGCTTTCCGTTCCTTGCAACCAGAACACTTCCCATTAATAAAAGAAGGGGAACCTATTTTATTTACCATGAAGGAACAACAGGGTTTGGAGGGTGAAGTGACTGAAACCGGGGCTCGAATTTATGTAGTTAAGTTCAGGGTATTAAATCCATATCATCGCACTTTACAACTACGTTTTAGCAGAATAGTCTAAACCTTGGACTTGACGCTTTTATGATCTGCTTCTTATACCTGAGAAATTGAGTGTCCTCTCAACCACTGGCCTGCATCCTGCACCAGTGATGATGACGGTCATTTACATTTGCACAATGCCATACAGTTTACAAAGCCCAGGCCCCATTTATAGGACACTATGAACACAAATGTTTGATTTATTTATTCTATGCATCTGCGTTGAGCTATGTGCTATTTTTTTTTAAAGATTTTATTTATCTATTTGAGAGAGAGAGAGAGAGATTGCACCAGCAAAGTGATCATGTGAGGACACAGCCTTAACGGAACGTCTCCAAGTGACCAGCTTACATGGCAGCGGCCCAGCTTTGATTCCTATTCTCACTAATGCGACTTCCTAATCCATAAAATGGAGTTGATAACACTGCTGGTATGTAAGTCAGCATTCTTCAGAGAAACAGAATAAGTCGTGCTTTAGGGAGTTGGCTCATGTGATGGCACAGGTTCAAATCTAACATCTGGAGAGTAGGCCTACAGGCTGGAGACCTCAGGAAGAGATGCAGTCGAAGCCCAAAGAAGGTCTGCCAGCAGAATTCCTTCTTGCTCACGGGAGGTTGCTCTTTGTTCTGTTAAGCCTTTCAACTGATTGGACAAGCCCCACCTGCATTATGGAGGGTAATCTGCTTTACTCAAAGTCCACTAATTTAAACGTCAATCTCATCCAAAAGACACCTGCACAGAAACGTCCAGAATAATGTTTGATCCAATATCTGGGCACTATGGCCCAGTAAAGTTGACACAAAAAATTAACGATCATAGGGATCCCTGGGTGGCTCAGCAGTTTAGCGCCTGCCTTTGGCCCAGGGCGTGATCCTGGAGTCCTGGGATCGAGTCCTGCATCGGGCTCCCTGCATGGAGCCTGCTTCTCCCTCTGCCTGTGTCTCTGCCTCTCTCTCTCAGATGAATAAATAAATAAAATATTTTAAAAAATTAATGATCATAGCTTGTCTCATGGGACAGGCCTGGAGATTTCATTAGTCAGGAAATGTAAGAAGGGTCTTGCAAATGGTATACTGCTCTATCTGCTGAGAGAGGGGCGAGCTCTGAGAGTCCCCACCCGCCCCTTCCCACAAGCGAGAATGCCCCGGCACACAGAGGGTTAAGGAGCCCTGCCCCCACTGGCTCTTCCACCTGCTGTCTGAACTGTCACTACCCCCTCCCGACCCTCAGGTGAGGAGGGACAGGAGAGGGGCCTGGAGTTGCCTGACACCGGATACTTCCTTCCTGCCTGGATTAGAGTCATATTGTCAATATCATGTCAGTGTTTACCAAATTAACAAATGGACTTCAAGTTAAACACTGGGCGATTTGTGAGATGGATTTTTTAAAAATGTGACCCGGCTCAGGAGATCACTCACAGGTGATGGGCTGTTTGCCTCTTTTGGACTCCTGGCCTTTAACATCATGTCACTTTAAATTGCTTTTCATGGAAAACTGCCTCCCTGCCATTCCTCAGCCTGCACACAGAGCCTCCGGGCAGGCATTTCTGTGCACAGCTGGAGACTCGCCTTGCTGTGGGGCAAACTTCTTTCTTCTGGGCCCAACAGAGACAAATCTCCGCTGGTCAGTGGCTCCAGAATGGAAAATAAAGTGTGTTGAAACACTTCACTCCCCACCAGGAATTTCTACCCACGGAGTGGGGCCAAGCGGGGCAGAGCAGGGCTTCTAGGCAGTCTTGACAGACTGCTAATGAGTGACAGAGAAAGCAGAGGTCTCTCTGAGAGGTGGGGATGACACCAGCATCTGGTCTGGGTGTTCCTTCGGCATCTGGATGCTGGTGGCGTGTCCACAGCAAGACTCCCTGCGAAATGACTGCATCTCCTGGTAGCAGAGAGCCTGCCCCTGTGGGTCAAGCCTGCGCTGCTCCAGGGAGGGATGTGCTGACTTAAGTGCCTCGCAATGATGGGGGACACCTTGACCCCAAGGAGACAGGCTGCTAGGAGCAGTGGGCCTTTGCGGAGACAAAGTGATGAATGTCTTTTGTATGTTTTCTTCCCTAGCCTCGTTTTGTAGCCTATTAATTTTTTAAATGCTATTTATTTTGGAAAGACGTGAAAAGAAAAGAAAGAAGCGGGTTTCAGCACCTTCACCATGTGCCATGCTGCAGTTGTTTCTGTAAGGCAGCAAAGCAGCCGTTTGAAAAGTGAAAGACTTAGGTCAATTATTTTTCTTTCCTTGGCTTACTGGACAGCAAAGCTGGTTTAACTGAATTGACCAGTTGTTTGATGAATCAATCAATCAGCAAATATTTGTTCTGTGAGGCCTGTGAGCAAGGCACTCACTGTTTGATTAAATTGTTTGATGAAACAGAACAAATAGACCTGTCTTCTAGGCCCCTCGTAGACAGTCGAGCTGTGTGCAGCTAATTACTCGACCACCTCTAATTACAGATACACGCTCAAACTGAGCTCTTTTCCTTGAACCAAAAGTTAATCCTGGAAATCTGGTAATGCAATTACTATGCTTGTTTCAACAAGCAAGAGAGAGGCGGAGGGAAAGCAAGAGAGGGAGGGAGAATATGAATATGCCCCATTTATGCAGCCCTACAATGAGGGGGAATTACAAAAAGACTTTTATAGACAAGGGAAAACCAAGGTCTGTAATTGACGATGATTTGGTGTCCAAGACTTGGCTTTGAAGAGGAGCCGGAACCAACTTTCCTAAGTGGCATTTAATGCACTCCCGTGGGTTTAGCTTTTTCATTAGCTTAGTTTTTAATCGATGTCACAACTCAACGTCAGGAATAGATTTCCAGAAGGAGGAAAGAATGAAAACACTTCGGAAACACACAAAACAACCAAAAAAAACTCTAAACCACAACAGTGAAAAAAACATGTCTTTTCTTCTAAACATCATTTTAGCATGAGGCAAACTGATCTGTCAGATATGCTTGTCATATCCACATATTTTATAATCCAATATGTTCAGGCAAGAATTTTGGCACCACCTGCCAACAGCAATCCTGAACTTTTCTTGACACTTTGAAGAGCACGTAATATGTTGAGGGGGTTGGATTTGGGGGAGGCCTTAACCCTTTCCTTCAGCATCTAAGGGTCCTTCAGAATAGGACCACCTAAGAACAGCCCCAGAGGAGGGCCTGCCATGGGGCTAGGTGATCATCAGCCTTGAGCTCTGACAGTGGCTACTGCTACAGCCCCAGCGGTGGCCTCTCCTCACTGTGAGTCAGCAGGAGTTTTAAACCTGACCTTCTCTCAGAGATGACCTCACTTGGAATAGCATTGATTGCAATGCAATTCATGGAATCACAGAGTTGCACAGGACTGTTTTGATGATCAAACCCAGTGGTTCTGTTCTCAGCCTTGGGTGCACATTGAAATCACCTGGAATGCTTAAAAAAAGACAAAAACTGATGTCCAATCCCACCCAACACTATTCAGGCAGAAGTCCTGGGTTAGGCCCTGGCTATTGAGACTTTTGCTAAGTTCCCAGGTGACTCTAATGTGATGCTAGGGAGAACCACAGGCCAACTTCCCATTTTATAGATAAGGAAACTGAGGACCCAAGATGGAGGTGACTGCCAGTGTCAGGACCAGGCCTTATATCCAAGCACCAGCTAACTTGGTTCGCTAGGTGATTGTTGAACTCTAACAGAGTGTTTAGTCCTGCCCCTGGACACAGTGGGGTTATAAGAGGAGCCTTGCCCCTGCCCTGAAGGATCATATAGCCTCAGCAGGGTGGCAGAGATAACAGGCAAGGCAGTCAAATGGACACTGTAGGGCAATGTTGAGAGAAGAGTGGAGTGTTGTAATGTCAGATGCTAAGTGCAGACTAACATGTCCTGGAAGAGATACCCACCAGCCTGGGCAGGGTAGAGGGAAGCATCATTGGAATCAGGAACCCACAGGCAAGGCTTAGCATGAGGAGATGTGGCCCATGAAGGGAGGAGAGGGTACTAGCCAGGGGGAAGGGCTTAAGTGACCACTTAGAGGCTGGAATGAGTGATGCATGAGTCATGCACTTTGGTGGCCTTTGCTGGAAAGAGACTAGGACTTGAGAGAAGCACGTGGGGCACAAGGAGGGATTTGGGGAGAAAGGCTGTGGGCCAGTGGGGGAGATCCACACACAGAAGTGAAAGAATGACTGTTGCCCCACACGGAGGGATGTCACTGAAGGATAAAACTAAAGAGTAGAAGGGACACAATATGAAGGTATCTTTGGTGAGAAACCCTGTTCTTACTGGTTGGTGCCCAAGTCATACCAATAGTCAGATATCTCCCTTGCACATCCTTGACCCCATGGTACCAGACCCTGTGGGAGCATAACACTGAGCAGTTTACTTTGGCAAGTCCTGGGCTGCTGCAGAGAAGAAGCAGTGGAAACCCAGTAACTGTCCACGGGGTTGGGTGTGGTGGGCACTCAGAGATGGGTGGATGAAGGGAGGCTTCAAGTCAATGCTAAGAAAAGCTCCATGTTCTCAGACATTCAGCCCGTGGCCTCTGCTGCCGCCCATAGCAGTCGATGGACCACGAGATTTGTGGGATATCTCCTCTCTTGCCCACATCTTCTCACTGAGGCTCCTCACCCCTTATCTTGTCTTCCCCTGGATTCTTGCATGGTTGTCTGCTTCCTCCCTTGTTTCAGTGGGTCAGACCTGCCTTTACTGCAGTTTGTGTAAGAGCAGACCCAGAGGGCAGCATCTTGGGGCCAGCATCTTGGGCCAAGAAGTGTCTTTTAGCTGGGAAAGAAGGATAGGGTTTTGGTACCAGATTTCCTTCCTTTGGAGCCATTTTGCTCAGAGCCCCTTAGGACCCCACAGGAAGACAGGCATTCTTCTTGGGCCCACTCTCCAACTATCCTGCCTCCTTTCACATCACACGGTTGTCACTTGATTATTGTCTCCTCCACTTTGCTTTCTCAGTGGGAGCAGCTACTGTGAAGCCACTCCTCTTCTACAGAAGTCGGCTCTACCATAGCACTTGTGTATGCTCTGGAAAGCCCCTGGGACCTCTGTCCTCTGAGCCCCAACAGGAATCCCTCCCAAATTCCATTTTGCAAAACTTGGTTTTAATAGTGAAGCCTGCTCCAAATTCTCGCCTACCCAAAAGTGGAGGAGAACAAACTAAGGATGACATGGCCATCTTGGATTTGTCTTCATAAGGAAGGATTTCTTTTTCTTTGCTCGTGCTCCTTTTATGCTTTAGCCCTGGAAGTGCATAGCTGCGAGACACCTTTGAGATCGCTTGATCTAACACTTGCTTCTGTAGTCAGTGTAGATGAATGGCTTAAAAAAAGGGGGGGGGGGCTGTTGTCATAATAACTGAATTTATTTATTTATTTATTTATTTATTTATTTATTTATTTATTTATTTTTTAATAACTGAATTTAAATCTTGATCCCACCGCATTGAAGTTTCCTGACTTTGGGCACAGGACTTAACCTCCTTGAGCGGCTGTAATAATGGTCCTTGTTTCATTGGGTGGTACTACATTTAAAGAAGATGATCCAGATGACGTGCCTAGGATAGAGCCTGCCATATAAGTATTATTTTATTATTACTGCTATAAATGAAGAATTTGAGTCATGGACATATTTCATAGACTTGCTGAAAACTAGATACCGGGAACCATTTTGTACCTTTTCACATTAGTTAAGTGAACTTTTGGCCAAAGCGTCCCTAATGTCAGAAAAGAGGAGAAACATAAATCCAAGGACTCTCGGGGCTTAGCTCCATTCCATAAGAGTTAAATGTCTTGGATTTCTATGTTGTCTGAAACAATGCATGCAAATTCTGCATTTTATTTCTTAATGTATCTGTGTTTGTTCCAGTATAGAAATTGTAGTTTCCCCTTCAACTCTTTCTCTCTGTAAGATCAACTCTCCTAAAAGTGATACTTATTCCTAGGATGAGGAACATGTCTAAGAGCGTGTAGCTCCAGTTTAGGGGACACGAAGTTAGTCACGGAGCATCTTAAACCACAGTGACTGCTCCATGAAGGATGGGACTGGAGATCTCGGGTGGGAGCAAGAGGGAGGAAGTCGCACAGAAGCAGCGCCTCCTCCCTGGGAAGGGGCGAGGCCAGCCATGTGAGATGATAACTTCATCCCTGAAAGCTGGCAGCTTTTTGTTCTTGGCAGACCCAGAGGCCCCTCTGTGGGACTCTCCGGGCTCCAGACTGGGGGATCTGGTCCCGCCATGCCCCAGGGAGGCCGCAGTCTGAAAGATGTAGCGTGCCTTGCTGCCTCGAGGCAGATTGTGTGCTGAAACGGAGGCGAGACAGACTGTCAGCGTGGAAACCATGTGGTGACAGCTTCCTTCACCCTCCAGACCTGTCAGCTCAGGGGGGAACTGACAGGCCCCAACTAATAAGGTAAACAAAGGCTTTAGAGCATGGGGGAGGAATGCTGGAATTCCTTCTTGAATGTTTCCCTATTCATAACATGTCACAGAGTTAACGCCTGGCCCAGTGGAGGTAGCACTTCCTGGTTTTTAAGATCTCCCAAGCCCGGTGAGGGAGAGGCCCGAAGCGCAGAGGCTGAAGCAGCTCTGTCGTAGCTGGCTTGACATCGGGCTGCTTCTTTAGGAAGCCCATGGCTCCCACGGCTATGCGTTTGAGGGTAAACCCAGACACTAGGCTGGTGGTCAAGGCCTGGTCATGGCTGTGGCCCAGCTTTATCTCCCTCTGCTCCAGTGCTCCCAGCACTCACCTTTCTCATCCTCAAAGTACAGCTCTGGTCCTCTTTGTCCACCGGGACAGCTTCCAGGAAAAGCCACCTCAGCTTTACCTTCTCAGAGGTCTAGCTAGTGTGCACACAGCCAGTGTGCACTCTCTCTTTTGACTTTTGACCCACTTTTTTGGATCAAATCCCGTCCTACCTTGGATGTTTCTGTGTCCTGGGCCTCTTTCCTATCCACCACCCACACTCCCGCTTGCAAGGCGGACCCCTTTTGCAGCGCTAGAATGGCAGTAATACAGTATTTCTGTGCCATTACTTACAAAGACAAATGGCCTGTTAGCCTTTTAGGATGTAATTTAAAAGCCATTTGTCTAGTGGTAATAACTGGAAATGGACTTCCGCTATAGGCCAGTATGACTTCCTCCAGGAGCAAGAGATCTGCTAATGGTGACCAGTTGTCCACGGCTGTTTTCAGACTTACCCACTCTCCACTGGAAGGCTCAGAGAGCAGGGAAATGGCATTTTTAGGGGCCCGTGAGCTCACAGAGGGCTTTGAGGAAAGGCAGGCGCCTTTCTCTGGAACCATACAGCTGCTATTGTTTGTCTTATGTACTGAGAGGATCGGGAATAAAAATGGGTTCAGAGGGATGAGGATCATGATGTTTTTAACAACCAAATCTCACCAATCAGAACTCTTGAACTCTGGAAAGGTTGGGCTCCCTCTTTGCCCTCTCTTTAAGAATCTGCAGGCAAATTTGAGTTATCTGGCTTGGGTGTACCTCAGAAGTGACATTTCTCAGACAACTGTGGCTTTTTCCTGTAGACAGCGAAGCTTTTATTTTAACCATTCAGGATAGACAGTTTTCAAGAATATATTACCTGTGCTGCTTCAATAGAATTGTTGCAGAGACATTAAGTGTTCATTGATGATGCAGGGCCATTATTTTGAATGTCAGTTTTAAAGACTTTGTCTTCTCTTTGCTATTCTTTTGTTCATTATATGCTATTTTACAATTCCATCACCTCATCTATCTTGGTATTTAATATACATTTACTTCTTATTCAGTGAGAAAAAAATGATGGAAAAATCCCAAATGGTAAAATAAATGATGATGTGTTCGCTGAATGGGTTCTCTGTGACCTTTGAAAAGGATGTAGAAGACCACTGATACAGACATTGGAATATTGGAATGAAGTCTGTGTTATTATGTCATTAAGTGTAGCAGTGGGCTGCTAACCAGTACGTGCATTAGGATGGCCCCTATGTCTAGGGAATCCTGGTGAGCTCGGACTTCAGACTGTCCAGATCTATAAATGAGGACACCAAGCTGCTTAGCCTCAGATGGAAATGCAGTTCAAGGATTCCAGGCAAAGGAAGCAACATTTACCCATTACCTACCATGTGCGAGACACTATTTTAGGAGCTTTCGAATATTGTCTTTATTAATCCTGACAACCACTTTCTAAGGTTATCTTGCTCATGCTTGAAGAAGCTAAAATTAAGAAGTTGTGGAGTGGGCTCAGGTTCACATAAATGAAAAGCAGTGGAGGTAGGAGTGGAATATAAATATAACAGACTCCAAAACCCTTGTTCTTTTTACTATATGTTACCAGTTATCTGTTGCCTCGGTAACACTGTATGATACATAATTAACAACCAAAAAACCTAAATGGTTTACAACAATAAGTGCATACTGCTCACCCCTCTGGGGCCTACGGGAAGTCGGCCAGGTACTTCTGCTGTTTCCGCACATATCTGGTGGTTGACTGGCCTTTGGTTGATCTAGGCTGGTCTCGTCTGGGGCACCTGGGTGACTCAGTTCTGCTCCATGTGCCTTTCTTCCTTCAGCAGGCTAGCCTGGGCATGTTCTTGTGCCAGTGGCATGGTGGAAGAGAGCAAGAGGAATCACGCGGCCCCTTGCAGCCAGGCTGGGAACTGGCACACAGTCATTGCTTTTGGCTGAACTAAGGTGCATGACCAAACTCAGAGTCAAGGAAGGGGAAATCTATTCCTCCCCTTTTATGGAAGGAACTGCACAATTATGTGGCAAAGGGAGAGTGGCAAAACTGGGGCCATTAAAGCAATTAGCCACGTAGAACAAGCTGCCTTTGAACACCAAGCAGGTATTCTAAGAGCTTCATCTGGGCACTCCACCTAGGCTTTTTGAGATTGTGATAAAGTATGTGTGGAGTAGGGACAGGAAATTTGGGGTGTGGGTGGGGGAAAGAAACATATATGTTTAACCAAAATATTGTCATTTCGTAGTATGTTAGTGACCATAATGAGGGAAAAATTGTTCCATCCTTACGTTCTATTATTCTAGGCTATTTTGTAACATGGGGGTACACCCTAGGACTATTAAGGAAGGAGAGCATTTTTATTGTTGTTGTTGTTGTGTGTTATTTCCATCCCTACATTCAGTGGACCCAGATTTATGACCCCGAAAGAAAACAGATAGAGGAACTGTTTCCATAGCACTTCCTTGACTGTCAGCGGGTAATGTGTTACTGCTGTGTTTCTTGCTGCCAGGCTCTGCCTCTCAGATGCCACATGTGGGCGAGGGGCTGGAGGACATCTGTCTTGTGAAGCGTACAATGCATGAGCTTTGTGAAAGCTGCCCCTGAGACACTCTTTCCACTTCCCAGTGGGCATCACGGTAGTTCTGTGTGCTTCTGAGTCTCTGAGTCCGAGTCTTTCCTTCAGGTAACCCCTATCGTATAAATCAAATTGCAGGTGGAAGAGTAGCTCAATTAAAAGAGCAATTGTCACCTGCTTTAGGAACGTGTACAATCAACCGTGCGAATTCTCTCTGTTGTCTATTTGGTAAGTGGGACCACGAAATTTCTCCTTGTCAGTCTTTATTAACTTCCTTCAAGACCCTGTTAGTATGTAAAATATCAAAGCAATATTAAAAAAGAAAGAAATCTGGAACTCAGACTTTTCACTTGTGGGGGGCTATTGATGTTTCTACCAGGGGTTTCAATGCTGGTGCTGATTCACCCTCCACTGAGTGATGGCCCAGGATCGCTGCCTCAGACCCTGCCTCCTGCTGCTTCTGGCTCACCTTGCCTGCTCACCCAGGAGCCCTATTTGGCCGGAACTGAAAGAAGGTGACCCGGCTTCAGTTCCCTCTGCTTGCCACCTGGGCAGCCGGAGGACTGGACCTCGGGCCTGGTCCTGCCCTGACTCCCCACTTTGGGACCTTCTTCAGATTTCTGACGTGGGCCCTGCCGTCTGACAAGTCCCAGCCTCCCAGCCTGCTAGGAGTCATGGCAGAGAGTAGGCTGGGGGCCTGTAAGAAACTACCTGACAACAGACTTACTTTCCTCCAGAGGCTGATCCAGACTGAGCATAGCTGCTGTGGCAGGACCACAGGTGACCCGTCGTCCCCTCTTGCGGTGGTCTCCGAGCCGCATCCGGGCTCAGCGCTTATTGTTCTGGGATTCACACCCCCTGCATGTGTGACGGTGTGTGAACTCGCGCTCTTTGGAACTTTGTGTTCATTTACATAACACATTTCTCAGGTGCAAATACGTTATGCATGAGTCTGTGTTGTTAATCATTTGAAATTTAATTTGAACACAATTGTTGCCTCCTCTTCAGTTTGCCCTCGCCCTCCCACTCGAGCTCATGCAACACTTTGGAAGGATTCCAGTCTCTTCCTGGCACTGTGGGCTTCCTGACTTCCTACTTTACGGAGCGGAGGACGCTCAGAAGCTCAGGTGGAATGGGCCTCTCGCCTGAGGTGACTCCATGGGCCAGTCCAGGACCCCTGAGGGAGCCCCGGCTTCCCTGCCCCTCCAGCCCTTCCTCTCTCCTCCTCCTCCTTTCCCTGGGCTTGGAGGCCTGGCTCTGTGAGGAAGGCTAAAGGATGAGGTGGCCAGGCCATCCCCAGCTCTCTCTGTGCTTGGGCTTCTGAGAGCCTTTCCCAGAATTCCCTTAGGCAAGGGCTCTGTGTCCTTTAGTGCGCCACGCCGATTTCCCTTTGCCACTTGGAAAGCTGGAGAGCAGAGAGGACTCTTCCTGGCTCACAAGAAGGTGTGAGCTGAAGGACTGCAGAGGACGGGGCTCTGGTTCCCAGGGGTCTCCCCCTGCGGGAATGGGGTGCCCTCCCCGCCTGCTCTCTCCTGCTGCCCACACGCTCTGACCCGAGCAGAAGGCAAGTTCAGTTCCCACAGGTGCACAGATCCCACTCTCTGAAACGAGGGAGAAGAGAAAAGTGATGAGAGCCGATATCCCTGCTCCCCAAAACAGGAAGCAGGCTGGGTAGATTGACTCGATAGGGAGCTATCAGACTGCTGCTCGGCTCACACTGGGACTTTTATCACTGCCAGTCATCAGCACTCTGGCAAGCTCATGAATAATGCATTTCCCAGTGATTTCCTTCCTTATTTGCTAGCTCCAGGCAATATTGATTTTTTTTTTTTTAAAGAAAAGAAAGTCTACATAGCTGAGCTGTGTTGTGGTAACATTTATTTTAAAAGATTGGGAGACAGAACACACATGTGTTTATCTCTACGTATGTGCGTTGGTGTCTGTTGTCTGTGGATAACGACATTTGTTTAGGGGGCCACGGTGGTTATTAGCAGTGTTTTTTAAATCAAAGGTTGGTTCAGATCGGAGCCCTGAGATAGGCTGAAACAGCTGTGTGGTGGTGAAGGACCAGGAAGCCAGGCTGGGTGCATGGGGAGGGGGAGGGCGGGGGTGGGAGTGGACTGGGGGCAGAGGGGAGGGAAGGTGGGCTGGGGGGAAGAGGTAGGAGGGGGGATGGGAGAGGGGCGGATGGGAGGAGGTGGGGGTGGAGGGTATCCAGGGAGGAGTTCCAAGCAAGGAAACTCAGCCATTGAGTTAGCAATGTTTATTCAGTTGAGGCCTCTCCCTCTTGGTCTCATCTCTCTGTCTCTGTCTCTCTCTCTCTGCCATGGATGCAAAGCCCCCTGGCTGCATCCCTAAATGAGGAGCAGATGTGATGGTGACACGTGGGCAGTGCTCCTTCTGAGGGGCCACACCAATAAAACTAAGCAGGTACAGGCGGTGTTGTGGCCACAGGCGGGGCTCAGAGAGGGAACAGGCCAGGCAGGGCTGGGGCATCAGAAGTCCCCGTGGGTGGCTCTGTCCTGCCGAAGCTGCCGGGACTGCCCTGTGCCGACTCGTGGGCACCTTCTCCTGCCGAAGGCTCCTGGCTCTGTTGGCTTCACTTGTGATTCTCGGGAGCAGGCAGAGAGAGGCTCACACTTGGAATTACAGTGCTGATGGCAGGCCTGATGCCCCCGCCCCGCTCAGCCACCCTCCGCCGGCCAGACTTCTGCATGGCCTTCCTCTCAGGCGCCTGTGGCAGGAGCTCTTAGGGATCCCAAGAAGAGAGGCCCCTTCTGGGAAATCAAATTCTCCTCCCAAACTAGTCACTGGCTCACCTAGGCCTCCCTCACCATGCTGGTCTTCCCTGTGCAAGCTCAAGAGCAAGTTCAGCAAGTGCTGGGCGGCTGCATGGTGTTGAAGGCCAGCCTCACAGGGGGCAGGGGCAGTGACTGCCCCTTTGGGGGTCCTTCCTCATACCTTCCGTCCCAGGCACTCCAGCCTCCAGTCCTCATCTCCTGGGGTGGTTAGTGCTGAGGTGGAGAAACCAGTCACTGAAGTTCTGGAGAAACCCCGAGCGGTCGTGGAAGTGCAGAGGGTGGCGGGCACTGGAGAGCTGACCCGGCCAGGCTCCAGTCTCTCCCCTCCACTGGCTCGACACTCCGCCAGCTAATAATCAGGACCCTGAACTTTAATCCGTATGGCTCCCTAGTATTTTGATGGTATTTTCACATATAAGCATATCATGTGAGCTGCCCAAAAAAGTCTAGAGAGTTCCTCCAAATCCTTTATTCACTTGTCTTACTAACAATGATTTAAGCTTTCTCATTTTCCCTTCAATCCCAAACTTTCAAAGAAAAGAAAGCTCCATACGCAGCACTTCCGCTTACTGACTTACAACCCTCCTCCCACATTACTTGGACTGCCTTCCTGAAGGTGACCCCTAATGTTCAGATCTAAACCTAGGGCCTTTTCTGAGTCCTTTCTGGCTCTGCTGCAGTTTTCCTATTGCCAGCTTCCAAACCCCTCCACCTCTCCTCCTAGTGCACCCCCACCATGTCACAAACGGGTAACATGGTTCATCCAAAGGAAGAAGGTGTCTCCAGTGGTGTCATTCCAGATACCAGACGCAGACAATATATTGGGTCAAATAACAAATCTTTCAATTTGCACAACCATGAACTTGTCCCACATACAGAGGTGGCCCTAGGTCCCTCTTGGTGGGGAGCAGACATTGGGAAGTCACCCAACAGTGAGTCTCAGGCACTTCTATTTCTTTGGCCCCAGACATTCATGGAGACCTCTGGGCTCCACGTCTTGGACTTTTGGTTCCTCCATCTGCTGAGCAGTTGGCATATCCTCCCCCTCCTGCCACCTTGTGGAGTCGAAAACTTGAAGCTGGGACCCCTGTCAGGCTTGAGCCTTGGCTTCTGCCCACCTAAAAGGAAGAGGCTTGAAGGAAAGGCCCGTTTCCTCTGCAGGGTGTGGAGAGCTATAGCTTGTACCAGACGACGCTCGTTTATTTGAAATTGTTCCATGGTGCAAAGCCCTCTAATCGATCATTCTTTTGCAAACGTCAATGGGAGAAATGTGAGTTCCGTATTTATAAAGCCAGAAAAATGGGGGCTTGTCCCCCGCCTCCCAGGTGTGTATTTAGGCACTGATGAATGACCCCGGAGTGGGTTTGTTATAGAACAAGCCCGCGCCAAAGGCAGGAACCTTGCGTCTGGAGACACAGCCTGACAATTAGGCCTCTGAGCCCAGAGGCCCGTGCTCTGGTTTCCTGAGTGTGACTATCACATCCTTAAGGCTGGGGTAACCTCAAGAGTTTTGGAATTTGGATCCTCATTGTCTCCACGGTACCGTCCCCTGGGGTTGCTTTTTGTTCTGTTTTGGGTTTGTGTGTTTTTGGCTCTGAAGGTGAAGTTTTAAAAATCTTGGAAGCCAATACAAATCAGGGCAGGAGAACAAAAGTCTTATTCCAGTCTTGTCCCGAGAGGAGAGTCGTGAGGAATAGGAGTTAATGTTCCAAAGACTCTTTGAAGTCGTTCGATGGGGAGTTCCTCACAGACCTGGGGCATCCGGCGTGATTGGGTGGGCATCCCCCAGGAGCCCCAGCCTTCCCCAGCTCCACCCTGGGGAACACGCAAGCCTGTGCCAAAGAGCAACCCCTGACCCCGACTCCCTCCCGTGGCTTCCCTCCCTCCTCCAAGCCAGCCTCTCCTTTCCTGCCCTCCAAACAATGGTGCACTTTGTTTTAAAAAGGGTGGTGAAATAGGAATCACGCTTTCAAAGTCACATTTAGAAAAAGGGATAGGAGTGAAAAATTAGGACCCGCTAAGCCAATGGTGTGTGCTGCTTGGCTCCTGCGGGTCCTGCATCTTTCGGAAGGGCATCCCCAGGTGAGGTCCGGGCGGAGTTGGCGTCTGACCCGTGCCTTGTGTTTCATGCGCTGTGGGAAAAAACCCAGCTGCTGTGAAAGGGTTAAAAATGAGCTCTCTTGGTCAAGAGCCCCAAGCGACAGGCACGTTCAGTTTCAGTCAGGAAGAAAAACAAGTGTTTGGTTAGTAACGGGATATGGCTGGAGCTGGGCCTTGGCCTGCAGTCCCTCTGCAGGTTGCGAGGTGGGGATGGCCCAGTTCTTGCGGTTATTTGGGGGCGGAATGGAGGCAGGCAGCCAGAAGGCCAGGTCTGGGAGGTGCCACCCACCCCTCCTTTACACAGAAGGGAACGAAGGCCCAGGGCAGGCTGGGAACTCGACCTGGGTCATCCTAGTGAGTGGCACAGCTGTCCCAGTTCCGGAGTCCTTTCTGGAAAGCACTGGGTTGCATGGAAGGCAGATTCAGGCAGACGGGGACTTAGGGTTCTTTCAGCCTCTTCTTGGCTGGGTTACCTCTTGTTCATCTAGATCCCTCCTCTTTGAAATGGGGTTTTAAAATAGCTCTTTGGGGCAGTCTGGGTGGCTCAGCGGTTTAGCACCGCCTTCAGCCCAGGGCATGACCCTGGAGTCTCGGGATCAAGTCCCACATCAGGCTCCCTGCATGAAGCCTGCTTCTCCCTCTGCCTGTGTCTCTGTCTCTGTCTCTCTCTCTCTGTGTCTCTCATGAATAAATAAATAAAATCTTAAAATAAAATAAAATAGCTCTTTGAAGAAAAAATAAATTTAAAAAAATAGCTCTTTGGCTGGGTTTTGGGTATTAAATGAGATGATGCATATGAGCCCAGAGGCTGACACACTCAGAAAGTGCTTTTTCTGGGCCTGCCAGGAAGCGTCCTGGGTGTGGGACTGGTCTTGCAGAGGAAACAGCCTCCTCCGAATCAATACATCAAGTACATCAGTGCGGATGCAAATAAAGCCTCTGAACCACCCCCCCCACCCCCCCACCCCCGTGGAAGTCCTGTATACTCCTGCCCCCTTAGTGGGGGAGCCCCACATCAAAGGCAAAGGCAAACGGGATGGGGAAAATAAAAGAGCCTTTTCTGAGCAAAGGGGAACTCGCCCCAGAGAAGCGCTGAGTTAACGGGCCCAAAGCCGGCCTGTGAAGTTAGAGAGGCCTGGAGATTAGAAGGCCAAGAGGAAATAATGCTTTTCTTGTCTTGGCTGCGGGGGCAGAAGGAGAGCAACAGCTGGCAGGCATATGCAGCCTGTTAGGGGCACACTCCCATCAGACAGAAGGAAATCCTGCCCCGGGCTGGCAGGGCCGGAGCAGCCACTGGGGAGCAGGCTGGGGGTCTCGGCGAACCTGAGCCGTTGCTGCCAAGGCTCCAGGCCGCGTGTCCCCCTCAACCCCCACCCACCTACCCCATGGCTGCCTGAGCAGGGGCCTCCCTCCCCAGCCACTGGCCCCCAAGGGCCTCCCCTTTCCCAGGAGGTATCAGATCCAGTGATGCTATGGACAGAAACTCCGAGGAAGCCTGGGGTTGATTCTGTGTCCACTTCAAAATCCAGATGAGCCCCCTTCGTCTTGTTGATGCCCGGATGGGTGACTTTGACCCACTCCACAGTCTGGAATCCTTCTCCTCAGCCAGGCTAGACAGAGAGTGGCCTTCTTTATTCCCCCTCCAACTTTTCCTTGGTTTCTTTTACTGGCCAAGCAATCAACCTCCTAAGAAAGGAACCAAGGCCCGCCTGTCATCCCCTCCTGGACCCTCAGCCCCTGAGCCTTCGGACCATGTGACACGATGCCCGGCATTAGCGTCTGCTAATTAATCGGAAAACTGGCTCCCCATTGGCCCATAGCTTTTTACAGACCTGAATTAAACGAAGTGTTTATGTGACAGATATGTGGGAGGGATTTCAGATATAATCACCATCAATCTGGCTGCAGCCAAAATAAATTCTGTGAAAAGTAAAACAAACTATTGCACAGACAAAGTAGGCCTTAGGGGTCTCCAGCAATAATCTGTGTTTTCTAATTTAACCTCGTCTAATATTTCTACTCTTTTGGGCGTAGATAGGATCTCTGCACACAGGGCACTCTTGCTGCAGCTGACGAGGTTGGGGGGAGACACATGCTCCTGCCCCCTAAGTGGAGGGAGAGGGGAAGGGATGTTGCATATTTACATTCAAATTCTTAGTTTAAACAAACGGGCTCTGGCTGGGCACGGGGTAGGATGGCCATGGGAGTTGGAGGTGGGCAAGGAGAAGCCTGGCTGTAAGGTGGGGGGTGGGGTGGCGTGCTATGGTCTCCCTTCCTCCAACCTGCTAAGGTTAAGGCCATGGTAGAGGAATCAGAAACTGCTGGTCGCTTCAGAGAGGGCCTGGCCTTGGTGTGTGCCTGAGGTGTGTGGGTTTGCTGAGCACTTCCTCTCTCTCCATCAGCTCATTTAGCTCCTATAAGGAGACAGTGAGGAGACTAAAGCTCAGACACATAGTAACTACTCGCCTTGCTCTATGGCCATGACATTGGGCTTTGACCCTGACTCTGAAAGCCTGGGCAGTCTCTCTCCACAATACCCAGCCAGATAAAGAAGATGTGGTCTATGTATACAATGGAATATTACTCAGCCATCAGAAAGGACAAATACCCACCATTTGCTTCCACGTGGATGGACCTGGAGGGTATTATGCTGAGGGAAATAGGTCAATTGGAGAAAGACAATCATCATATAGTTTCACTCATATGTGAAGCATAAGAAATAGTGAAAGGGACCATAAGGGAAAGGAGGGGGACTGAGTGGGGGAAAATGAGAGAGGAAGACCAAACATAAGAGACTCCTAACTCTGGGAAACAAGTAAAGGGTGGCAAAAGGGGAGAAGAGTGGGAGATGGGGTGACTGGGTGATGGGCACTAAAGAGGGCACTTGATGGGATGAGCATTGGGTATTATACTGTGTGCTGCAAATTAAATTTAGATAAAATATTCAAAAGCAAATACATAAATAAAGAGGACCCAGGCTTCGCCATTCCTCCCTGGGAAGAGGCCTCTAGGCACCGTGGTCAGCCCTGCCCTGCATCCTTCTCTCCCTTACAGCTCGGGCTGCTTCACGCCCCCTTTCCCTGGCTCTCCCCTCGTTGGCCCAGCCTATCCCTAATTCCCAAACCAGGTCTGGAGTAAGGAAGGAGATGTTGAGGGTCTCCAGATGACCCGCCGCCCGTCCTGCCTGGCTGGTAACTGAGCACAGCACTGGCCTCCTGCCTGAGCTCCAGCTCCTTTTCTCCCTCAGGGCCTTGCCCTGGTGGCCAGCCTAGGGTCCCAGTAGCCCCCCAGGAGCAAAGATTCCCACCTGCTCCATACAGATGTCTGGGTGCTGGAAGCCGGCTCTCCCGCTGGCCTGTACCCAGGCTTGGCACACTTACTGAGATTCCACAACTTTGGGGAAACCCCCTCCTTCTTCACCCCTGCCCCCTCCTCCCCACTGCTTAGCACTTGCCTGGGCCTGGCTCTAGAGGAAGTCATGCCCATTGAACCCAGTGCCTGCCCGGCAGCTCTGAATTGCTGTCCTGGCTCCTGTGCTGCCACATAGGTGTGTCTGATGCCACATTCCATCCCTTCCTCAATATCTAGAATTGCTATATGTAGCGTTCTTGGTGCTATGCCTTACTGTCCTGCGATGTGTCCTTCAGCTCCTCTGAAGATCTAGCATGAAGCATATGTTTGTCCGGCATTTTTTTCCCATCTGCCCCTTTATTCCTCTTTGTAAGAACCCCACCTGGAGTCAAAAGGTCCACACTCAGTGGGAGAAGATACTCCATCAGTGTTCAGGTCACAGCACTCCTTTTTCCCTCAAAAGAAGTTACTGGGACAGAGTCCTGGCTCCCTGACAACCCTGCAGCACCAAAGGGAATTGATTCTATCACACTTAAGCTCATAGATACTTGAATAGAGCAGAGGGAAAACCTCTGTATGAAATAGAAGTATGTTTGTAACTACCCTTCCTCCCTTCCTTCCTCCCTTCCTTCCTTCCTTCTTTTCCTTTCTTCCTCCTTTCCTTCTTTCTTTCTCTTTTCTTTTCTTTTCTTTCTTCTTTCTTCTTTCCTTTTTTCTTTCTTCTTTTCTTTCTTTCTTCTTCTTCTTTCTTTCTTTCTTTCTTTCTTTCTTTCTTTCTTTCTTTCCTTCCTTCCTTCTTTTCCTTTCTTCCTCCTTTCCTTCTTTCTTTCTTTTTCTTTTCTTTTCTTTTTTCTTTCTTCTTTTCTTTTTTCTTTCTTCTTTTCTTTCTTTCTTCTTTCTTACTTTCTACTTCTTTCTTTCTTTCTTTCTTTCTTTCTTTCTTTCTTTCTTTCTTTCCTTCCTTCCTTCTTTTCCTTTCTTCCTCCTTTCCTTCTTTCTTTCTTTTTCTTTTCTTTTCTTTTTTCTTTCTTCTTTTCTTTCTTTCTTCTTTCTTACTTTCTACTTCTTTCTTTCTTTCTTTCTTTCTTTCTTTCTTTCTTTCTTTCTTTCTTTCTTTCCTTCCTTCCTTCCTTCCTTCCTTCCTTCCTTCCTTCCTTCCTTCCATAATATCTATTGAGGATCTACTATGTGCCAGATGCTGGGATACATCAGTGAATTGAAAATATCTGCCTCCCTGGAGTTTGCATTCTAAGAGCTGTAGGCAGGTGATAAATAGGAATCATAAACAATAAGAAATGTATACATTGTGACAGAAGGCAAAAAATGCCCATGAATGAAGGAGCAAGGTAAGAGTGATTGGAAGTGCTGGAGGAGGGGTTGAGTTAGGGGTTCACACAGGGGCAGGCCTTATAGAGGAGATAACGTGTGAACATAGATGTGAGGGAAATGAGGATGCTAGCCGGGAACGTAACTCGGGAAGGGTATTCCAGGCAAAGGGAACAGCCAGTGCAAAGGCTCTGAGGGAGGGCTATGTCTGGCACATTTAAGGAACGGCAAGGAGGCCAAAGTGACCAGGGTGAAGTGAGCACTAGGGAAGTAGAAGGAGGTGAAGTCAGAGTTGAGGTCAGAAAGACAACAGGAAGCAGATCGTGGAGGGCCTTGCAGGCACCATAAGGACTTGAACTCTTTTCTATCCCTACTTGAGTAAATTCATAAAGGCCAATCTCTCTCATTAGTCAAGCTAGAGTTCAAGATATTCAACAAATATTTCTTGATTTGGTATGCCAAGTCCTGAGACGTACATTGATGAGTAGGGCCGTCTCTGTCTTCTAGAAGTTCAACTTCAAACCCCAGTGGTTGCAGCAGCATGGTGCGACCAGGAGCTGGGAGGCCTGGGTTCCAGTCCTGCCCTTCCATTTAACCTTAGCCATTTGCCAAACCCAGCTTCCCATTACTGCAGAGAATTATCTATGTTGCAGTCATCTCCCAGGTGCTATGGCAATCAAATGGAGGCAGGCACGCAAAGACTCCTTGAAAACTGAACAGCCCTGTGTAATTAGAGGAGGGGATTAGGGAATCAGGTCAACATGGTTCCTGCCCTGTGTCCCTTTCCTTGGGCCAGAAGACTCAGGCTGTGTTGCAATCTTTGTGATGCCCTCTACTCTCTGTGACCTCATTGGCATTTACTCCACCTGGTGAGAACCACCACAGCCATGCATTCGGGTTGGTGCAGATCTCCAGCAAGAGAAATACATCCAGGGGTATCTGCTTTGCAAAGGACATTTACCCATGTCCTTCTCTGTGTCATGCTCCTCTGATCAGCTAAAGCTACACCGAGGGCGAACTTTTAAAGTCAAGTATGCATGACTCCAACCAACAATAACAAAAACAGGCCTGCAGGTTGCCAAGCACGGTGAGCTTTTAAAATGCATTCAGACAGTGTGAGGATATTAATAGGGAGACACGTATCTCGTTTCAGGCTACAAAGCAGATCCCACAGTGGGACATGGAAATGCTGGCTGCTCCGAGGTTAGCTTGAACCGAGGAGAGGGACTCGGCTGGAATACAGACATGCCTCAGGCTGTGTCTCAGGCGCCGGGCTTCCAGCTCCGACAACATAGACTGTCAACGCAGCTCTGCTGTGAGTGGAACTGGACACTTGGTGATGGCCAAAAACAACAGTTGACTAAAATAATGAAGCAACATGTGGATGGTGATGGAGATGGAGAAAAATAGAACCGGATGGGCCCTCTGGAAATCCTCTTGAACCCTCTTCCTTTCTTTCACAGGTAAGGACACTGAGACCTGCAGGTCATGTTGTGACTACAATAACGATGAGACATCATTCTCAGCATGAGTGCATTTGCCTCCTCTGGGGTCACAACATTCTGAATGTCCTCAACGACTCTTTTTGTGTCACAGTGACCCTCTGGACACAAGACTAGCCAAATGGACACTTAGGGGTCCTGTTGTGGAGAGGGACTATGTTGTCACAGTGGACGGAGCACTGGATAATCCATCTGGAGATCTGGTCTGAGGCCTGGCTCTGGATTTATGTACTGGGTGACATTTATCTCTTCATCTGTTTTCCTCACTGCAAAATGTGAGATGTAGGTAGCTAAGGGAATGTGTGTTAAAAGACTGAAAATCAGGGTGCCTGGGTGGCTCAGTGGTTGAGTGTCTACCTTTGGCTCAGGTCGTGATCCCAGGGTCCCGGGATCGAGTCCCACACCAGGCTCCCCTGGAGAACCTGCTTCTCCCTCTGCCTATGTCTCTGCCTCTCTCTGTGTGTCTCTCATGAGATAAAATAAAGTCTTTAAAAGAAGACTCTGAAAATCAAAATTACACTCCACCTCTCTTTTCCAGATTCCAACCTGTCATTTGTGAGGACATGGTTCCGAATGAGGGGTGAGTTTCTGAACAGAGGGTGCAGGGAAGCTAGTTGCCCCCAAATGGACCTTTCTCATCACATTCTGCAGGGCTCTTCTCTGTGGTGGTGAAGAGAACAAACCCAAGAGCCAGCCATGTGGGTTTAAATCCCCGGCTCTATCACCTGCTATGGGCTTGCCTTGGACATATTATTTTGCTTCTCTGTGTCTCCATTTCTGATTTTTAAAATGGGGATAATAAGAGAATTTAGACCACACAGTCATTCTGAGAAATAAGTGAATTAGTATAAGTCAAAGTGTATAGAACCATGCCTGGTTCATGGTAAGTGCTACAAAAGTTTTCTGTTATTATTATTATTATTATTATTATTATTATTATTATTATCAGACTACATAAGCTATCATGTGCAACGTAATGAATTACCTATCTGATCTGCTTCCCCTACTCAGAATATCACAGCCAGAACGGAGTCCTTTTTTCTCTGCTTTCAATGCTTAACACCATGTCAGGAGCATATTAAGTGCTCAATAAACCCTTGTGGGTTAAATGATTGGGCACAGTCTATGTAATTATGTCTATGGCATCATTCACATCATTTTTCTCCAGTAAACCTCAAAGGACAAGCATTATGTCAACTACACCTCTGTGTCCTTCCTTCAAATTGTCTTGTTTAAAAAAACTCCCAAGTCTCATTTTTGTCTAAATAACAAAGAAAGTTGCCTTGGAGTTTTATTTTACTTGTTTATTTTTTAAAGATTTTGTTTATTTATTCATGAGAGGCACACAGAGAGAGGCAGAGACATAGGCAGAGGGAGAAGCAGGCTCCCCACAGGGAGCCCAATATGGCACTCAATCCCAGGACCCTAGGATCACAACCTGAGCCAAAAGCAGACGCTCAACCACTGAGTCACCCAGGTGCCCCTGCCTCGGAATTTTAACCAGTACAACTACAACCTAGAAACAAGTGAAACTCCATTGGTAAAAGTTTTTCCACTTGGAGTCGTGGGCACAACCTTACTGTTTGTGACATGGTTTCAAGAACAGAATCTAGGGCTGGGTTCTATTTGAAGAGTAATTAGGATAAAAGAAGATGCCTGCCAAAGTCTTTGGGATCATCTGGCATGAAGGAAAACAAAGACCTTAAACAAGTGAACACAGCCTCTAGGAGAAGACAGATGCCCTAAGCATATGCAGCATGGTAGAGGGAGATCAGAGTGGAGTGGGGGGGGGGGGGTGTTGTAATTTCCTAGAAGTGGATTTTAAGCCACTGGTTCCACTTCCTGTTCTTAATCTCATGTTATGCACAATATCCTGAAACTGACACCCGAGAGACTATCTAGCAATTTGGGTTTTGCGTAAGAGTGCTGCTGGGGAAACAGCTCCCTTCCTATTGTGTTCTTAATTTCCTATGTCCAATAGTATTCTTTTTTTTGAAGTTTTTATTTTAATTCCAGTTAGCTAACATACAGTGTAATATTAGTTTCAAGTGTATAGTAACTCAACGCTTTCATACATCACCCAGTGCTCATCACAAGTGCCCTCCTTAATCCCCATCACCTATTTTAACCCATTCCTCCCATCCACCTCCCCTCTAGTAACCATCAGTTTGTTCTCTGTAGTTAAGAGTCTGTTTCTTGGTTTCCCTCTCTCTCTTCCTTCCCCCAGTAGTCCCCCAGTGTTTCTTAATAAAACAAAATATAATCCCTTCAAGGGTTGTTTATATTGTTTATAATACTTAAACAAGATAAGTTAGGAATGGATCATCAGGAACATCAACTTGCTCTCTTCACCTATTTTATGGTATGATTTCTAGGCCAATAAACACACAACAGGATCCATCAGCTGAGCCAAGAACAGAGATAAGGTCAATTGTCTGCTAAGACGGCTGCAAACAATTCCTTCAGTCCCTGGACATTTGTGTCATGCTTCCCATCAAGAGGTAGAGACTATTTCTCCTCTCCTTGAATCTGGGGCTGGCCTTGTGACTTGCTATGACCAAGAGAATTCTGCAGACACAATGCTGTGCCTGTCTGAGCCTTGTAAGAGGCCTTTCATGGGCCTGACAGGTTTTACTTTCACTCTTCTAGAGCTCTGAGCCACCATGTAAGGACCCTGCTGGAGAAGGGGGACAGCCATCCCCCACAGCCCTTTCCAGCTTCTCCAACCAAGGAAAGCCTGGGACTGTGACACTATCTTGATCTTCCAGCCTCAGTCAAGATCCTCTCCCTCAACACCACTTGGAAATGAGATAAGCTGTCTCCCCAAAACCCTGTCCAATTGGTATCACCATGAATGCACAGTTACTGTTTTGGTCTGCTTTGATTTGGAATGTTTTGTTACACAGCAGAATTTCCCTGAAACAAGGGATAGCACTGATCTATATTCTTGTCTGAGATCTCCTGTGTGTTCTCTTCTTTGGATTAGGACAGGCCAGGAGAAATCTTGGGTACTTCTCTCTCCCCATTGCTCATACTAGACATGGCTGGTTGATTCAATGCTCTTTCCCTTTTAGTCCAGACTCTGCCTTAAACCTCACTGTGGAGCTCTAGACGGCAACTACTAAGTCATGAGTGTAGGTCTTTGAACTGAAACTATTTGCCATTCTAGGGTTAGTCATCATGTTTCAAAAGGAAAAGGGGAGTGATGTCCCCTCGTAATCCACTAGTACCTTCTAGAGCCACGGAATGCTAAAGATGACAGAACTTTACAGATCCTCTAACCTAGTGGTTCTGAACCCTGGTTGCAGACTAAAATTACCTGTCCTGCTTCGTTGTTTGTTTTATTTTGTATTTTCAAGACAGACTTTAAAAAAATAAACAGAATTAAAAGGCTTTAACAGGGGCAGCCCGGGTGGCTGAACGGTTTAGTGCTGCCTTCAGCCTGGAGCATGATCCTGGAGACCTGGGATCGAGTCCCACATCGGGCTCCCTGCATGGGGCCTGCTTCTCCCTCTGACTGTGTCTCTGCCTCTCTCTCTCTCTCTCTCTCATGAATAAATAAATAAAATCTTTTAAAATAAATAAATAAATGAATACCTTTAACATGATTATAGATTAATACTACGGACACCTTAAGCTCAAAACTATAAACATAATTCAGATTACAAAGGTTATTTGACAAGAGTTTTAGGTTACAAACATAAAACATGACCTTTTTTATATTATCCAAGTAACTGCAATGAATCTATCTTTAAGGACATCAGTACAGTCTTTTTAAAAACTATTTTACCTGGAATCACTTAAATTTTTAACCATTCTAAAAGTATGAAAATTTAAACATTTTACTGTATTTTTTCTATATATTTTGAGTAGAAAATACAGTTCCAGGGATGCCTGGATGGCTCAGTGGTTGAGCATCTGCCTTCAGCTCAGGGCGTGATCCTGGGGTCTTCAGATGAGTCCTGTATCAGGTTCCCTGTGGGGAGCCTGCTTCTCCCTCTGCCTGGGTCTCTGTCTCTCTCTCTGTGTACCTCATGAATAAATAAATAAAATCTTAAAAACAAAAAAACCAAAACAGTTCCAAGTAGATATTACTACTCATGACTGAAAGGAAAAAAATGTTTCAAATACAAATTCACCAACTAACTGTAAGAGGAATTAGAGGTGAAAAGATTTATGAAAATGCTTCTGCACCCTTCCTATTTAGTAGGGTAGCATGCCTTGTCTCCTGTACTTTTAGTGTCAATATTTTATAAACAAATGTTACTGCATGTTAATGCTACATTTCTTAGGTTTAATGAGGGAAAATGAGGTGGAAGAGACCTCAGGTAAGATCCCAGAGATGATGTTTCATAGTGTAGGCTCCATATTTAAGTGTGCTCTAACATTTATGATAAAAGGTGCTTTCAACTATACTAGTTTTTCCGCTAACACTGGATCTGCATTGCTGAGGACTCATTTCTTAATGCAGATACAGACCACAATATTTCTATAATTGCTTTTTAAAGTATTCAAACTTATGAACATCTAAATGCTAAACAGACTAAAAAATAAACACCAGTTTGTGAAACAGAGCTCTTTTAATGTTTTTTTTTTTTTTCCTACAATAGAATAAATAGTTCTCTTGGTGATTGCAGATATGTCAGGCTGTTTAGTGGTATTCGGAACCACCCCAGTACTGCTGCTTCTCTTGACTGGTGTGTGGTCTTCAGTAATTATAAGGACTTACTTGTCTGAAACTGCTGTCAGACCAGCAAGACTGCCTTTCCTCCATCACTTTCAGGATCATTGGTATCTGGGCATATTTTTCCCCAAATCATGTCACAAGGCCCAACTCACTCACCTTCATCTCAATGATGATACCTTTGGTAATAATACCCAAAGTTGTATATAGTAGGGATGCAGGATTTGTTTTTACACCAAGAATTGGCATGCAAAAGGTAGTTTTCAATTCAGAATATGTTACAGGGGCCTTTTTGCAATGTAAGCCCATTGGCCTAATGAATCTCTCATCTTTAGGTGGTTTTCCAGTAAAGCCATTTCCAGCAAAGCAGACTTTAGTAACCATCCTCTGCCATGCTTTGTTCTTTCTCTTCCTTGTTTGGATAACTTTTAATATTTCTCTTTCTTCTTGGGCACGAACTTTGGGAAAAGGGACTTCCCATTTTCCTGCTTTTTCTTTGCATTTTTTTTTTTTTTTTTTAGAGATTCTATTTTTTTTTATTGACAGAGAGAGAGAGCATAAGCAGGGGAAGTGGCAGGGAGAGGGAGAAGCAGACTCAACAGGGAACCTGATTCGGGGCTCCATCCCAGGACCCCAGGATCATGACCTGAGCCGAAGGCCAATGCCTAACCGACTGAGCCACCTAAGTGCCCTCTCTTTTTTTTTTTTTTTAAAGCAGGGGAGGGGGGCTACATCATCAGCATTTCTTTAGTTTTCTTTTTTTTTTTTTTAAGATTTTATTTATTTATTCATAGAGACACAGAGAGAGAGAGGGGCAGAGGAACAGGCAGAGGGAGAAGCAGGCTCCATGCAGGGAGCCCGATGTGGGACTCGATCCAGGGTCCTCAGGATCACACCCCAGGCTGCAGGTGGTGCTAAACCGCTGTGCCACCAGGGCTGCCCTAGGTGCCCTCTCTTTGCATTTCTGTTTAATCATAGTGGAAAGCACTTTAGCTCGGGACTGTCCCTCCCTGTCCTGTAGACATACAGGTATTGCTTGTCCTTGCAGAGTCTCCCTGAAGAGTCTTCCCATCATTCTTTTGTTTGGAGCTTCTTTTTTCACGCGTCTTGATAGTCTTTTTCATTTGTATTTTCTCAGCCTGGACCTGTTGATAGTAGAGCTCAGCTTTCAAACCAATCAACTTTTTTTGCCTTCTTTGAATGCTCTTGAACCTCCTGACCTTCCTTTTTTCTCTTTTTCTCCTGGTAATCCAAACGATGGCCACAGTGCTTCTGACAGAATTCAAAATAATCGTTTGGTGGCATGGTGATGGCACAGAGCCATTGGGGCAAAGAAGCTCTCAATTTTCAGGTCTCAAACCCATGAGCTGATTCCATGCAACGCACGATGGGAAAAAGACTACCTGGGCAGCTTTAAAAATTGAACTGATGTCTGGACCTCACCTCCCACTGGTTCCAACTCAGTTGGGCCTCCTTATTTTAAACTATGCATGTTTCATAGCACTGAAGAAACTTGACTTCACGAATTAGGACCCGAAGAAGCAGATCACAGCTGGCTGAACCCTACTGAGGAACTATTTGGAGGGTTCTTGGGAAATCATGGGCAATCTGTCCAAGGACTCGGAGCACTGCAAAGAGGGGTAGGTTTCCTACAGGGAAATGAGGGTTCACTTGAGAGCAAAAGGAGAGAAGTGCAGGCACCAGGAGAACCAGCTCCTAGGTCTGAGGGTAGACCTCCCTACCCTTCTGTCAGGAAAACCCAGGAGCTGATCCATGAGGGCAGTTTTAATATATGACTCCTGATGTGAGTGGAAGGTACTGTGTGTGTTTTGAGGTTTTTCCTGTGGAGAATTTCTTAAACCTCAGACTGGATTGTCAGAGAATTGAGATGAGGTATGAAGGGCATGAGAGATGTGTTGTTCAGGGAAGTTCAAGGCGCCTTCTCTCCTGGCATGTTTGGCAGGAGTACTAAAACAAAAGGAAGGGACTAGAAACCTTATGACAGTAAAATTTCAAGGCTTCATTTTTTTGGTAAAATATGACTTGTCAGGTGTGTGATTTGGTAGCTTTGATGCAAATATAAAATAAGTCTCACCTCTTTGCTGAAATCTGAAGAGTTTTCTTCATATCAATAAAAACCATGAGTGCAGTAAAATTGCTTTTGATCACCTCGCGGGAAAGGTATGAGGAATTTTCAGATTGTTACCATAATTAAAGTGCTTGAAATAAAAAAAAAAAAAAACTCTTACTTGAGTATCTCTCCTGTCCTGTCTTAAAAGGCATTTCTGGAGAAAAGCACACTCACCTACTTCAGTATTGTTTTGATCTCACTGTGTAGTTTGAAGAACACTACAGCTTTCAGTGACAGCAGGAAAATTATCTTGTAGTTGAAAACACTACAAACCACAAATGGCATTGGAATTTGTAAAAATGAACCACATTTCTCTTCGCAGCCTCAGTCGAAATGGATGGTTTCTAAAGAACTCATTTTTGTCAGCAAAGGAATTGCCTTGGAGACCTTCTTTTTTCTTTTCCTGGGTCTGCTTCTTGTTCTCTTGCCTGGAGGGTCATGGTGCCCGACTTGTTCTTTCTACTGGTCTTTTTAAAATCTCTGTTTGTCTTCACTATATATACTAATCACTGCTTTTATTCCTTGAGCATAGACCAACAATGGGAGAGGGTTCATTTCTCAAGTGAATGCCCCCATTTCCTAACACTTTGAGTATCACAATGGGTCATCCCAGCTCCATCCCACCTGTTTCTTTTTTTTTTTTTTTTTTCTAAATTTTTATTTATTTATGATAGTCACAGAGAGAGAGAGAGGCAGAGACACAGGCAGAGGGAGAAGCAGGCTCTATGCACCGGGAGCCCGACGTGGGATTCGATCCCGGGTCTCCAGGATCGCGCCCTGGGCCAAAGGCAGGCGCCAAACCGCTGCGCCACCCAGGGATCCCCATCCCACCTGTTTCAATCATCCTAGGCTCTCTCCAGATTTAATAGCCTGGCCTTCAAGACCCTCTATAATATAGTCTGTTATCTCTGGCACTCACCTCACTTGAAAACTTGGATCCAACTTTGCTGCTTTACTTGCTCCTATTCCCATTCCTGGCACCTTGGCTTTCATCCTGCCAGAAATGTCTTCCTCTGGTACGATTCCTGCAAGATCCAGCTCACTTCCACCTCTGCTGGGGAGCTTCCCTCAGTTATCCTGTTCAAGTCCCTTGAACTTTAGTGGGAATTATTTGAGACTGATCATACCCTAACTTACATTTTTCTTTTTTTAATTTAAATTCAATTAGCCAACATATAGTACACCATTAGTTTCAGATGTAGAGTTCACTAATTCATTGGTTGGGTATAACACCCTGTGCTCATCATATCATGTGCCCTCCTTAATGCCCATCACCCAGTTACCCCAAACCCCTTGCTACCTCCCCTCCAGCGACCCTCAGTTTGTTACCTATAGCTAAGAGTCTCTGGTCGTTTGTCTCCCTCTTTGATGACTTCCCATTCAGTTTTCCCTCCCTTCCCCTCTGATCTTCTGTGCTGTTTCTTATATTCCTTATATGAGTGAAACCAAATGATAATTGTCTTTCTCTAATTGAGTTATTTCACTCAGCATAATACCCTCTAGTTCCACCCGTGTTGATGTAAATGGGAAGATTTCATCCTGTCTGATGGCTGAGAAATATTTTAGTGTGTGTGTGTGTGTGTGTGTGTGTGTGTGTATCTCGTATCTTTTTTTTTTGTATGTTAACTAGGTGGAATTTATTTTTTATAAATTTATTTTTTATTGGTGTTCAATTTACCAACATACAGAATAACACCCAGTGCTAATCCCGTCAAGTGCCCCCCTCAGTGCCCGTCACCCATTCACCCCCACCCCCCGCCCTCCTCCCCTTCCACCACCCCTAGTTCGTTTCCCAGAGTTAGGAGTCTTTATGTATCTCATATCTTCTGTATCCCTTTGTCTGTCGATGGACATTTGGGCTCTTTTGTCTGTTATAGACATTGCTGCTAAAACATTGGGGTACTGGTGGTCTTCAGATCACTACATTTGTATCTTTGGGGTAAATACCTAGTAGTGCAGTTACTGGGTCGTAGGGTAGCTCTATTCTTAACTTCTTGTGGAATCTCCATACTGTTTCCCAGAGTGGCTGTACCAGCTTGCATTTCACCCCAACAGTGTAAGAGCATTCCCCTTTCTCCGCATCCTTTCCAACATTTGTTGTTTCCTGTCTTGTGAATTTTAGCCATTCTGACTGGTGTGAGTTAGTTATTTCCTTGTGATTTTGATTGATATTTCCCTAATGCTGAGTGACATAGAGTATTTTTTCATATATGTGTTGGTGGCCACTTGTATGCCTTCCTTGGAGAAATATCTGTTCATTTCTTCTGCCTATTTTTTGACTGGCTTATCTGGTTTTTTGGGTGTTGAGTTTGATAAGTTCTTTGTAGATCTTGGATACTAGCCCTTTATCTGATATGTCATTTGCAAATATCTTCTCCCATTCGATACAGAATTCTGATAGATCCCTGTCTCACATTTAGGTCGTTCATCCATTTTGAGTTTATCTTTGTATATGGTGTAAGAAAATGGCCCAGTTTAATTTTTCTACACGTAACTGTCCAATTTTTCCAACACCATTTGTTGAAGACACTGTCTTTTTTCCATTGGATATTCTTTCCTGCTTTCTTAAAGTTTAGTTGACCATAGAGTTGAGGGGCCATTTCTGGGTTCTCTATTCTGTTCCATTGGTCTATATGTCTGTTTTTGTGCCAATACCATACTGTCTTGATGATTACAACTTTGTAACAGAGCTTGAAGTCCAGAATTGTGATGCCACCAGCTTTGCTTTTCTTTTTCAACATTCCTCTGGCTACTCAGGGTCTTTTCTGAAATCAGTTGCATTTCTATATGCTAAAAATGAGACAGAAAAAAAAGAGAAATTAAGGAATTGATCCCACTTACAATTAAGCCCCAAACCATAAGATACCTAGGAATAAACCTAATGAAAGAGGTAAAGGATCTATACTCTAAAAACTACAGAACACTTATGAAAGAAATTGAGGAAGAAACAAAGAAATGGAAAAACATTCCATGCTCATGGATTAGAAGAACAAATATTGTTAAAATGTCTATGCTACCCAAAGCAATCTACACATTCAGTGCAATCTCTATCGAAATACCCTCGACATTTTTCACAGAGCTGGGATAAATAACCCTAAAATTTGTAGAAGCCAGTAAAGACCCTTAATAGCCAGAGGAATATTGAAAAAGAAAACCAAAGCTAGTGGCATCCCAATTCTGGACTTATATTTTTATTTCTTTTTTATATGTGTGCCTTATTTTCCTTTCTAGAGGGTAAAATTTCATTCTTGTATTTAACATGTATTTATTGTGGCCCAACCATGTGTGAGACCCCGAGTCCCACATGGGAATGCTGCAATGATTAAGACACACGTGGTCCCTGCCCTCAGGAGCTTACATTCTAGTAAGAACTCATAAGCATTCAGTGTGCCAAGTGCTATTTACAGAACAGCACTGGGTGCCATGAAAGAATGTAAGAGGCCCAGTTAAACGTGCTCTGGAGGGTCAGAAAGGCCTCCTAGAAAAGACAATGCCCTCAGTGAGACTTAAAGGATACGTAGGAATTAACTAGGCAAGGATTTGGGGGAAGACTGTTTCAGCAGAGAGAACAGCATGCATAAGTCATGGAGCTAGAAGAAGCTAAAGGTCAGGATGGCTGGGCATAGAGGAGGTCGGAGAACTGAGAAGAACAGTTTTGGGGGTAAGCAGAGACCTAACCCTGAGCCTTCTGTTCACTCTGTCAATGGATACTTTAAAAAAAATTTTTTTTTAATTTATTCATTTGACAGAGAGATAGAGGGGGAGAGAGAGCCAAGAGCAGAGCAGAGGCAAGGGTCAGAGGCAGAGGGAGAAGCAGACTCCCCACTGAGCAGGGAACCCCATGTGGGACTCGATCTCAGGACCCTGAGATCATGACCCGAACCAAAGGCAGACACCTAACCAACGGAGTCTCCCAGGTCAATGGGAGCTTTTTAAGCATTATGTTCTTTGGGATGGTTCTCCTCCAAGGAATAAGATCAGAAAGAGAGATTCTATTTTTTTCCTCATACAATATAGAATACACATAGGTGATTCTAGGGTCAATTCATTCAGTAGTTTAATCATGTCTGGGTTTTGAGTCATGTCTCCAAGTTTCCCTTGGTTTTTCCTTTGTGATCATGAGATGGTGTTCACAGCTTCCAACAGCACATCTTCACATGGCTGAAAGAGAGAATGGAAGGGGGAAAAACTATTTTCTGCAGCCCTCTTTTTTATCATGTGGAAAAATCTTTCCCAGACTCCTCCCTGAAGTCTGCACTCTGATATTTTTGGTATGGACTGGACTAATGTTTCTTATAAGCCAGTCACTGGCAAAGGGAATCAGATTTCCATGATTAGCTTAAACCAAACATGATTCACCTGAAACTGGAGGAAGGCCATATTTTTCCTAAAGACATTGTCACCCAATACTTGCTTGATATTCAAGTTTTTTTAAAAAGATTTTTTAGAAGATTTTATTCATTTATTTATGAGATACACAGAGAGAGGCAGAGACATAGTAGGGAGAGAAGCAGGCTCCCTGCAGGGAGCCTGATGCAGGACCCAATCCCAGGTCTGGGAATCACACCCTGAGCCAAAGGCAGATGCTCAACCACTCAACCGCTGAGTCACCCAGGTGTCCCAAAGATTTTTATTTATTTATTTGAGAGAAAAAACAAATAGGGGGAAGGGCAGAGAGAAAAGGACAAGCGGACTCCCCACTGAGCAGGAAGGCCAACATGAAGCTGAATCCCAGGACCCCAAGATCATGACCTGAGCTGAAGGCAGATGCTTAACTGACTGAGCCACCCAGGTGCCCCCTTGATAATTCAATTTTTTTTAGCAAGGAAAAAAGAAGAGATTACCTTTGGAGAGACAACCAACAGTGTCTGCCACATAGCATCTCCTGAATATATTGACTCAAACGCCTATACCAAAGGCCTAGCAGAGGGAAAGGCATGCTTATTTCTAGGCCTAAAAACCATTTGCAGCAATTTTCACCATCACCTATAAGATGAATGTATTTCAACAAAAATTCAAGAAACATACAAAAAAGTAAGGAAAAAGACACTATCAAGAGACAAAGCAGCCAACAGGGTGAGACTGAGTTGGATTGATCAGACAAAATTTTAAATAACTGTGATTTCTATGGTAAAGGTTCTAATGGAACAGATGGACAATGCACAATAGCAGATGGGAAATTTTAGTAGAGAGATATAAATAATAAGAAAATATCAAATGGAAGTCCTAGAAACGTAGGACATAGTAACAGAATTGAAGAATGCCTTCAACAGGCTCATTAGTAAACTTGATACACCAAGGAAAGAGGGCAGCCCAGGTGGCTCAGTGGTTTAGCACTGCCTTCAGCCCAGGATGTGATCCTGGAGACCCAGGATCGAGTCCCACATCAGGCTCCCTGCATGGAGCCTGCTTCTCCCTCTGCCTGTGTCTCTGCCTCTCTCTCTCTCTGTGTTTCTCATGAATAAATAAATAAAATCTTTATTTTATTTTTTTTTTTAATTTTTATTTTATTTATGATAGTCACAGAGAGAGAGAGAGAGTCAGAGACACAGGCAGAGGGAGAAGCAGGCTCCATGCACCGGGAGCCCGACGTGGGATTCGATCCCGGGTCTCCAGGATCGCGCCCTGGGCCAAAGGCAGGCGCTAAACCGCTGCGCCACCCAGGGATCCCAAATAAAATCTTTAAAAAAAAAAAAAAAAGGAAAGAATCATCGAACATGAAGATCTTTTTTTTTTTTTTTAAGATCTATCTTTATGAGATTTCCCAAATGGAAGGACACACATGATGAGTGAAAAAAGAAAGAAAAACAGAACATGCAAAATCTGAGGGATGATAGCAAATAGTTTAATATACATATAAATTACAATTTTAGAAAGAGAGAAGAGAGAAAAGACAAGAATTATTTAAAGAAATTATGGCTGAAAAGTTGCCAAAATTAATGATAAACATCACCCATGGATCTAAAAAGCTCAGAGAACACCAAGCAGAGTAAGTACAAAAGCAAACCAGAATAACTAGGCATATAATATTCAAACTGTTGAAAGCCAAGGATGAAGAGAAAAACTTGAAGATGATGGAGGGAAAAAACATTCTATGCATAGGAGCAAAGATTTTAAAATTACTGCAGACTTCTTGTCAGAAACTGTGTAAGCCAGAAGATGATGGAGTGACATCATTAAAGTGTTGGAGGGGGTGACAGTGGTGGGGATGGTGGTGGGGGACACCTCTGTGAAGCAGAATTTCATACCCAGTGAAAATATCTTTCAAAAATTAAGGGAAAATATACTTTCTCAGACAAACAAAAATATTGTTGATCACAAGCAAAAAATGGAAATGTATCCCACTATTATTTATTTCTATACTGGTAAGCGGTGAAGCTGACTTTTTTGTGTTTAATATTGGCTTATAGTTTGTCTTTTATGAATTGTCAATTCATATCTTCCACCTAGTTTTCTGTTGGTCTATGTGTCATTTTCTTATAGGAATTCCTTATATATTTTGAACACCAATCCTTTGTTACATATGTAGCAAATATCTTTTCATAATCTGTTGCTTTTCTTTTAGTATGTTTATGTTGACTTCTGTTGACAGAATTTTACAATTTGACAAAATCAGATCTAATCACTTTTCCTCTATAGTTTTTGCAGAGGCTTTCCCTACATCACATTCTCTAAGATTTTCTTCTAATGTTTTATAGTTCTGTATATGGTTTAGGTCTTTAATCCTTCTGGAACTTATATTTTTGAGTAGTAAAAAGTAGCAACATAAATTAATTTCTCCCAAATGGTTAGTAAATTGCTCTAATATCTTTTTTTAAGATTTTATTTATTTAGTTTGAGAAAGAGCACATGCATGAGAGAGAGAGTGAGCACAGGAGCTGACGGGGAGGAGCAGAGGGAGATGGAGAAGCAGACCCAGCTGAGCAGGGAACCCTATGTGGAACTCGATCCTAGGACCATGGGATCATGACCTGACCTGAAGGCAGATGCTTAACCAATTGAGCCACCCAGGTGCCCACTTTGATATCATTTTTTGAATAATCAGTATGTTCTTTCCGTATTGACTTTAAATGCCATGTTTATCATAAAATATCTTCCCATATATTCATGGTTAAGTTTCTGTATTCCCTTTAATGTCTCATTAAGCTACTTTGTACCAAAGTTACAATGTTTTATTTCCCTTTTTATTATTTTGATATTGTGACAGCCAATGACCACGCCTGTCCTGCTCAGCTCCTCCCAGTAGATAAATTGCATGCTTGCCTGAAATTTTGAAAAAAAAAAAAAAAAAGTCCTGAAAGAGAGCACATGCTCTTTTACACTTCTAAAGTAGCATACAGTGGGTTGTAGGGTGAGTAGTAATAATAACCAGGCATCACACATAGCCTGTCATATTGTCTTAAGGCAATCAGGCATGTTTGATGCCTGATTATTATCATGTAATCTGTGTGCAGTGCAGCAATATGGCATAATAGCAATATAGCAAGAAACTGAAATTGATAATAGGTCTGGATAATGTGGCTTACCAAGAGTGGTTTTGCAAAACCATTCTGAAGTTTTGAGGCATTTTGGCTGGGAGACTATGGACTCCAGAAAACACTGTTCAGGACTTCCATCACCTGGAAGTTTCTTTCTGGCCGGTTGACCACAGCCAGCACTCAGACTGTCTCTCATAGTGTGATTAAGGTAAACCAAGATGTGCTCCCCAAGCTCTCTTACTTGATGCAATGTCATAGCCTTTAAGGTCATTGCAATGACATGCAATTTGTGTACTCCTGGAGTACCTGAGTGTTCCTTCTTACTCATCTTCAAGCCTAGCCTCTATTGGTCTACTTCAGAAATTTATGACAGAAAAAAAAAAAAAAAAAAAAGAAATTTATGACAGAATTTATGACCTCTCTTTTAGAACTTGTTTTTCAGAATTACCTTAGGTATTTTTTCACGTTTTCTCCTATAGAAGAATTTTAGTATCAGTTTATAAGTTCTTTGAAACATCCCCCTGGAAGCTTGATTGTGATTTAACTGAATGTGTAGATTAATCTGGGGGAAACAATCATCTTTAGATGCCAAGACTTTTCAACCAGATACATGAATATTTTCTTCATTTGTTTGGGTATTCTTTTACATTTTTCAGTGAAATCTTAACATGTTTTCATTTAGATCTTGAACATTTTTTGTTTATTCTTAGGTATTTTGTGTTTTGTGAGTTTCGTAAATGAGAGTTTTTTTCATGACATTTTGTAATAGTTATTGTAGGATACAGGCAAGCTGTTGTTTTAATATGTCAAAATTATGCTTTTCTTCCTAACTGAACTCTGTGAATTGTGATCATTTACTTCAGATTCTCTTAGATTTTTTTTATTTTTTCTCTTAGATTTTTAGATACATAATTATGTTTGCAAATATTGGCAGTTTTGTTTCTTCCTTTTGAATCCTTATGTCTTACTTATTTTCCCTGTTATTTAAGTGGCCAGGTCAATGTGAAATAGCTATGGGGATCCTTATCTTGTTCCTAATATCTATAGGAATACTTCTCTTATTTCATCACTATGTATAATATTTGCTCTAGGTTTCTGGTCGACATTATCAAGAAAAGAAAATTTTCTGCTATTTCCAACTTGCCTAGAGTTTTTTGGGAATGAGTATTAAGATTCATGAAATAATTTCTCTGCTTCCATTAAAATAATCATATAATTTTTCTCTTGCAGTCTATTAATATTTTGAAGTGTTGAACCAGCAATGCATTTGAGGGATTACATGCCATTTGATTTTTCCCTATTGTGATAATAATGCTTCTAGATTGCTTATAAATACTTAAATAGGACAAGCGGTCTTTGGTTTGCCTGAAAACTGCTTGTTTCAAAGGTCTCCCCTGAGTCCATTGTATTTTTATCTCTAGTGATTGAGTTTCTGGTCATCCTCTTCAAAAGTTTTATTGCAGATATTTAGGGGAAACTAAGGATATTTGGGACATATACTTAACCTTTAAAAGTTGGCATCTAGAGGACAACCAGGACATACCAATAGGTGACTGGTGTCTACATTTGAGGTGGTTGGTAAAAGGATGACCTGTGACCCATGATTGCATTGTGTATAGTTCACCTCCATGTAAGGAATTATGGAAAAGTACAAATGATCACAGAAGAGTAGAGAAGATATACTTCCTTGGAGTCAGCCAATCCAAAATCTAGGATGTAGAAGGGAGACAAATGTTCTTCCAGTTTCCATGACAACTGGAGGATTTACTGTGATGTTAATGAAACATAAGCTTCAGTCAGGGCCTCTCACTTAAAAGGGACCTTTCCAAGGCCCTGCTTCTGATTCTGTATTTGTAAGTTTGTATTGTTTTCCTAAAGAGAGACCCTAAGTTGCATAAACCTTATTAGACCCTCCAAAACCCAGTCCATCCCTAACGAGAACCCCAGCCATAGCTTTGCATACCGGCCACCAAGCCTGGACCCAGAGCTCTACAAGCCCTTTCTGGCAGCCCTGATAATTCTCTCAGTTTAGCAATTAGAGTGGGTGGCAGATTAAATTACCCTGTTGCTTCCCAGCTGGGCTAGGAGAGCTGCGGCCTGACATAGAAGCCGGTGGGTGTCCCATGGAACAAGGAGCTGGCTATCTCACACTTCGCTCGCTGTGAGGGCACGTGACCAAATGCATTATTAACGCTGAGCTGATCTGGTTACCTTGATTGACACTAAGTGATTTCAGCCTGGGCTATATTTGTCTTCGTGGGGAAAATGACTGCACAGAGCTGAAAGGTTATTTCCCTCTTCAAATAAGTTTGGGCCTGTCACTGTGGAGTTACGCACCCTGACATCAAAATTGGACCCGCGGGCTTTGGAAGACAGCAAATGACATCACAGGCAAAAAAAATGGTGTCAGCTTCATTTTGTTTTTTCCTTCTCTTTCTCAATTCTGACAGAGAGGTAGTTTGTCGAAAATTTGCAAGGCTTTCAGGTGAGGAAAAGGAAGAATTAGTAGTAGCAGTACCTCTTTTGCACACACACACAAATAGCTTCCAGGATATGTTTCTCTGTCTTCCTGGTCTTTCTGTTACTATGAACCTTATTTATTTATTTATTTATTTTAATTTGGGAGGGCTTCGATGTCTAATTAATAAGGCTAATCAATTATTTGCCTGCTATTGAATAAAAATCTAACCTCTTAGTAGACTAAAATATTCCTTTAGAT
The DNA here is from genome assembly GCF_048164855.1 of Canis lupus baileyi. Classification (NCBI taxonomy): domain Eukaryota; kingdom Metazoa; phylum Chordata; class Mammalia; order Carnivora; family Canidae; genus Canis; species Canis lupus. Next base: position 50,337,884 of record NC_132848.1, on the reverse strand, counting down.
AACACATATTTTTGTTTATAGAACCAAAAAAGAAGACATTACCTACGAGAAACTCCATCTTCAACTCTGATACCCACTCCCGTGGTTGCAAAGTGTTGTAAGAGAAGTCTACGAATGTCCTAATGTTACATTAGCAATGTTATGTTATGTGAATTCTGAATGCATGTAAGAAACGCATCAAACCCAGGGCGTCTGGGTGGTTCAGTCAGTTGAGTGTCTGCTTTTGGCTCAGGTCATGATCTCAGGGTCCTAGGATGGAGCCCCGCATCGGGCTCCACTTCTCCCTCTCCCTCTGCCCATCTCCCTGCTTGTGTGTTCTCTCTTTCTCTCACTCTTTCTCTCTCAAATAAATAAATAAAATATTTTTTAAAAAGAAATACATCAAACCCAGTAACAGGGAAAAATCAGAAGCTGCTAGGCCACAAACTTCAATTAGGAAATTTAAATTAGATTGAAGGAGAAATTTTAACCTAAAGATATTAAATAGAGTTATAGTAGCTTAAAGTGAACTGTTGCCCTACCTCATAGGATTTACTTGTTTTGGATGAAATAAAGGTTAGTGAATTTAATAAGAAGTCATATTGATGGACAGATCCTCTAGACTTGAGAATGAAAAGGAAATGTCTTTAAAAACTGCACCTTTTGTCATCATTCTTATTATAGTACAAGATTCTGATGTCTGATTCTCCATTGTTGGTGAAGCGAGGTGGGACCCTCTTGCAGTCCACAACTGTTGGGTTTGAGGGCAGAGAAGTGACAACAACTCATTGCGACAGTGACCCCCCCTGCAGAAACAGTTCTTATCCCAGACTGAGTTGGGGGGCGGGGGAGGCAGAGCTACCGCTCGGCTTCAAATCACAAAGTCCTAACTACCGAATCTGCTCCTCCTCTGTTGGATCTCTGCCTCCTCTCCAGGAGCGATGACAAGGAGATGGGTTGGCTTCTCATTAGACAGAGAAATAGGAGGGAGTGTCCATTGACCTAAGGAAAACATCTCCTGAAATCATGGCTTCTTTAATATAGACTGGCATATAAAAATGCATGTAAACAAGCATTTTTTATTTGAACATTAAATTTTATTGGTACAAAGCATGTGTTTTGTTATACTGGTGACTAATGCCTTTTAAAAATGAGATTTTGGAATGCCATTCTACTTATGTAACAAGATAAAGAGCTTTTAGAACATTGTTCTGGTGCAAACCTCTATAATAATAGTTGATTAACAACAAGACAACTTGAGGTGCCAAAAATATTTTCTGCAGAGCCCTCTATTAAGTGGGAAAAAGTTTTAGGCTTTTCCCCCCCCTTTAATGATATCCAAATGGTTTTTGTCTGAGAAACCTAGACTTCAAAAGTCATCAGTTTTCAAACATCAGTGCACAAAAATATTTATTTATGTGTGGATACCATGTTTGGTCCCTATTTCTCTAATGGGTTCAGTGATTTATTAAAAAATATCTAGTTAAAAATAAATTTACCCATGAGAGTTAGAAGAGGAAAATCTAGGAATGAAAATTAATAAACATGTCTGAAGTTATTACCAAAGGAAAAAATTACATTTATCTCAACACTGGCTGTCTTAGGAAGTCTTGGTTATGGCTCATGATCATGATTTACATTTTGTAGGAAAAGTGCTTTTTAGACTACAGATTAAATCCTGATGTTGGCGATGATGATGATGGTGGTGGTGATCACATTTATGGGAGTGTGCTTGTTCATAGAAACCACAGGAAATGCCAAGGAGGTAAAATAAACAAAGATATTTTTAACAAAGATAAAAAAATTTTTTGAAATAATGAATGTGGTTAACAATGAGTATTTTCCCAGGTCGGTCATTTCCTGGCACAGTGAAGTCTATGGACAGGTGAGTCCCTGGTCATATTCACCTGGAGTCAGGGGTCAGCCCTCTTGGGCTCTGCTGGGCCCCAGAACCTGGTATCTTGTGGAATCAGATGTCATAGCTTCTGCCCGGCTTCTGGAAGCTTCGGACTTGGGCCACTGAGGAAGATCTTTCCATGCTCACATTTTACAAGGATCCTAAGGTCTGCTGGGTATGCTATGTTGAAAAAGAAAAGTGATTAGTTCTCATGATCATGGAGCAAACCCAGAACTCATTCCAGGGAAAATAGTGGGGTTCTGGCCCCCCCTCCAAATTTTAAAGTTGATGTAATTCAGGGCAACCTTAGTCTCTCCAGATTGTCCCCTATTTGTGAGTTGAAGTGATCACAGGCCTAATCTGTATTCTGTTCTGAAACAAAACAAAACACCCTCTATCTCTGGCACAGTGAAAAGCTCATGGGCTTTGAGAACTGACAGCCTGAGTTTGAGTCTGGGTTCTTACCAACTGCATGACTTTGGGCTCACTTGCCTGTTTCCTCACTTGTAAATGGGAAAAATGATACTTTCTTCTCCCAATATTACAAGGCTTAAATGAGATAATATGTGGAAACCACCCAGCACATAGTAGACACCCAATAAATCCTCATCCCTCCACACCTCTTCTACAAAGGTCTATCCTACTTGGATGAATCTAGACTTTCCAGAGTCTGAGCACTCTTGGCTGTTCTTGTTTGCTTACTTACAAAAGATTTTCCAGGATATTTTTGTGTTTCTGGATTGTCAGATCATATGGGTGGTGTTTTGATCTTGAAATGGTTCTCAAGGTCTCTTCATCATTGGAATATTGCCCTTGAAGGAGCTAGAGCTGAGGTCAGAATGTCTCTGCAGGAGCGATGCACCTTACCTTTGTCTGCAGAGCCCCTTTCTAAAAGGAAGAGATGACCTATGTATCCATCTTCAACCTCAGGCTCCTCCTGGAAGGAGGAAAGAAGTAGTTCCATATACCCAGTCACTCTGACCCCTTGCTTCAAAGGGATGTTGTGTTAGTGGCTCTGTTCATGGCAGACTTTGTTGGAGAAAGATGCTCTTCAGAAGTGAGGCATTTCCTGAACCCCGCATATGTCACCACACAGAAGGCTGTCGTTCCACCTGAACACTGAGTGGGCTCTGGCTCTACCAGAGAGTAAAAGAAATAGTGATTTGTGAACAAAGGTAGGGATCTTAGCCTGGTCAAATTCAAGGTCATTCATTAATTCAACAGATATTTTCTGAGCACCTATCCCTGAGGGTATGGAGATTTTGCCCATTATTCCATAGTGACCACACCAAGGGACCCACTGTTTACATCAAGGTTGATTTGGGGATCCAGGGATGGGTTTTCAAGAGTAGGTAAATCCCCTATAACTGTGTGCCAAGGAGTACATGCATGTGTCTGCAATTCTGGAAAGAACATCCAGAACTTTCAATAGCTTCTCAGAAAGTTCAAAACCACCTGCCAGATGTGATCTGAATGTTCTCCCTGTACTCAGCTGGGGACCATAGGAATCTTGGCTCCAGTGTCCCTCCTGAGCATCCAGTTAGATAAAATATCATGACCCAGGATATGCTTACCATTCCCCAGAAGCCCATACCCATGACTGAGTATTTGCTGGATGGCCTTTCAACCACTTACCTGGACCATCACAGACTGGTCTGCATTTGGCTAAAGATAAATCATTTCCAACCATCTAGAACTTTAGCTGCATTCTGGCCTAAAGCTATAGGAAGAGCATTGAGCTTGGCCATGGAAGGTGGTGCTCTGAGCTGTGCTTGATCTCTGTTCTCTGACTGGGACATGAATGCCTGGCTGCAGGGTTATGTGTCCCTCCCTCAATAATGCACCCAGTATGCTGTCACCTAGAAGATACTCAGCTCAGGTTCATGGAGTTGAAGTGAGAGAGGCTGATACTTCTTACACTGGGCTGGGAGGGGAAATCAGACCATATCAATAACCATAATGCAAAGTAGAAAGGGATCCATTTCATGAGAGAACTGCAGGTCAGAGACTCAGGGGCTGTAAGCACAGAAGATGATGAGATGATCTTGGCTCAAAGGCTGGTTCAATTGATGGGGAATCAGAGCAGCCTTTCCAAGGAGGAGCCCTAGAGGTGGGACTAGTAGAAGGTAGACAAGGAGATATGCAAACAAAGGGCATTTAAGGGAAGGGAGTGGCCTGGATCCGAGAACACCTGGTAGGGAGGTGCAGGGCAAGAGCAAGCAACCCAGTTAGACTGGAGCCAAAAGTACCTGGAAGGGACTGGCCAAACTAGGTTGGAAAGTCAATGAGTACCCACTGCTCTGTGCCTTCCTCACCCCAGCACTGGGCAATGGGCCTGGCTGTGGCCCCCTTGGCTGGGCCACTGAGCTATGGCTAGGTCTCCAGGCCAGGGCAACCCAACAAGGCTCAGTGCTGTGCCAGGTTATGCTCTTTCAGCTAAAGCATCATTGGTCTCAATGGAAGGTGCTCCTGATAGTTGGTTCTCAGAGCTCCTATGGCAGGCAGGCTGGGAGCAGATCTACAAATACTGGGGCCCGGGTACTCTCTCCCAGGGGATCACGTTTCAGCTTATAAGGTCGTCATTTATAAGCCGCGTTCCTCTCTGGTAATGAAATGAAGCAGGGCAGTGTTATTGCATTTGAGATAGGATTTTTTTTTTCTCCTTCCACTCCACCCTTCTCACTTCACTCTCCCAGACTTCAGCTTATCTGTCTCCAGCTGATCTCTGGCATTTTCAGTGTTATAGCTCCTCACCACAGAGAGAACATTCTGGGAGGCAGTAAACATTGGAACTGTTGCTTAGTAGCCTCCAAATCTCCTTTAAAACGTTGTTTTAAGGAGTGCCTGGGTGGCGCAGTTGGTTGAGCATCTGACTTTTGGTTTCAGGTCGAGTCATAGTCTCAGGATCATGGGATAGAGCCCCAATTTGGGCTCCTAGCTCAGCAGGGAGTCTCCTTGATATTCTCTCTCTCCCTCTCCCTCTGTCCCTCCCACTTGTGCTCTCTCTCTAGAATAAATAAATCTAAAAAAAAAAAAAAGTCATTTCAATATCTCACTTCCTCTAAGTAGTCTTCCTGGATTGCCTTTCTCAAACACTTTGGTTCTTTTATGATGGTCTTGCCATTTATACAGGTGGTTCTCTTCTACTGTACCTGGTCCTCAAGGAACATTATAAATATTTCAAGCCCTGGGCCCTTTAAAGCATCAATTCTCTTGAATTATGAACAAAGAAAAAATTCAGAGCATGAAGTCCCTCTTTTAGGCTGAGGAGAAGGGGAGGAGGATTCTGTGTGGGAACTGTCTCCTCCAACAGCCTGGAAGCTTTGGTCTCCTCTCTTTCCACAGGGCGTACCCAAGGCTTGCTGAGGAGAAGGGTGAACTAGAAAGTGAGTGGGAGGCAGGTGGTGTGCAGCCCAGGCCCCTCAGCCCACTTTTCTGTAGGAAGCCAAGCAGAAGACAGTTGGGGGGGGGAGGGTTGTAGCCTAAAAGTCTGGGGGACACTTTGCATGGCCACGACCTGTTGCTGTCCTCAGCTCAGAAGACACAGTGCCTAAGGGAAAGTGTGGGACTTCCTTCTGCTTGGCTTTTGGAGACTGATGGGTTCGGGTCACACAGGAAGGCTGTGATGCAGACAGTACACCCTCAGTTCACCAGGTACCCCATCCTGGGCCCTGTACTTTGGTCAGGCCACCCCATTCCAGACCCTTGGTATCCATGCTGTCCTGGCCAGGACAAGGAGATTTTTGCAGATAAGGAGAAGGGCTAGGCCAAGTCTGAGAGGCGGCATGGGTACATTGACAGCTAAATATTTGCCTCACAAATTTCAACAGTGATCCCAAAGGGTGCAATGTCTGCATATTGAAAATCTGCCAGTTACAAAACTGTAACATTACTCTTTTAAATGTATCCAATGACATATAAATAGCATAGCAATTCGATACTCACCATCAGCTGTTTAAAAAATACCTAATAAGCTCTTCCTTACTAACAGAAATCTTATATTATTCCTCTTTCTCCTTGAATATGCATTTTCATTCCAATTCCCCCAGATATTTGCATCCTAATATATTTTTATGCTTATCATACTCTGTAGTAAAAATATGTATACACAAGTTAACTTTAAAAATCTCCTGTGATCATAAACTCCAGGTATTAAAAAGTTTCTAGATTATCCATGAAAATAGCTCCAGGTGTTAAAAAAAAAGTTTCTAGTTTGTTCATTAAAATAGTCTTCCTATAAAATTGATCAAAACACTAATGGATTTTAATAAATATTTAAGAAAAATACAATGTTAATAGATTGTTTAGATAATACAATGTTTAGATAATACAATAGATAATACAAAGTTTTTTATTTCAATTTTGGTATAGTTACTATACAGTGTTGTATTAGTGTCAGGTGTACAATATAGGGATTCAACAATTCTCTATATTATTCAGTGCTCATCCTAAGTATACTCTTAATCCCCATCACCTGTTTCACCCATCCCGCTACTCATCTCCCCTCTGGTAACCACCAGATTGTTCTCTATCTAGTTAAGAGTCTGTTTTTTGGTTTGTCTCATTTTTTTCTTCGTCCTTTTGTTTTATTCCCTAAATTACACATATGAATGAAATCATTTGGTATTTCTCTTTTTCTGATGGACATATTTTACTCAGCATAATACCCCCTAGCCCCATCCACGTTGTTGTAAATGCAAGATTTCACTCCTTTTTATGACCGAGTAATATTCCATTGTCTATATATGCCACATCTTTATCCATTCATCAGTTGATGCACACCAGGCTATTTCCATAATTCTGCTGTTGTTCATTATGCTGCAATAAATACAGGGTGCATAGATCTTTTTGAATTAGTGTTTTTGTATTTTTTGGGTAAATACCTAGTAGTGGAATTGCTGGATCATATGGTAGCTCTATTTTTAATTTTTTGAGGAATCTCCATACTGTTGCAAATGCATCTTTTAATGACACAGGAAAGATCTCTTTTATGCTTGCTCCTTTATCCATGAATAAACATTATTTATTGTTAGAATGGGACACTGCTTAGCTTCAATTCGATTGCTATTTTTCATTCCTTATAGATGTACATGCTAAGAAAATATGTCTACAGAAATATGATGGGAAGAGGGGGGCACTTAATGGGATGAGCACTGGGTGTTATGCTATATGTTGGCAAATCGAACTCCAATAAAAAAATATACCAAAAAAAAAGAAATATGATGGGAAGAAAAAGAGTTTTGTTGTAGCAGTGAGACTCAATTCTTTGAACCCCTTCCCAGTTATATGCCAAGATCATATAGTGATCTATCATCAAAAATCATTTTTAATGATCTATCAGCTGACAATTTAATTAGATCCTCCATCAATTTACCTGAATGCAAAGAATGGAGAATCAACTTCCTGGGGAAATTTATTCTTGGTCATTGCACTCATTCAGGTTTCTCAATTTCTAGAAAGTATATGAAAAAGTATATCTACTCTCACTTATGGATGACTATTGATTGCATCCTGCACTTTCTCACATTAAAGTGCTTTGTTTAACCGATATACTCTGAAAGGGTTCAGAAAAGGAAAATATTGTTAATTTTAACATATCTTGCTAATACAAAGTCTTTTTAAAATTCATATTACACACACACTTGGAGCTACAAAACAAGTTCATTCAATTTATGGATTTTGCTCACCATTTAGCTTAATTAGTTAAGCCAAAACTCACTGTCAAACCAAATGGCCAAATCAGACTCTCAATCAGAAAAAACTCAGACTTCATTTTTAAAAAAATATTTTATTTATTTATTCATGAGAGACACACAGAGAGAGATAGAGACATAGGCAAAGGGAGAAGCAGGCTCCCTGTGGGAAGCTTGATGTGGGACTTGATCCCAGGACCCCGGGATCATGCCCTGAGCTGAAGGCAGATGGTCAACTACTCCACCACCCAGGCACCCTCAGACTTCATTTTTTAATTCAAATAAATATGTTGACATGCATCCTGGAGACAATCTCACTTATGAATTCTATTTCTGGTAGAGGGAAAACGAGGCACAGAGGCTTGCCACGAGCTTGTCACTTGTAGGAAGTAAGGTGCTGCTAGCTTGATATTTGATCTGGGCACTCTCTTTGTTTTACTTTTAGGGGATCCTCCCACAGAAAGGATGCATCATTTGACAGTGGTCAGGGAATGGAAGAGGTGCGATTGTTAAATAAAAAATATCTTAAATTGTCCCTTTGTTTGATACCCTGGAGGTGTTAATCTCCTGGGAACCATGTACCGTAGGAATGAAAGCTCAGGGAGGGTAAAGGGAATCCTTGGCTTTTGAGAGGAAGAAGTGGGATTGGAGAACCCATAGGAGAAGCTTCAACCAGGAGATGTTCTCTGGGAGACCCGTTTTAGGAAAAATAGATGTAGAAGTTGAAAATCTAGAATTAGATTTCCTTAAACCACCTGTGTCCACATATCTTTTGGAAAGTCTTAGGTTACCCCTGGCCACACAGCATGCCCTGGTTTGAAGACCACTGGACGAACCCTAAGGAGTGACAGTGTGTCCAGACCCAGAGGTAGGCCATATTGTCCCTCACCTCTCACATCTGATGTCACTCACCAGACACTTACTGAGAGTCAGGCACAGGACTGGATCCCATGGGGAAAAAGTACACTCTCTGCTCCTGCCTATAAGGAGTCCATTTATTAGAAGCAAGTCACTAAGCCCAGCTCACATGCAAGGGGAGGAGACTAGCTACGGCATGGATGCCAGGAGGTGAGCATCATTGGGAGCCATCTCAAAAGCTGCCTGTCATGGTACTTCATGCTTTTTCCAACTCAGATGTGAGTCTGGTTGCTTGCTGGGGAAAGAGGAATAATCTCACCCCACAGCTTGTAACAGAAATAATAAAAGTAATAAGAAATGATAAAAGTTTTCACACATGTATGGAGACATTCACTACTATGTTGTTGATAATAACAAAAAATTGGAAAACAGGGCAGATGTCCCTTCAAAGGTCTAGGAAGTGACTGGGTAGTAGGTACCTTCCCCTTCCCACCCCAACCCCTGTTCAGCTCAATCAATTTAGGCCATGAAGTAGGAAGGGAGAAGTGAGCAGAGCAGAGTCTAACAGTTCCAGTCCTCCTTCACCCCCTCCCTTCGCTTTGGCCCACGGGAATGTGCAGAGGCTAGCTGTGAAGGCAGGTGAAACCAGAAATGGGGGACCTGCAGGGCCAGGGGGATGTGAAAGGACTGTGATAGCAAAGGGGATGAAGGACATGTTCTTTAGATGTGCCATCCTGGGAGAAACGGGGAGGTGTTGCTCAAGTGGTACCAAGTTTCAGTTATGCGAGGTGAAGCTCTGGGGATCCGATATCCAGCATGGTGACGATAGTTAATGATACTGTATCATATACTTGAAATTAGCTAAGAGGGTAGATCTTAAGTGTTTTTACTACACACATGCACACACACAAGAAAAGGAAAGAAAAGGAAGGGAAGGGAAAGGGAAGGGAAGGGAAGGGAAGGGAAGGGAAGGGAAGGGAAGGGAAGAGAAGGGAAGGGAAGGAAAAGAAAGGAAAAAAAGAAAAGAGCATGGTAACTATATGAGTTGATGGAGTTATTAATCAGCCTGAATGTGGTGATTATCTAACAATGTACACATATACCGGATCATCAGGTTGTACACCTTACATAGACAAACTTGTCAATTATACCTCAATAAAATGGGGGGGGGGGGGAGAGGCCAGGAAATGGCTTCCTATCAAGTAGAGGAAGAGAACTAGCTGCTCTTTTGTGTGCATGCTCTGTCTCTCTGTTTCTCTGTCTCTTGCTTACACACATCATTTCATCAATTATAAATCTATCTGTAAAATACTTGAATCCATATTTCTTCTAAACATCAGCACTAAGAATTTTTTTAAAATACTGAACAGCCAGGTGTAATATGAAGAAATGCACATTTCTTTACTTCCTTCTACATTTCCCCATCTATTTCTTCTGTGTATGTGTTGTGGGATCTGGGATATGAGGAACCAAAGTATTACTTTTAAATTGTGGACATTCTACACTCTTTATGTTCTTTTCAAAAATTGCTATTTACATGTTTTGAAACTATATTTACAATAATCATTTAAACTTTGTTGTATCCCTAAATATCTTCAATGCCTGCCAACACTCCTTTGTATTATGACCTTCCCATTCTTAAAAAAAAAAAAAAAAAAAAGATTTTATTTACTTATTCACGAGAGGCACACAGAGAGAGGCAGAGACCCGGCAGAGGAAGAAGCAGGCTCCCTGTGGGGAGTCTGATGCGGGATTCGATCCCAGGACCCTGGGATCACGACCTGAGCCAAAGGCGGATGCTCAACCACTGAGCCACCCAGGTGCCACTTGACCTACCCATTCTTTGGTTCATTTTCCTTCACCTCTCCATTGGTTGGAGTGGATCTTAAAGCAGTATTTTCAGGAAAGATGTTCCTGAGAATATCTAAGAATGCTTTTTTCTGAAACATTCATATGTGAATAATAAAATTGCAGTTTGACCAAGTTAGAACGTTTTCCCTTAAAACCTTGGAGACATTGTGTCACTTGTCTTCATCATCTCTTGCTAGTTGTTGAGATGCTTGAAGAAGGCTGATTTTTCATCATTTGATTATAATAACTTTGCACTGCTTGAAGATTTTTTCCTTTGTCCTTCTTTTTCTAGATTCTTGCCAAGATGTGCTTACTTATTGGTCTCTTAATTGATTTGTTCTGTGCAGTTGATTGAATAACATCCCCTCAAATTTCGCATCTACTTGGAATGTCAGAATGTGACCTTACTTGAAAATAAGGTCCTTAAAGATACAACTGCCTACAAATGAAATCACCCTGAATTTAGGGCACCCTACATCCAATGACTGGTGTCCTTATTAAGAGAGAACACATAGACACAGAGATGAAGGCCAAGTAAAGACAGAAGCCGAGGTTGGAGTTACCTGCCACAAGTCAAGGATCACCTGGGGCCACGAGAAGCTGGAAGAAGCAAGGAAGGATTCTTCCCTAGAGCCTTTGGAGGGGGCATAGCCCTGCTGACATGTTAATTTTGGACCTAGCCTCCAACACTGTAGGAGAAAAAATGCTTGTTGTTTTAAGCCACCCACTTTGAGGTGCCATGTTACAGCAGCCCTGGGAAGCTAACGCCGTCTGGAATGCAGGAGTCTTTTCAGTTTATAAACCATTTTTAGGTGAGTACATTGATCAGTTTCTTGTTCAAGTCACCTATAGGTCATGAGTATGGTTTCTGCTGTGTCTTTAATACGTATTATATTCTCTCTCGTTTTTATCTCCTTATCTTGCCTTCTGCATCCTGGGAGAGCTTCTCAAGCACCAGGAAAAATCGAGAAAGACAGAAATGGGCAAAAGATTACAGAATGTCCTTTCAGTGGCTGTACATCAGGTGTTGTACAGAGGACTCTTCAGGGTTATTAGATCCAGTGAGATCCTGAGTCTGTCATTATTTCTTTTTTTCTAGGCTGGGTTACAACCCTGTAGTATGCAGAGAACTGCTAGAAATGCATATGATTCCTGTCCTTGTGAATGGGGAAAGGAAAGAGGGAACCAGTGAGGGGAGAGGGGGTCTGAGCACCCCTGGGTCAGGAGGGTTCCCCAAAAGGGTGTTCACAGAATCTTAGTTTTTCCCAAACAACCGATTTTGTGTGTGTGTGTGTGTGTGTGTGTGTGTGTGTGTGTGTGTGTGTACGGACTGGCTCTATGCCTAGTGGAATTCTTAATTTTTCTCCAGCATCTTGATTGTCACTTTTAAATGGTTCACCGCATCTTAGTGTAGCTTAAGCATTTGCCAAGGTGGCCAAGAAGAAAAAAGTGGTTCCCGGAATTCTGATCTTTTTAATCACTGCTCCAGACTGGTTCTGGGAACTGAGAGGCACCATCTGCAAAAGGCTTTTGGAGGAAATGGGGTGGGAAGTGGGGTGGGTGGAGTTGTCAGGGAGAAGAATATGTCCCCAGATCCATTAGAGCAGTCTAGTCTAGGTGGAGCTCCGCTTTGAGGAGAAAACCATTTTGTGGTGTCTTCACTAAGCCTAGAGATTTTAACTTCATTTCCAGGTCCATGCTTGCTGTTCCCTTCTTGATTTATTTTGTTTTTTTGGCTGTTGTAACAGGAAAATCTACTCCCTTTTCAAACAAACAGCACTGAGAAAGATAGGATCGGAGAAGGTTCTCACTTAAAGTCTCACTTCTAAGATTCCAGAAAAGAAGCTGCTTCTTCCACTCCTGGGCCTCTGGCTTGGTCCTCTCATAGCCTGCAGCATGGAGGAAAGCAGAGGGACCTTGATCCCATAGATGCATATTGGGGTCAAGTTCCACCTCCTCCATAAAGTCATCCCTGGCCACCAGCCCACTGTCCTGTCTCTGTTCCCTCTGAGCTCCTAACTCACTCACCGTTCCACTCATTTTTATATTTAATTCCGGACTTGGGTGAATTATATGAATAATACCACTTTCCAATCTGCAATTCTTGTTTTTCCAGCTATGAACTCCTCAACAGCAAGGACCCTCTCCTGGCTTCCCTTATGCTCACCACAGCCCTAAGCGTGACGCTGGACTCCTGGTAGGAGTTTGGTAAATAGCTGAGTTCACCTGAGTTCAGCCTGGCCACTGCGGCAGATAAAGGCCACTTAGAAGCGGTCCGACTGCAGGCTTTCCTGAGGCCCGAACTATGCCAGGCCCCCGGAGCATTACCTCCAAAACTCCCATGCGGGGGCCTGCTTTTGGGAAATCATGAGAAATGTTAAAATCACTTAAGAGGAAGAATTATTGCACCTACTGCATGGCACCCCACCCGAAGCCTTTCACGGTGCTTGGCCTCCTGGGCTAGCATCTTTTCTCCCCAGCACCTGTTTCTTTTTTCTCAAGTGAAGGATCCCTTATTGCTCTCTGGGTGCCCCCACGTGTTCTATGCCTTCTCTTGGTTTTGGAGAAAGCACACCCTAACAAGCTTTGCCAAGCATCTTCATCCCTCTCCTTTGAGGAACTCTTTCAAATGTTCTCTTTCTCAGAAGGTCCTTCCTTACTGGGTAGAGGAGAGAGGAGGAAATGTTCCTTCTCTCCTTGTGCAAATGATTCTGTTCTGTTGAAAGCTATAAATACGAACTCGGTCTATTAATGCACTTATTTGGCAGGTAAAGATATTGATTCATGTAATTCCACTGTCATCTGGGGATAGTTCTTGTGCTTCCTCTGGGGTCTCTGTATGGACTTTCTGGGGCTAAGATGTCTGCAGTGTCTGTGTCTCCGCTTTCTCTTTTCTTTGTCCCTGGGGAGTTCATTCTTCTGTAGAGTCTCTGTTCTCCCCATCTTTTCCCTTCTCCTATTCAGATTGGCTCCTAAGAAAAGATTAGAGAGGTAAGACCCAAATACCATGCTTATGTCCTAGTGGGGGCAGGTAATGGAGGGAGAGGTCACATCAACTGAGTAAATCCCATAGAGCAATACCAGAGACAGGATGGGGATAAGGGTAAGGATAGGGCTGCTTTTTAGCAAAAGGCCTCCCTGGTGCCCCAGAAATTCACATACTTATCCAAACACTCTTTTAGGTGCCCTGGACTTGTTCAGAGTAGACATGGCTCCATCCAAGTCTGCAGTGTTTGGACTAACAGTCTCACCACAGAATCGATCAGAAAATTCTAGAGCTGAAAGGAAGGTTAGACCCCCGCCCTCTCCTCTAGCCTGCATGCCTTGCTTTGCTGATGAGAAAACCAAAGCCCTGACAGAAATGATGAATGGTCCTTCAATTTTTTAGGGCAGAGCTTGGCCTGGAGCCCTGGCTTCTTATTCTCCCCCCAAAGCTTGCTCATTATTCTTCTTTCCCCAGGTTTCATGGGTAGACTCAGTTGTTTACTTTTAGAATCAGCTCTTCTAGTGTCACAAAAAATGTCCTGCAGGCATCTTTTTGAGATAGTGTTGGATTTATAAAGCAACTGAGTAGAGAATTGACATTTTTGCAGTGATGGATCTTTCTCTCTGAGAATATGGTATAGCTCTGCATTTTTTCAAGTTCCTTTTATATGTTAAATTTTTGTTTTAGGGGCACCTGGATGACTCAGCTAGTTAAGCGTCCAACTCTTGATTTCAGAACAGGTCATGATCTCAGGGTTGTGAGATGGAGCCCTGCGTCACGCTCCCTGCTGTGGTGTGGAGCCTACTTAAGGTTCTCTCTCTCCCTCTCTCTCTGCCCCTCTCCCTGCCCCCTTTCCTTTCTCTTAAACATTTTTTTTGTTTTAAATTTTTATTACTGAAGTATTGTTGACACACAATGTTATATTAGTTTTGGTGTACAGCATAGTGATTTAACGATTCTGTACACAATGCTCAGCACCATAAGTGTAGTTACCATCTGCCACTACACATGTATGTTAAAGTTTTCTTCATATATTTCTTGCACATTTTGAGGCTTATTCCAGACTATTTTATATTTTAGTTACTGTTGGAAATTCTTCCACTGTGTCTTTTAACTGAATAATATTTATATGTAAAAAAGCTATCATTTACTACATATGAATTTTATAACTGGCTTCATTACCCATTTCTCTTATTTGCAATTCAGTAGATTCTCTTAGGTTTTCCAGATATATAATCATGATGGTTATACATCATAATCATGATACTTGTACAAATTGTGACAATTTTGCCTCTTATTTTCATATTTTACACCTCTAACTTCTTTCCTAATTCTAACTTCTTGCTTACTTGTATCAGCTTGTATCTGCAGAGTTTTTAAAGAATAATGGTAGCATGCATTCTTGTCTTTTATTCTGACTTCAATGGAACTGCTTTTAGTGCTTTCCTTTTAGGCAAGATGATAACTTTTGAGGAAGATCTATTTTACCATGCCAAAAAAGAATCTATCTATTCCTCTTTTATTAAGATTTTTAAAATCTAGAATGAGTGTTGAATTTTATTCAGTTCCTTGTCTGCATCTATAGAAATAATTAAATTTTCTCCTTAGATTTTTTAAAATATAGTGAATCATATTAATGGATTTTTCTAATATTGAACCATCCTTGCATTCCCAGAATAAATCCCACTTGTATATAGGTATTATTCTTCAAATGTGCCACATGAATCTGTTTATTAAAAATTAATTTAGGAATATTGCCTCAATATTCATTTGTGAGCTTGACCAGTAGGTCTAATCCAGTGTTTACTGGACAACTGGATCCATGTTGTGCTATGTCAAACAAATCATTTGTAAGCTCCAGCAGCCAGCCTCAAGAATGACCTCCAATGATCCCCATGTCCTAGTGTTTACACCTTTTGTGTAGCCCCCTGCTACACCGTTACAGAGTTTGTGCAATTGAAAGCACATAGGAGAATCTCACTTCTGAGATTAGGTTGTAAAAGACTATGGCTTCTGTCTCACATGGTTTTTTTGTTTGCTGGGTCTCTCCTAGATCATTTGCTCTAGGAGAAGCAAGCTGCCATGTTGTGGAAAGGCTCATGTGTCAAGAAACTAAAATCTCCACTGATAGCTAGCAAGAAACTGAGGACTGCTCCTGGATGCCTGACTCTCAGAAACTGCAGTAACAAATGTTTTTGTTTAAAGCCAGGGAGTGTTGAGGTAATTTGTTATGCAGCATTAGATAACAAATGCATATGTTTTCTTTATTTTCAGTTTTCCAAAGCAGTTTACACAGCATTGGAGGGAAGACTTGCTCTAGGGCTTAAGTAATGGATGTACTTTAGCTCTGTGGAGATAAGGGGAAAGGCATTCTGGGAATGGGAATTAATGAGAAGAGATAAAATGTGCATGGGTAACAGACATCTACAGAAAACTTTGGTGAACAAGAGCAGAATACACATTCTTCTTAAGCATACATGGAACATTCTCCAGAATAGAATATATGCCAGGCCTTAAAACAAAGCTCAATAAATGTAAAAGGATTGAAATCATACAAAGTATATTCTCTAGTCATAAGTGTGAAATTGGAAATTAATAATAGGAAAAAACTGGAGAAAGTCACAAATATGCAGAAATTAAATAACATACTACTAAATAACCAATGGATAAAAGTAGAAATCACAAGGGAAATCAGAAGATACTTTGAGTAAAATGAAACATAGCATACCAAAAGCAGTGCTTAGAGGGAATTTTATAGTTATAAAAAATTCCACTGAAAAAGAGGAATGACCTCAAATAAACAACCCAAACTTGCACCTTAAAACACTGGACAAAGAAGAGCAAACTAAACCCAAAGCAAACAGAAGGAAGAAAATATTATGACTAGAACATAGGTTAATGAAATAGAGGTTAGAAAGACAACAGAGAAAATCAACAAAATTAAAAGTTGGCTCATTATAAAGATAAAAAAAATTGACAAGTCTTTTTAGCTAGATTGATCAAGAAAAAAGAAGACTCAGAATACTAAGACCAGAAATTGAAGAAAGGATATTATGGGCATTACAGAGATAAAAGGCTATCAATAGCATCATGAACAACTATATGGCAGCATATTAGATCACTTCATTGAAATTGATAAATCCCTAGAAAGACACCTACTACCAAAACTGACTCAAGAAGAATAGAAAATCTGAATAGACCTAAAACAAGTAAAGAGATTGAATTAGTAATTTAAAAATTTCCCACAAAAAATATTCCCTCAACTAGATGGCTTTCCTGGTGAATTCTGCCACACATTTAAATAATTAATACCAGTTCTTCACAAACTCTTCTAAAAATAGAAGAGGATAGAACACTTTCTAACTCATTCTATGAAGTCAGTGTTACCATGATACCAAAACCAGACAGATACATTACCAAAAAAGAACACTACAGACTAATATCTTTTAAGCATACAGATGCAAAAACCTTCAATAAAACATTAGTAAATAAATCCAGCAATACATAAAAAGGATAATGCATATGACCAAGTAGGATTTACCCCAGATATACAAGATTGGTTTAAAATCTGAAAATCAATTAATGTAATACACCACAACAGAATAAAGGACCAAAACTTTATGATCATCTCGATAGATAGAGAAAAAGCGTTTGACAAAATTCAACACCTCTTTATGATAAAAACACCCAAGAAACCAGGAATAGAAGGGAAATTCCTCAATCTGATTAGCATCTACAAATCCCCACATCTAACATACTTAATGGTAAGAGGCTGAGTACAACTCTGTAGGATTAAGAACAAGACAAGAATATCTACTCATCACTTATAAACATTCTAGCCAGGGAAATTAGGCAAGAAAAAAAAAAAAAAAGAAAGGTATCAAGATTTGAAAGGAAGCAGATGACATAATTTATATAGAGAACATCTTAAATAACCCATGAATAAACTATTAGCTCTAATAAATGAGTTAGCGAAGTTTCAGGATACATGAAAAATACTTAAAAACCAGGACGCCTGGGTGGCTCAGTGGTTGAGCATCTGCCTTTGGCTCAGGGTGTGATCCCAGAGTCCCACATCGGGTTCCCAGCAGGAAGCCTGCTTCTCTCTCTGTGCCTATGTCTCTGCCTCTCTCTCTGTGTCTCTCATGAAAAAATAAATAAAATCTTAAAAAAAGAGAAAAATATACAAAAATCAATTGTATTTCTATCACAATGAGTAAACTGAAAACTCAATTAAGAAAAAATCCATTTATAATAGCATCAAAAAATAAAATACTTAGAAATAAACTTAACTGAAGCGCTACTCTGAAAACTATAAAATATTGTTGAAGGAAATTTAAAAATACTTAAATAAATAGAAAGGCCCATGGATTGAAACACATAATATTATTCCCAAATTAACCTACAGATTCAACATAATCCCTATCAGTATTCCAGTTGATTTCTTGGCTGAAATTGACAAGCTGATCCTAAAATTTATATGAAAATGCAAGGAATCCATATTAGCCAAAATAAACTTGAAAATGAGGAACAAAGTTGGAAGATTTATACTGACAGATTTCAAAACTTACTAGAAATGTAATCAGGACAGTGTGGTATTGGCCTATGAGTGGACATATGGATCAATGGAACAGAATTGAGAGTCCAGAACTACATTCTCAACTTTATGGTCACATGATTTTTGATAAGGCTGCCAAGATAATGAAATTGGGAAAGGAATTGTCTTTAAAACAGTGTTGGGCCTGCTGGGTACACACATGTATAAAAATGATGTTGAACCCCTACCCCATACCACATACAAAATTTACTCAAAATAGCATCAAAATGAAAAACTTTTGTGCTTCAAAGAATACAGTAAGAAAGTGAAAAGGCGACCCACAAAATGAGAGAAAATTTTTTACAAATCATATATCTGATAAGTAAGGGATTTGTATCTAGAATATATGAAGGACTCCTACAACTCAATAATAAAAAGACAACCCAATTTAAAAATGGGCAAAGGATCATAAGAAGAATTTCTCCAAAGAAGATATACAAATTATTATAAGCACATGAGAAGATGCTCAACCTCATTAGCCGTCAGGAAATGCAAATCAAAACCACAATGAGATACCATTGCACACCGGATAGAGCTATCTAGGATAGTTTAATAAAAAACACAGATAATTACAAGTGTTGGCAAAGATATGAAGAAATTAATCCTCATACACTGCTGGTGAAAATTTAAAATAGTACAGCTGCTTTGGAAAAGCAGAGAACTACCATTCTGGCATTTCCTCAAGTGGTTAAACAGAGTTACCACATGACCCAATGATTGCACTCCTAGGTATCTACTTGAGAAGTGAAAATATGTACCCACATAAAAAATTTTACATAAATCTTCATAGAAGCATTATTCATAATAGTCAAAAAGTAGAAACAACCCCAGTGTCCATCAACTGACAGATCAATAAATAAAATATGCAATATTTGTGCAATGGCATATTATTTAGCAATAAAAAGAAATGAAATACTAACACATGCTACAATGTGGATGGAATTGGAAAAAATCATGCTAAGTGAAAAACCGGTCACAAAGGACCACATATTGTACGATTCCATTTATATGAAATGTCCAGAATAGACAAATATATAGAGACAAAAAGTAGATAAGTGGTTGCCTAGGGCGGGGGGGCAGAGGGCAGGAGAGTTTGGAAGGTGATGGACGAGAGGTGTACAAATTTTTTTGAAGGCGTAATGAATATATGCTAAAATTGATTGTCGTGATGCATGCATAGCTCTGAATATATGAAAAGCCATTGAATTGTATAGTGAACTGTACAATTTAAAATACTTTAAAAAATACAGTTCACTATACTTTAAAATGTATAGGGAACTGTAGAGCATGTGGATTATGTCTCAATAAAGCTGTTTAAAATTGTGTGGGGGGAATCAGGGATCAGTTTGAGATCCAAACTGCATGTGTGTGTTGTGAGGAGGTTGGCCAGGATTGGCACAATAGGACACAAGGATGGAGCAGTGCAGGGGCCCCAGCTCAGAGACAGGGGATGCACACTACTTGCCATTAAGAAAAAAGTTGGACGTGGATGGCAAATAGATTTTGTCTTGGGTGCCATCCTTGGCCGATAGCCAATAGCAGGTAGTGGCTACCTCCTGTGCTGTACTGGGTCTGAAGAGGAGTCTGGTTTCCAGGGAAAGGTACCAGGCTTGGCTACCAATGTCTGCACAGTAATGACAACTAAGATTTCTTGAATAGGACCTTGGTACTAAGCGCTGTCCTAAGTACTTCATGAGCTGCATCCCATTTAATTCCCTTCAGTGTCCGAAGGTGGGTACCATCACTATCTCCAGTTTATAAAGGAGAAAGAGCCAGCAACACTGGCTCAAGGTCACATGGCTGGGTAATGGCAGAGTCAAGGGTCAGGGCCTAGAGGGTTGACACCAAAGTTCTCTGGTGACTCTGAGCCACAGTGACTTTCCCAAGAGCATGGGAGCCTACCCTTTAAATCTGCCAGCTGGCAGAGGCCACCCTTCCTGGACATGACTAAAGGTGTGTTTGGGAAGACCCATCTGCTTTAAAAATCTTTCCCGAGATCTGGAAACCCAATGGATTTCACTCCTTGGGGTGGTGTTAGCCATTCAGGTCCCCTGAAAGGAGTCACAACTCATCAGTCAACGTCTTCTGGGGATTTACAGTGAGTAGCTGGCTGCAGGGCCTGGGGGAACAGAAGCCAGGAAAAATGTCCTGGGGGATAAGGGATAAAGACAGCAAGTCATGGGGCGCACACACACACACACACACACACACACACACATCCAACCCCCACAATCACACCTGTAGCATCTGGTGACTTTGCCTGAGCCCTTCCATGTGAGGAGTTCCCAAGGATGCTTTGCACTCGCATGTGACCTTTGGGGCTAAGCTACAAGTGGGCAGGAGACTACAAGCGGACATGAGTGCAGTGGCCTGGATGTGGGGATGCTTGGCCTTCCCGGGTGACCTGAGTGTGGAGTGCCTTTTGTTTCAGGGGCAATGGGCAGTTTGTTATTTAAAAGACAAAAGAAACTCACCGCCCTGACCATCCTCACACTGAGACTGAGACCCACGAGGCCTGGCACCTTACAGAGTTGCCTGTCCAGCCTTCCTGAGGTTCTTCTGGGGACAATCAGCATCCTGGCAGGGACCCCCAGTTGCCATGTGCTTGGCATTCACCTTTAGGAGAGAGCTGGGCCTCTCTCCCTCAGAACGGAATTAGACCTATGGACTCCGAGCCCTCCGCCTCCCCCAAGTCCTGGCAGGCTGTGCTCCTGTGCAGGGGGCGGATGGGGAGGAGTCCTGGATGAACAGATGCAGAGGTAGTGACTTAGTGGAAGGGTGAGGCAGGGAAGTGTTGGTTGGCTGTGAAATGGGGGGAAACGTAAGTGCAGGGAGAGATGGGACAAATGCAAACATGGAATTGTGGAAGCTGGCAAACACAGGTAGGGGTGTGAGCGGCCTCACACCCCGGTTCATCCCAGCTTGTTCTCGCCTTCTCAGATTTCTCTACCTTCTTCTCCAGGTTTGCTTTCGGCATTACCTGGGTTTATGTATCAGCTCTGCCACTTACCACTTGTGGGTCCTTGGGTAATTTATCCTCTGAATCTTGGTTTCCTTGCCTGAGGGAGACTATGGCACTGTTGTTGTAAAGGTAAAACAAGGTGACGTGTGAAGCACCTAGCACAGAAAGGGCATAGTAGCATTTGATAAATGATATCTATCCTACTACAGATATTTTTAAAAAGATTTTATTTATTTATTCATGAGAGACACAGAGAGAGAGAGAGAGGCAGAGACATAGGCAGAGGGAGAGGCAGCTCCCTGCGGGAACCTGATGTGGGACCCGATCCCAGGACTCTAGGATCACACCCTGAGCTGAAGGTAGACGCTCAACCACTGAGCCACCCAGGTGTCCCTAGTATAGATATGTTTAAGTTATTTTTAATGGGACGCCTGGGTGGCTCAGTTGGTTGAGCATGTGACTCTTGATTTCGGCTCAGGTCATGAGATTGAGCCCCATGTCCAGCTCCGCACTCAGTGGGGAGTCTGCTTGAGATTCTCTCTCTCTCTCTCCCTCTGCCACCCCTCACATTCGTTCTCTCTCTCTCAAATAAATAAACCTTTTTAAAAAAGTTATTTTTAACCTAACACAAAATTGACCATCTTAGCCATCTTTAAGTGCACACTTTAGTGGCATAAAGCACATTTACAATGCTGTGCGACCATCTCCACTATCCATTTCTAGAACTTTCCATCATCCCAAATAGAAACTCGGTACTCATTAAGCAATAACTCCCCATTCTCTCCTTACCTCAGTCCCCAGCAACCTTTAATCTATTCTCCATGTCTATTAATTTGTCTATTCTAGATATTTCATGGAAGTGCAATCATACAATATTTGTCCTTTTGTGGTTGGCTGATTTCACTTAGCATGATGTTTTCAAGCTTCACCTATGTTGTGGCACATGTCCAAACTCCCCTCCTCTTTCAGGCGGACTATCATTTTACTGTATGGACGAGCCACATTTTCTTTATCCATTTATCTGCTGATGGACATTTGGGATTCCACCTTTTGACTATTGTGCCTATATTAGACATCACAGCCACTCTGCAAGGGAGCAACTGAACATTGGGGAATCAGAACACAGACCCTGGAGCAACCCTGCCTGAAGCCCACCCTGGGATGGTCTTAACCTCTTTAAGCCTCAGTTTTCTCATCTGTGAAATAGGGATATGAGGTCCTCCTGATGAGAGCTTGTGTGAGGAGGAAATGAGGCCATGCTTGCACGGTGGCTCCGATAGTCTCCGGTACCTGGTTAACTTTCAGAATGGTTAGCTGTCATCACTGTGTTGGGAACCGACACGTTTACCCAAGTACCATACCCAAGACTCACCTTGATGGACTGAAGTTGTATCTGGGAACTGGTGGCTCAAGGTGGAGAGTTGCAGAATGGAAAAGGGCTAGAAGGAATAGAGACATTAGAGGTTCACTCCTCCAACTTCCTCCTTTGACCCCTGGGGAAGCCAAGGCCTCAGGAAAGATAGGGAATGGCCAGAATGACGGGTAGAGCTGGAACCAGGTGCCTGCCCCCCATGACTAGAGCTTGGCCTTGGCTCCACTTCTGATCACGCCAGTTCCCCTCCCCCAACCAGCACCTCTCCCCTCCAGAGGTCACAACAGATGGGGGGCTGCTTCACCCAGTGGGATTCTCCTCCAACTTATGGGGCCTTAGGGACCCACCTTCCCTTTGACCTCAGCTCAGGCACAAGGCCAGCTGCTTGCCTCACTGTAACGTCTGCCTTTCCCCTCCCCACTTCTGCCTGGCTGGTAGGCAGCAGAGGGAGGGAGGGTGTCAAACAGGTTTACCTGAGAGGGTCTTTTCTGGCAGGGGTAGGGGGTAGGCATGGAGGAACGGAGGCCTGGCCAGCCCAGGGGTGGCGGGATGTCTGTTGTTTTGGGATTAAGTACCTGGGCTGGGCAAGCACATCTGTCGTTCAGCCGTTTGTGTTCCCTTTGTTCATTTCGCTGATTTTCTAGGAGGTTATTTTTAGAGAATTCCAGCCTAAGTTCTGCAAAAGGGGGGCAGGATGGGGTGCAGCCCAAACCTGGGCAGGAGAACAGGGCAGACAAGGTGACCTGGTGGCAGTGAGGACAAAAACCTTGGCGGAGGGAAAGGGACCAGCTGTCAAGCTGTCCCCTCCCCCTGGGGACACTTCTGCAGCTCATTGATGAAAGAATTTTTTGTTTGTTTGTTTACTCAAAGGTGCCCTGGGTACCTGGATGGCTCAGTGGTTGAGCATCTGCCTCCGGCTCAGGGTCAGGTCATGATCCCAGAATCTCTGGATGGAGTCCCACATGGGGTCCCCAGCAGGGAGCCTGCTTCTCCCTCTGCCTGTGTCTCTGCTTCTCTTTCTGTGTCTCTCATGAATAAATAAATAAAATCTTAAAAAAAAACAAAAACAAAGGCCAGGTCCCATCTCTCCCCCCATCTTCAGGGATCAGTCTCGCATAAGGAGGTGTTAAGGAGCTGGCTGGGGGGCGTCCATTGGGGAAGGCATGATGGGGGGCCCTGTGAGAGCTCCTGTCACAGCGCAGCCCTGCAGGGAGGGGGGCCAGAGGTCACAGGGGAGGCTGCGCTGCGTGAGGAAAGGCCTGCAGGGGAGGTGAATTTTGTAAATCCGGTACCTACGACTTTGGGGTAAACCCTTGCCTTTTACTTCTGGCTCATTTTCTCCTCCTTTATCCTTCCCAGTGTGCTGGGCATCACCACAGGAAAGATGCTTTCTTCGGGGAGCTCGAAGTGCTGGTGGCATGGACCGGACAGTTGGGGCCCAGCCCCCTCCCCACCTGCCCGCCTCCCTGGAGACAGTCCTGGGAGGCAGGCGGGGAGCGGGGCTGGGGCGGGGCAGCGCGGCTCACCTGCACAGGCAGCGCGAAAACCAACACCCAGGGATGGGCCCGGAGGAAGGGAAGGATCCTGCCCCTGCTCCAGCAGCTGAAAGCGAGAAGCTGATAATAGCCAGGAGGCCTGAAATGCACCCACGGTAATCAAGCCATCTGGCAGGAGCCGGCGGGGAAGGAGGCCGCATCCGGCCTGCCAGGCCCCACGGGCCCAGGCCGTGGCCCAGCCCTGCCCCGGGAGCCGCAGGCTGGGGGGGCTCCTCTCCAGGCCGGGGGCGGCCTCTCACCTGCCGAGGCCGAGGGAGAGAACAGCCAAGGCCATCTCGTCCGGCCCCAGGGCTGCGCTGGGCTTAGCTTTCACTGGGACGAAGCCCTTGGGAGCCGCACCCTGGACCTTCCATTAGCTGGGGAGGTGGTTTGAAGGGCTTTGTGGGCTCCCAAACGCTCACGGCACCCCCAGCCCTTACCGAGGGCCAGGCACTGTTCTGAGAGGGTTTTTTTTTTTTTTTAAGATTTTATTTATTTCTTCATGAGAGACACACACAGAGAGAGGCAGAGACACAGGCAGAGGGAGAAGCGGGCTCCATGCAGGGAGCCTGATGCAGGACTTGATCCCAGGTCTCCAGGATCACGCCCTGGGCTGAAGGCGGGAGCTCAGCTGCTGAGCCACCCAGGGATCCCCTGTTCTGAGAGGTTTCGTCTAACTCTCCCCCCCGCCACCCCCCCACCCCCCCCCACCCCCGCTCTCCGAGTCCTCACAAGAACTCTGCGAGAGGGGAGTTATCTCCGTTGGACAGAGGGGAGGCCTGGGCAGGGGGCAGGCCTGGGCCTGGCCAGCACTTTGGCTCCCGAGCCCTGCCTGCCCTTCGCTGCTGGGCAGCGCTGCCCTGTTGCTCCATAGCCCAGGCTGGAGTTGAGAACCGGTCTTCCTTGTGCACTGGGAAAGCGGAGGTCCCTGAGATGTGGCCTGTGGGTGGTGAGCTGGGGCGGGTGATGGCATACCATCAGAATGGATGTCCCCTAACTTAAAGCAGGCAGGGGTCCCGTCCAACCTCACGCCCTCCACCCCCCCGCCCCACCGAAGGTTAGTACAGTTAGATCTGAAGAGGTTGCTTGGGGTCACAAAGCTCGAAAATGATAAAACAGGCATCGTGGCTGAAGTCACTGGGACAGTCTGTCACTCCTATCAATTTCTCTGGGGAATAAAACTGGCCCTGGCCCTGGCACCCCTACCCCATCCACCTAAGCCCCCACAGTGGACAGCAGGGGCATTGGGTGGCAGGTGGCAGTCATCTGCTAGAGGTTTCCTGAGGGCAGGGGCCCCTGTTGACCTGACCACCATTTCCTGCCCACCCAGGGACCCCCCCTCCATCTGGTAAAGAAGATTGAGAAGAACTGGAGACACTTCAGTTTCTTGCCTTTCTGGCTCTCCTCCCCCTTGGTTGAGGGCTGATTGGTGTCCCTGGGGGCTTTTGACCTGTGGGCCTTACCCAGAGTTCAGCTTGGGTGGTGTTGGGACCAAGCCCCCAGCCAGGTCCCAAAGAGGAGTCTCTAGCCTAGGACTGAGGTATCTCCAGATGTACAGGAGCTTTGCCAGGTAATCATTGCAGGTAATGGCAAAGGCTTTGAACGAAGTGTCCAAACTGGTTTAACTCCTTTTTGGTATTTCTCTTATTTTGTGGATTTTAATTCACTTGCTAAGGACCTGCCCTGCCTTAATCTCTATTCCCTGAGGAATGAAAGATTAGATAGTTTTTTGTTTGTTTTGTTTGCTTAAGGGTCTATACTCCTGTTTCCTGGGTTGGGCTCAGCTAGTCTTTCTATAGGACCCCCGCCTCCCCGAGGGGGCCAGACAGGGAGTCTAGGGATGCTTGGGTCAAGGTCCAAATTACATTCAATGTTCCTTCTAAATCTATGGTTCCAACAATATTATTTGCCACCCAATGGCATTCAACCAACAGAAGATATAAGAGAAGAATTGCCCTTCAATTCTTAATCCGACAGCACCGATCAAACAATTATGGTATAGAAGGTGCTAGGCAAGAAGCATTTCTGTTTCCTGCCATGGAGGACTTTACAGTCTGAAAGACAGGTGAGACATACACGTACAACACGAAGTTCAGGATCAGCAAGAGAAACCGCAGCGCAGAAAGCAGTAGCGGGTTCATTGCCAAACGAAGGACATGGGAACAGTTTTCATACGGAAGAGTTTCACAGAGTAGCTAACATAGCAAGACTTGTTCCTAACCAAAGGATACTAGCAAAAGGCATTGCCAACGTGAGTGATACTGTGAAGAATGAGGTCAGGGGAGAGAATTGGCTAGAATTGTTGGGGATGGGTTTGGTTTTGGAGGATATGTGTGTGTGGTGGGCATTTGCTGGACTTAGAGTTTCCTGTAGGTTTTCTTCCTTATTTTGGAGACTACCCTGCTCTCTTTCTGGGAGAGCCCCTATCCCTTTCAGCAACTGAGGAACTGTCAGCTGGGTTATAGGTGGGAATATCACATTTCTCCCTCTGTTCACTCAACCATAACGTTGGTCCAGGAATGGACCTGTGACCCAGTGACAGCCAAGGAACACACGAAACATCTGCTGGGGCCGTTTGGAGAGAAGAACGTTCTCTTTCTCACTGCTTGAACCTGGAGTTCACTTTGCAGTGCAAACTTCTTCCCACCAGAGGCATAGAGTCTATCTGAGAGTGGCATCAACATAAAGGTAGCAAGACCAAGAGGTGATATCAGGTGCTAGTGACTTCTTACAAGACCCTGAATCAAGCCATGCCTGAAGACAGACCTACCCCTTGGACTTTTCAACTGTGTGGTCAGTATATTTCCTTTCTTCTTCTTCTTTTTTTTTTTAAGATTTTATTTATTTGTACAGAGAGAGAAAATGAGGCAGAGACCCAGGGAGAGGGAGAAGCAGGCTCCATGCAGGGAGCCCGATGTGGGACTCTATTCCAGGTCTCTAGGATCAGGCCCTGGGCTGAAGGCAGCGCTAAACCACTGAGCCACCTGAGCTGCCCCATTTCCTTTCTTCTTATATGCACTGGGGTTGGTTTTCTTGAAACAGAAAAGCATTTTGTTATGGCGTGGGCCTTGAACTGGATTTGGGCTGATGGAGGGGAAGAGGGCGATCCAAGGAGACTGTGCCGTGTGAACTAGGATGTGAGCCATGTGGAAACCGGCTGAGAGAGAAGGTCTTGGCAGACCATGTGCAAAATACCCTGCAAGAGAATATGTGCTTTCATTCTTCTGGCTGCATTTATCTACTTAGACAAATCCAGTGGGACTGCTGGGGAGAGGCGTGTAAGGGAAGGACAAAGGTAGAGAGAGGGGGAGGAGGAGGAAGAGAGAAGGAGCTCTAAAAATAATAAAGTAAGAGCAGCAAACGTTTTCTGAACACTTACTCTATGCTAGGGACTGTGCTAAGCCTTTTTCTCACTTAATCCTTTAACCGGCCATGAGGTGTTATTATTTCTCCATTTTACAGATGAGGAATTGAGGCACAAAGAATTTGCCAACGTGAACCAGTTAATAAGGGTCAGAGCTGGGATTTTAACCTGAAAGCTCAAGCCAACTAGATACTGCATTCTCAACCTGCCCCCTTCAGCTTGTGGCCTCTTCTTTGGGGAAGGAAAGGGGGCAGCTCTTGCCGAGAGGGGTCTTAAGAGAACACAGGGCTCAAGCTGTTTTTCCCAGAGCTGGCCCCGATTTGACTATTTGTTCCTTCTTGCTCTGGGTTTTTTGTTTTGTTTTTTAAGTTTGCTATTGGACAAATGCTTCCTCTGCCCTCAATTAGCAATGGTCCTCGGGGCCGGCGAGTGACTGCAGGTGACTGCTCCTGGTCAGGGCTGACACCCTCCTGGGCTGGCTGACAACACTCAGATTGGGGGAGTGAGGCCCTCTGGACAGGCCCCCCTGGCCCTGGCTGGCTCCCCCTCCTCCCTGTCTCGTTCCGGCTCTGTATCTCCTTCCCCTGGATTGCCTCAGGAGAAGGAAAGAAGAAATGTTTTCTAAAAAGAAGTTTAATGAAACCAAACACTTGTATTTCCAACTATTGACATTGGATTTGTGCTTCTCCAGCCCGGCCATTTGGGACAAGTCTTTAACCGCCTCTCTTCGCCCGACGGTCTAATGCAAACAGACCATAAAAAAATAAACTTTCCCCCCAAATATTATCTTAGGCCTCGTTTTATCATGCTTCCTTGAGCTGTCTCTGTAAAAGGAAAGAAAAAAGAATGTGGGCTTTAGTTTGTGCAGGGATACAGAGAGCCCCATCCCCGGTTCTCCCCAGACTGTCTGCATCCCAGAGCGTTTGCTGCCTGTCTCCTCTCCAGGCAGGCCTCGCCCAGGCCCTTTGTGTTCATTCACCTGTGAAACGGGCTAACACCTGACTGCTAGGTTGCTGTAAGACAGAAGTGGTGACACAAGTATCTTTGAGACTCAGAAACCAGAGCGGGTATAGGACAGGACGGTGTGCCGGCCTCTGCTCTAACCAGACAGAAAATGCCCCCTGCCCAAATGTAGTCTCATTCAGCTTCAAACAAACAAACAACACAACACAACAAGTAAAAACACTCTTGCTGGCTCAAACAAACATAATCACAAACTGGATTTGGGCTTAGGGCTACCTGTTTTCAACCCCACAAGGATGGTAACCGAGTATTTGAGACAGGTGGCTGAAAATCCAGATGCCTCTCGCTGGGTGAAGCCCCTGGTTTATCTTCTAAGGGGGGAGAAAATAAGAACTTGCCCTCCTTGAAGGTGGGCTCTGATGGGGTGGGGAGATGAGGGAAAACTGAGGGATCACAGGGCCTGGGGTGAACCCTTAGTGGGTGAAGGCATAGTGAGAGAAGGCTGGTGGATGAAGGCCATTTTTTTTTTTTAAAGATTTTGTTTATTTATTTGACACAGAGAGAGAACACAAGCAGGGGGAACGGGTAAGGGAGAAGTAGACTCCCACTGAGCAGGGAGCCCCTTATGGGGCTCGATCCCAGGACCCCAGGATCACCACCCAAGCTGAAGGCAGACACTTAACTGATTGAGCCACCCAGGCGCCCCTGATGAAGGCCATCTTTATGATATACTTGCCAAATTCAGACCTTAGCAACTTAACCTGGTTAGGCCAGAGCTTCGAGCTCTGGAGGAAAAGGGGATTTATCTGGATTTTCCTCTGCGAACTGCACCACAGTTAAACAGATCATAGAAGGAGGAAAGTTCTGAATTGGAATTTTACCAATTCTGAAACCCCAGATAAATACTGGAACTGAGCAACAATGACGATTTATAACACAAAAATCATGGGTAGATGATTATGTACCTTTTAGTGAACAAACACACCACTGCCTATGAAGTTGTCTTGCCAAAATTAATCAAACCCACCCAAATTTGATCAACCTATAGATCCGACCAGAAATTTAGAGGAACCAGAGGGTCAGGGGAAAGAGGTGATGCAAGCCACAAAATCCACACTGTGGGAAACCCTACAGATGGCTCCCCACCTTTTTTTACCTTCAAATTTTACTTTAATTGGAAACTAAATGTATTCTTTTCATATTTAAAGACTGTGGCACTGAAGTAGAGACACAGATATTATGATATGCATTTAGAAATTAAATATAACAATTTCAACACAACATTGTGTAAAAACTCATAGGTACACTTCAAATAAGTCTGAGGTCTGGGCATTCATGGCCATCAGATTTCCCCCTGGAAGCCAGTGAACTGTGCCAGGAGATTGTCCATGGGCTACATGACAGGATTGGTTTTCATTACAGGAGGTCCATTTAAAAGCTGCCAGTCACAATGCCTCACCAGCTCCCCTGTAAATATTTCAAGAAGAATTTTTGCAAACTCTTATCCTACACAGCTCCTAAAGCCTCCTCCAGATGGCATGACGCTGACTGAACCTGGATGCATCCTCTGAGTAAGGCAGCATAAATCAGTTGGGATGAGATCCCTCTTTGTTGGTGAAGATATCTGCCACATTGTGAGTATAGATTTGTTGTCTATATACTGTAGACAACAAACAAATTTTGCCGTAAATAAGTTCACAAGTGGAAAGGGGTGGGTGGGAAATATGTATATTCAGAGACTTGAAAATATTTAAAAAGTGAAACTGAGCCCCAATGTTGAGGGATACACAATTGGGTGATAATGCTGTGAAGAAAGGAAGGAGGTCATCATAAAATGTGGCCCAACCATAACTGACAGAGGGCAGGGCAGGGTTTATGGCAGGTTGGAGCACAGGCAGGAACTTCTGAACCTGGTTCTATCTCTTGATTTGGGTAGAGGTTATAAGTATGTTCACCTTTTGATACTTTATTAAACTATACACCGATTTTCTGCATTTATGCTATTTGTTTTTTAGCCATATGAAGACGGTATATTTGTTTTCACTACATGCCCCTGATTCTTTCTCTACCCCTGCCCCCATAATTTGGAGCCCCCTTTTTAAAAAATATTTTATTTATTATTCATGAGAAACACACACAGAGAGAGAGAGAGAGAGAGAGAGAGAGAGAGGCAGAAACATAGGCAGAAGGAGAAGCAGGCTCCATGCAGGGAGCCCGATGGGGAACTCGATCCCGGGACCCTGGGATCACGACCTGAGCCAAAGGCAGTTCAACTGCTGAGCCACCCAGGCGTCCCAGTTTGGAGCCCTTTTAACCATTAGCTGCCAATCTCTGGGTTCTGAATTCTGCCCAATTTCCTATCCTCCTTTTCCTAGACTCTCCTAATTATATATATCAGTCAGAACAGGCTATTACATTGCAGAAACAAACAACCTTGAGATGTCTATAGGTTAAGACAAAGGTTTACTTACTGCTTAAGCTATATGCCTATGACATCTTAGCAGAAGCCTCTGCTCAGCTTAGTTGCTCAGGGACCCTGGCTAATAGAGTAGCTACTTTCTCAGATAGTCTCAAGGGCTGTGCCAGTACTGAGTGGCAATCAAATGCTTCAGCATGGAGGTGATACGTGTAACTTCTGCTCACAATTCATTGGCCAAAAGTAATCACATGCCACTATCCATTTGTGTAAAGTACAAATTTCACTGCCTGCTTTTCAGACTACAGATTGATGGTGAAGTGACCAATCTCATCACTCCTTTGGAAGTCTTTCCGTGATTGGTCACCATGCTTCTGGGACTCAGTTCAGGCACAGGCAGCAAAGTGTGTGGCTGTGTTGCCTCCTTGCCTCCTAGTGATAAACCCACATGGCATTTTACAGAAATGGAGACTCTATAGAGGATTTGCTGACAAAAAATAGAAGTACAGCAAGGAAGTAAAAAGTGACAACACTGGCAGCAAAATTGGATGTGGATAGATTTGAAGATGGCAACAACAAAGCAAAGATCAGAGGAGACACGAAGCTACTAGAAGCTATGGTGCTGATCTTACTGGAAAAGCCCAATGAGTATAAAAAAACAGGTAAAGTCACTTCATTATTTTTCCATTTTAATTGCAGTTGAAACATAAAGCCGCTTATGGTTTAAATGGAATATTTTCTACTTTGGGTAGAAGACCATAATATTTTAAAATCCTAATTAGTCTGGCTACCATTCAGAGCAGAGGATTGAAGCCAGTTGCAATAACAACAACAAAGTCAATCACGAGGAGACTGAAGATGAACCATTTACTGCCAATAAAGGCTGGTTTCATCATGTCAGAATTCAGCATGATTTGGTTGATGTTAAATGACTTGTGCACCCAGAAATTTGCACCCCAATCCTGAGAAAGTGTTCCAGGAGAAGTGATACCAACAACAACAACAACAAAATTTCACCTTTAAGAAATGCTCATAGGCATTTCATCGCATTGCAAGAGTGAAAGATAAACCAATGTAAGCTGATCCAAAATTCATAAGGAGCACGACAGCACACAAAGGCATAGAAAAGGTGCCAGCTGCACATCACAAGTTACACAATGAGAGGAAGAAGGTAAAAACTGCTCAAACTACTTTTGATAAGCTTTTTTTTAGAAAGAAAGAAAGCACTTTAATCCTCAATGTTTCTAATGTTTTAAATTACAGTAGAACGTGTAAATATTAATTTTGCTAATTTTTCATTTCCTAATGCATTTATAGCCAACAGTAAGAGAGTTTTTAAAGTTTTGACCAAAAGTATTTAAAGGTCATGAAACAATTGTCTTCCCATTGATTATCAAGAGCGCTTTGTAGGGTTGCAACATATGCCTCATTTTTATCAACTTGCGCTATCGTGCAAAGCAAACATACTTGGTTTGTGGAGAGTTAGGTTACAATTTCTTCACATCTGTTTGTGGCAACTCAATTGCATGGAATGTGAGGAGACTTCTGGAAAAGAACTTGAACTCCTTGGGTTAGCTAGGTTGAGGGTTTCCAGTTATATTTTGGAGTCTGTTATTCAACCCCAACCTGACGCTACCACCTGGAGAGCCTGTGTATGATCCTGAGTGGGAAAGAGTTTGTGGACAATATAAGATGAACCACACCCATTTAGCATGCATGCTATCCTGCTAGGGGGGTCAGCTCAAAAGATGTATACAAGACAAAGGGAATACGTTTCTTTACTTACTTCATGGGAGGGCAGATATATTAAGCTACAGTCAACGTAGAGACTCCAGCCCTAGTCAAAGTTGAGGCCGCCTTGGGCCATCCGAGCCTTATGACAATGGTAGAACACCCAGAGGCTGTCTGATGCCCCAAAGCAGCTGTCCCAGTGGGAACCACTGGTCCCAGGAAGAGAGGAGAAGGTCATCAGCCTTGGGGTATAACCAGCAGCCTCAGAAGAGGGTTGAGAACAGTAGCTGAGCAGTAGTTGAATCCGTTGAGAGTCTGTAGGCTCCAGAGTCACTCAGATGTTCTGAGGAGGAAGCAGAGGAGGATGAGGGAGGGTCTGATGTCCCAGAGTTACACTTGACAGGCACTCCAACCTAGGGGAATCCACACTGTGTTAATATGACCTCATTCTTCCACACTGGCAGTGAGGCCTGGGAACATTAGGGTTGTTTCCAGATGAGGTGACCATATAATTTATTGATCCACCAGAAATATTTTTAAGGTCAAAGGGATTGCTGTTAATACTTAAACCTTTTATTAATGAAAGGCACAAATAGGGTGACCCAGACAAACCACACCTTACACTCACATTTTAATTGTAAGTGGAATCCAGGTAATTGTAAGTCAGAGGTCATATCAACATTAATGAAAAGAAATGAATGTGCTCTCACCAGGCACTGCAGGCCGGGCTCCCTGGAAGCGGACTCTGAGGTGTAGATTAGCATGCGGGACGTTTATTAGGGAATGTTCTTGGGATCCACACCTGTGGATGTGGAAGGGAAGGCAGTGAAGCAGGTTCGGGCAGAGAGAAAATGTGGACTGCAAAATAGTCTCATCAGAGGCCTCAGCTGGCCCCAGAGGGAGCTCCAGAGATGACCATCAGTGTTATTGGAAATTGGAGCGAGGGGTGTGGACCTCTCTTCTGCACAGCGACGGGTCATTGCATGTGGCTGTCCCCGAGGCCTTCTCCAGCTGAGAGCAGATTTCTGCCTCTGGCTAGCAGCTCTCCCAACGGTCCTGAAGAGGAGTCAGGGTCACAGCATCTACTACCCTAAGGGAAAGGATGGTTTGAATAAAACTATTATAAAGGTAGATACTTTAACTTCAATCATTAGCCAAGTCCTGCCAAGGAAAGATCCTGTTGCACCTGCTTGGAAGAAGTTGGGGCTCAATGTAACCAGCACATCAATTGCTTATCTGCAAAAGGTATTCCCGAAAAGGGGAACTCATTTTCTCAAATTAATAAAATAGCACCAGTCTTCTTGGAACTGCTTTAAAAATTTCTTTTCCAAAGTAAATTTCTACCCAACTCTATGTGGTAATGTTTGTATGTAAGATACTTACCATGTTCCAAGCACAGTATGGCACTGTTGAAATATCAAACAATTAATTCACATAACCTACAAAGCTGGCACTGCAGAGACCCCAAGGTTAAGTAATCAGACCCAAGTGGTGGTGCCAGGATTTGGACCTAGAGGTCTCCAC
Source organism: Canis lupus baileyi (assembly GCF_048164855.1). NCBI lineage: Eukaryota > Metazoa > Chordata > Mammalia > Carnivora > Canidae > Canis > Canis lupus. The sequence continues at coordinate 50,304,156 of NC_132848.1, read as the reverse complement.
AGGCTGTGTTTATAACCACTATGCTACATTGGCTTTCAAAAACATTGCTTAATTTAGTAGATGCTATATCACTGCAAAGAAGTTTAACAAGTATCTGCTGAGCTTCTAATCTTTGAAGAAACTAAATATCTCTTCTCTGTGGTGATGCAAAGAAGTGAAATAATAATAATCACAACAGTATTAATATCTGACATGCCAGGCGCTGTCCTAACAGCTTTCCATGCACCCATATCCTGTAACATACAGAATGCTTGGTGCCTGCCCACAAGGAGATCCTCACTAACTGGGAAGCAGGACCGGGAAATAGCTACATCACCATATGTAAGACATGAATGATTTGGGGACCCCAATGTGCAGTGGTCAGAGAGGCACAGGCTGGTGCAGGTCCAGGGGACTTGAACCCTGGAGTGTTTACAGGGTATCCCCTTCCAGGTAATGACACAAATAAGCAATATCATAATCAACAAAATCAGAGTAAAGAAGTACAAGAAAATTCCTTTTTTTCCCACTGTGATTATTTCAGTACTTTTAAAAGAAACTTTCTGGTAAGAACTTTTTCTCAAATGATGCTCTCAATTGCCCATGCTTTGCTGCTGCTAAATTTGGTGTGGTCTGCTGATTGGGTTGTAGAGAATCCAGTTCTAGAGAAAGAAGAGCGTGCTGTGTGCCTGTAGGGCCAGCGTGGCCCTTGAAGGATAGGTTGGACTAAGAAAGGGAAGAGCAGGGGAAAGGATGGGCATGGATGCAGGAGAATGAAGAACCTAAGAGCGCTGGCCTCGCTGAGACACATGCTGTGTGCAGGGAAGCAGGTAGGTTGAGCCAACAGGCTGGGACCACAGGTTAAACCTTGAACGCCTAGTCAAAGGGTTCATAATATATCCCATTCACGAGGGGACTCATGGGAGGTTGATGCCACTTGTCATTGTCTCTCCTCCCCTAAATCTGAATGCCCGGGCACCCAAGCTACTCAAAGCCCTCTAAAGCAGAAGCTGCAGGCGGTGGGTGGCTGGGATCTCTGGTCACCCCCATGGGAGCTTGTCTATACTGTGACCTGACCTTCTGGGGTCGCTATAAACACCCTAGGCCTTCCTCGTTGCCCAGCTCCCCCTTCCAGGGGGATCTCACTGGCTCAGGGTTCTAGGCGGCCGCCCTGGCTGGGGGGCCTGCAGTCGGGGACCCTAGCCTCCCTCTGCCCCACTGCCCGATAGTTCCCCACTCCGGCAAAGAGCAGCCCAGCGGGTATACATGCTCTAGCCACCTTGGTTTCAACTTTCCCTCCTTCTGCCAAACTGTTAAAATACTTTATTCTACAAACACATCACAAACAAATCCAATCTTGCAACTGCTCTGACCTCAAGCCTGCCTCGGGGCAGAAGAATGGCAAGAATGCACTGGAGTCGGTGTTGCTGTGGTGTTTGACGAAGAGGCCCCGGGCTTGGCTGTAGCATCAGATCACGGAGGCAGATCCGGATTTTTAAAGACCCAAGACAGCAATGCCATGTCACCATCTCTGCTTCTCCCCGTCACAGCAGGATCAGAATCACAGTGTGAGAGAAGCAACCTCACAGGTTTCCACGTTCCTGAGTCACTCCGGCTGCTGTCCGAAACGGCTGCCTGGTCTAGAATTTCCAGATTATTACCGGTCCCTTCCTCTTTCTTTCTTTCTTTCTTCCTTTCTTTCTTTCTTTCTTTCTTTCTTTCTTTCTTTCTTTCTTTCTTTCTTTCTTTCTTCCTTTCTTCCTTTCTTCCTTTCTTCCTTTCTTTCTTTCTTCTTTCCTTCTTCTTCTTCTTCTTCTTCTTCTTCCTTCCTTCCTTCCTTTCTTTCTTTTCTTTCCTTTTTTTAATTCCCTTCCTTTTTCTGTATTAAAATTCAAACGTTGGGATCCCTGGGTGGCGCAGCGGTTTGGCGCCTGCCTTTGGCCCAGGGCGCAATCCTGGAGACGCAGGATCGAATCCCACATCAGGCTCCCGGTGCATGGAGCCTGCTTCTCCCTCTGCCTGTGTCTCTGCCTCTCTCTCTCTCTCTCTGTGACTATCATAAATAAATAAAAATTAAAAAAAAAATAAAAATAAAATAAAATTCAAACGTTGCTTTTCTTCCTTCATCTCGTGCATTCAGGTCAAAGCCTCTGGCTCTTCTCTCTGGTAGAATGAAATATTCCAGCCTGGCTGAACTCAGGGTGGAAATGTTTGTGGAACTTCGGGTTGAATGCTGGTGAAAGGAGCGTGCGGCCAGAGAGGCTCTGAAAACCCGGAGGATCTGGACACTGACCACCTGCAGGCGTGGTCATGGGTACATCTGTCCAGACTGCAAGCTTTCCTTCCCTGGCCTCGGTTTCTGCTCCCTGGATTCACATTCCGTTCCTGTCCCTCCAGCCCGGCCCAGCCTTTTCCACGCAGCCTTCCACCAGCTTGGCCAGGCCACTGGGACTTGTTGCTCCTCACTCCGCAGTCAGATTGGCTACACCATGACCCAGAATTCTGCTGCTGCAGGGTCTCAGGACGCAGCCGTGAGCCTTCTCTCCTTAAGAGGATGGAAAACCTACTGAAGGCAGAGACCGTGTTTTCTCAGCACTGCATTGAGTATAAAGTACAGGTGGAATGAAATTTAGTTGCACCGATTACAAGATGGATGGGCTAGGACCTTTCCCAAGGATGCCTACTTATTACAGATAACAAGGCGGGAAACTTAGACTAACTGGATCCTTCTCAGAGAGAGAGAGTGAAGGGCAAGCTGCACATACTTTGATCTGCCTCGTGGGAAGAAGGAGAGTGGGCTGTGAGAAACACTCAGGGGCAGTCTATATATAGTTGCGACTTTTTTTTCTAAGGGGTTTGCAGGTTTGAACAAGAGCTGATCTCCTCAGGAGGACAGAGGTCGACTGGGCTGCTTCTCCCCCTTCACCAGGCAAAGCTGGCATGACCTCTAAATATATGTGCCCAAAAGTGTTTGAAGGGCACCATATATTTGGTGCCCACCTGGCATTGTAGGTAGCTCCAGCCTAGTAGCTATACTACAAACACAATATATTCTCAGTCCATCTTTTTAAAAAATAAATGAATACACGAAGAGACTTGCAATAAGCGAGTCAAGATTTTTTTTCCAGGGAGAAAGTGATCTTAAGGCATTGTTCGTGTTGAACCCTCCTGGTTGAAAAGGAAGAGAAACACTTTTCTGGAGGTCATGATCTCTGGCCTTGCTAGTCATGGGGGGTGGTCCATGGACAGCATCAGTATCACTTGGAAGCTTATTAGAAATGCAGAATCTGGGGATCCCTGGGTGGCTCAGCGATTTAGCGCCTGCCTTTGGCCCAGGGCGCAATCCTGGAGTCCTGGGATCGAGTCCCACGTCGGGCTCCCTGCATGGAGCCTGCTTCTCCCTCCTCCTGTGTCTCTGCCTCTCTCTCTCTCTCTCTCTCTCTCTCTCTATCATAAATAAATAAATAAATAAATAAATAAATAAATAAATAAATAAATCTTTTTAAAAAAAAGAAAAGAAATGCAGAATCTGGGAGCACCTGGGGGGCTCAGTTGGTTAAGCATCTGCCTTCAACTCAGGTCATGATCCCAGGGTCCTGGGAATCGAGTCCTGCCTTGGGCTCACTGTTTAGCGGGCAATCGGCTTCTCCCTCTCCCTCTGCCCCTACTCCTGCTTGTGCCCTCTCTTTCTCTCTCTTTCAAATAAACCAATAAAATCCTTAAAAAGAGAAATGCAGAATCTCGGCCCCCCACTCCAGATCTACTGAATTCAAGTCTGAATTGAAAAGAGATTTGTATGTGCTGTTCTACAGAACACAGAGAAGATCATGTAATGGTCTAAGTCTGGACCTTGCAACTGCAAAAAGATCTCTAATGTGAAAAATGGCATCTACAAACCATTTATCAAGCAAGGAGCCTTTAGTGAAATCTGCTGTGTGCCTAGTCCTGTGTTAGGCACTGTGGGGGTGGGGGGGTGGGGAAGGGGGATTGAAGGGGGGCACGGGGAGAGGCAGGGGCAGGTCCAGAGAGTAAGGGCTCACACTGTGGGATTTCAACCCCAAACCCCGCCCACCCATCCCTCTACAAGCCTCCACCAAGACGCGGGCTCATGCCTAACAGAATTCTCTACGGCACAGCCCCTGGGGTGACACCGGTCACGTGGATGGCCCTTATTTTCAGCAATAACAAGTCATTAAGATCGAGCTAGCAAGTCTTCAGGGAAGACAGCCGGTTCTAACCCCCGTCATAACATTTTTCTTATGCGATGAAGCATTGCCGGGTTTGTTGAAAGCTCATTCAGTGTTGCTGAAGCTCAAGCACTCAGGCTTCCCCATGGTTCAGAGGGGGGGGGGGCGGGTTGGGAGGTTGTGGGGTGCTGTCCTGGCCTATTAGCCTAGAGGCACAGCTGTACTGTGGAAGTCTATGCTCCCTGCATCGTGTCTTGTGAAGGGAGTTGTTTTAGAATACTATGCATGAAAATGTAGATTCTGGAATCAGATTGCCGTGAGTTCATTTCCAGGCTCTCCCATTTGCTAGCTGTGTGACCTGGTGCAAGCCTCAATTTTCTAGCTATTAATAAAGTGATACTTTGTTTCCTGCTTAATTTGGATGGAATCCAATTTATCTTTTTTTTTTTTTCTTTTAGGGATTGTGTTTTTGATGCTGTATCTAAGAAATCTTTGCCAAGGTCATAAAAATGTTCTCCTATGTTTCCTTCTAAATGTTGTATAATCTAAAGTTTTATACTTAGGTCTACGATCCATTTTTAGTTTTGAATACATCTCAAAGTATGGAGAGTAAAGGGAGGTTCTTTCTTTTTGCTATTTTCTTTTTCTTTCTTTCTCTTCCTTCCTCCCTCCCTTTATTTTCTTTCTTTTTCTTTTTCCTTTTTGACATATGGATATGTAATTGTTCCAGTACCGTTTACTGAAAAGATCATCCTTTCTCCCTTGAATTGCCCTTGCGCTCTTGTAAGAAATCACCAACAATATATCTGTGGCTCTCTTGTACTGTGTGTATAGTCTGTCCTTTGGCCAAGTCTACACTCGTGATTTTAATAGCTTTATGGCAAGCCTTGAAAGCAGGTAGTAAAAGACTACCAATGTTGTTCTTCGTAAACAATATCTTGGCAACCTAGGTCAGTTCTATTCCATATAAATTTTATAATTGCTTCATTAATTGCTACGCAGAAAAAGTCTGCTGGAATTTTGCATAAAGTCTAAAGATAAATTTGAAGAGAACTGACTGACATCTTTACCACATAGATTTTCCATATATTTATGTCTTTCATTTCTCTCAGCAATATTCTATAGTTTTAAGTGTGTAGGTCTTGCATTTTTTTGTTAAATTCGTTCTTGAGTATATTTTGTCACTCTTGTAAATGGACCTTTTAAAATGTCCTTTCCTAATTGTTTGCTGAAAGTCTACGGAAATAAAATTAATTTTTACATATTAACTTTGTAACATATGACCTTGCTAAATTCATTTATTAGTTATGATAATGTTTTTGCAGATTCTTTAGAACTTTCTACATAAGAAATCATGTCATCTGCAAATAGAGGCAGTTTTAATTCTGCTTTCTGAACTTTAGAACCTTTAATTTCTTTTCCTTGCCTTACTGCAGTGGCTAGGACTGTCAGCACAATGTTGAGTAGAAGTGATGAAGGTGGACCTCATTGCCTTGTTTCCAAACTTGCTGGGAAAGTGTTCAATATTTCATTATTAAGAATACCCTTATGGGGCACCTGGGTGGCTCAACTGGCTAAGCCTCTGACTCTTGATTTTGGCTCAGGTCATGATCTCAGGGTCATGGGATTGAGCTACGTGGGGCTCTGTACTCAGCACAGAGTCTGCTTGTCCTCCCTTTTCTCTTGCTCTCTCTCAAATAAATAAATAAATACATACATACATACATACATACATAAATACATAAATAAAATATTTTTTAAAAAGAATACTTTTTTTTATCAGATTCAGGAAGTTCCTTTCTATTCCTAGATTGCTGAGCATTTTTTTAAAAATAAAGGTATGTTAAATTTTGTCAGCTGCTTTCTCTACATCTATCAAAATGATTTTCTCTATTCTTTGAATTTGGTGAGTTACATGACTGATTTTTTTTACTATCAAAACAACCTTGCATTCCTAGATAAACTGTTGTTGGTCATGAGGTATTTTTCTTTTTTTCTATATTTTTGGTTTTAACCTGCTAATATTTTTTTTTTTTTTAATTTTTATTTATTTATGACAGTCACAGAGAAAGAGAGGCGGAGACATAGGCAGAGGGAGAAGCAGGCTCCATGCACCAGGAGCCCGATATGGGATTCGATCCCGGGTCTCCAGGATCGCGCCCTGGGCCAAAGGCAGGCGCTAAACCGTTGCGCCACCCAGGGATCCCTAACCTGCTAATATTTTGTTGAGAATTTTTACATCTCTGTTCATGAGGGATACTGGCCTCTTTTTAATATGTGTTTGTCAGGTTTGGGTATTACTGATACCTTAAAGCAAGTTGGAAAATATATCCCATCCTCCTCTATTTTTTTAAAGGGTTTGTGTAAGTTTGGTGTTATTTCTTCTTTAAATGGCTGTTGGAATTTACCTGTAGAATTATCTATGCCTACAACTCAGGTTTTCTGTCCCATCTCTTGTAAATATTAGTGATTTATATTTCTACCTACTTTGTAGAAACTATTGGTATAAAGGCCTTCACAACATTCTCATATTCTCTTTTTAATATTTTAATGTCTGTAAGATCTGTAGCAATTATCTCTCTCTCATTCCTGATATTGGTAATTTGTGTCTTCTATTTTTTCTTCAGCAGTCTAATAAGGTTTACCATTTTTTTGTTGTTGTTCTTCACAAAGAAACAACTTTGGGGTTTGTTAATTTTCCTTATTGCTTGCCTGTTTCTTATTACATTCATTTCTACTCATATTTATTATATTACTTGTTCCATTTTGGTTTACTTGGGGTTCAGGGTGTAATCTTAAGTCACTGATTTTAGACCTTTCTTCTTTTCTAATATAAGCATTTAAAGCCATAAAATTCCTGCTAAGCTCTACTGTAGCCACAACCCACCAATTTTGTTGTATTTTTATGATCATTAAGTTCTACATATTTTCTAGTTTCTCTGTGATTTCTTCTTTCACTCATGGGTTGTTTAGAAGTGTGGGTTTAATTTAATATTGGGGTTTTCCTAGGCATCTTATTTTTATTGATTCTAATTTAATATAATTATGATGTGATTCAAAGACACATGCTACTATAATTTTGATCCTTTTTATTTTATTAGGGTTTGTTTTATAGCCCAGCTTATGGTCTCTCGTGGTGAATGTGTGCAGTTGAAAGGTTATTGGGTATAATATTTTATAAATAAGTTAAGGGGTTGATAAAGTTGCTTAGAGCCTCTGTGAATTTACTGAATTTTCTGATGGCCCTATCAGTTGCAGGGATGGTGTTAATATATCCTACTATAGGGCAGCCCCGGTGGCTCAGCGGTTTAGCGCCGCCTTCAGCCCAGGGCCTAGTCCTGGAGACCTGGGATCGAGTCCCATGTTGGGCTCCCTGCATGGAGCCTGCTTCTCCCTCTGCCTGTGTCTCTGCCTCTCTCTCTCTCTCTCTCTCTCTCTCTCTCTGTGGGTCTCTCATGAATAAATAAATAAAATCTTTAAAAAATATATCCTACTATAACTGTGAATTTTTCTATTTCTTTTTTTAGTGTATCAATTTTTGCTTCATGTATCTTGAGGCTCTACTCTTAGTCACATACACATTAACAATCAGATCTTCTTATTAATTGATCCATTATACTTAAAGCTCATCTCTTTTTAAAAATGTATTGTTAACTTTATTGAGGAATAGTTGACAAACATAACTGAATATATTTAAAGTGTACAATGTGATGATTTGATATACTTATATATTGTAGAATGATTACCAAGAGCAAGAAAATTAGCAATCCGTTATCTCACGTAGTTAAAGTTAACTTTAGATATATATATGGTGAGAATGCTTAAAATCTACTCTCAGCAACTTCCCAGTATGCAATCTTATATTCTTAAAAATATATTCTTATATTCTTCTACAGTCGCCTTGTTGTACCTTCAATCCTCAAAACTTATTCTTGTAACTGATCATTTATGCACTTTGACCTACATCATCCCATTTTCCCCCATCTCTCCTCCCCCCAGCCCCAGGTCCCTCCAACCATTCCATTCTCTGTTTCTGTAAAATTGGCTTTTTTTTCTTTTTAGAGTCCATATATAAGTGATACCGTACAGTATTTGTTTTCCTCTGTCTGGCTTATTTCATTTAGCATAATGCCCTCCAGATTCATCCATGTTATAACAAATGATAGAATTTCCTTCCTTTTCATGACAGAATAATATCCCATTGTCTGTCTATGCCGCATTTTCTTTATTCATTTATCTATTAAAGGACATGTAGGTTGTTTCCATATCCTGGCTATTGTGAATAGTGTTGCAATGAACATGGTGTGAAAGTTTATCTCTTTTAGTCAGCATATAGTTGGGTCTTGCATTTTCAAAAGATCTATTCTGGTAAACTGTACCTTTTGACTGGAGTATTTAGTTCATTAACACTTAATGTGATTATTGATTTGATTGTATCTAGATCTACCATTTTATGATTTCTTTTCTGTTGTCCACTCCACTGTCTTCTATCCTTCTGTTTCCCAGCCTTCTATTGGATTGTTTGAATATATTTTATTATTTTGTTCTAACTCAGTAGATTTTTAGCTATATCACTTTGCATTATTTCTTTGATGGTTGATCTAGGGATTACAAATAAAGTCCTTAGATTTTTGCAGTATACTTAGCATTAAAATACTGAACCTCTTTACATAAAATGTAGAAACCTCAAAACAATGTAAGTTCACTTGCCCTTCAAACCACTGCTACCAACGTTGCCATAGCCATTCCAAAGCACTGTTCCCCTGTATGTAATGTGTCATTTTTCTTTTCCTACTTGCAAGATTTCCTCTTTATTTTTCGTTTGCAGCAGTTTAATTATGATATGTCTAGATGCGATTTTATTTATAATTATCCTTGGATTTCCCCATGCTTTGGATCTTTCAACAAATTTGGGGATTTTCTAGCCAGTATTTTCTCGAATATATGTTCTACATGTCCCTAAATCTTTTTTCAGTTTTTTCAATCTTTATTTTCTTTTTTGTCTTCAGAGTAGATCATTTCTTTTGTTGGATCTTCCAGGTCACTCATCCTGTCATTCACTAGGAGAGTGGCTTCCTAACCAGGCCTGCTCAATATTGAAACTTTTTAAATATTAGATTTTAAAGTACAATGGAAGGCTCAGGTTTTAAAGTACAGCAGAAGTACAATACTAAGATATGATGTTCAAAGCCTGTCCTCAGTTTTGACGGCTCTCTACAGAAAATGGAGATTTGTATGATGAGTTCATAACTTGAGTAGGAGCTAGGTACGTGGTTAGGAGACCAACACCAAGCACAGAATTTTTTATAAGAGTGTAAGGAGGTGCTAAAATCTGGATGTGAACCAAGTGCTATGGGTGCGTGATGTGCAGATGGCTGCCACAACCCCAAGGAGTCAGGAAAGACCTTCAGTGGGCTGGCACTTAATTAGGCATTTCAATTAGCAGGAACAGGCTTTGTCAGGACTAGAAGAACATTCTAGGCAGGAGGGTACTGGGAATGGGCTGCCATGGTTTGGGACGAGAGGGAAGGAGGAAATAGAGTGTAGCGTCTCCAAGGAGGGGCAGGAGAGTAGTCTATGCTGGGCTGTTTGAAGATCGAGCTGAGGACCAGCTTGTTGCATCATGTGAAGGTACTGGTGGGAAAGAGTGGTTCTCCTATCTTTATCTCCTACTTTAGAAGACTAAAGTAACCTCTCTGTCCTCTAGGAGCTCTCACACTGGTTGAGAAGCCAAATCAACCTCATTATGCAAAAGAAGAAGAGTACGCATGGCCGTCATTCTGCTCCAGCCTCCATTTTTCTCTCATTAGCTTGTGGTACCCTCCCAACAAATCTCCCCATTATTCCATTTGCTCACCTCCAATCCATTTTCCACACTTGCAGCCAATCATCTTTTAAAAACACAAATCAGAACACTGCTCAAAGCCACTGACTGGCTTCCACTACACTTAGAACGCTGAGTCCACATCGCTTCCCATGGCCTCGTGCCTGGCCTCCCTATCTTCACACATCACATTCGATCACAATGGCCTTCTGGCTGGTCCCTAGGGGTTTCCATCTTATTCTGGAAGATGGCAAGAATAAGCGAATTATTGAATATTCCATTGACTCGCTTCATTTTGAACACCATTGTGGTTTCCAAACCTAAGATACATTTTCAAAACTCTCCTTGCCTGAAACCTAGCCGAGAAGTATCATGTACTTAGAAAAGGCACACCTACGAGTCAGAAGCTGGCAGGATCACATTTATCCATCCCAAGCACTGGACAGGGAGAAACATAAGCAGAAGCACGTGATGTTGATGTGTGCTTTTATTGAGTGAGATGTGATGTTTAGAAAGTCTGCAGCACACACCCCAAGTGGAATTTTTTTTTCAGTAACAGTATCATTAGCCAGTCTGGAACCCTCTTCCCACCATCCTTTGTGCCCCGTTGTCTTTTCTCATACACAGTCAAGGAATGAGAGTGGCTCTCCTTGGCTGAGTCAGGGTGGAGTGACACCTTCTTGACCCCTTCAGAGAAGGTCTGTAGCCTTTTGCTATTTTCTCTGTCCGGTGCACTTGTGATAACAGGATGGAGGCCCACTCTACTACGGAGCTTCCTTGGTTTACAGGGCTCAATGTAGACGCCAGTTTTCTTAGAATATTAAAATAGGATGCAAACACCAACCCCCACCCCCGACCTCCAACATCCTCATCCTGTTTCCTTGTGCCCTCCTTCCCCCTCCCCAAACAACTAATTATCCAAACTGTAGTAAAGGGTTTGCTACCTGGAGTGGTGAGTCTCTCTATTTCGGAATAGAAATTTTCCTGCCTCAGGCTCCCTGGGTCTTTGGCACAGAGGGCACGTGTCAAAAACAGAGCAGAGCAGCTGGGTCAGAGGCAGGGGTGCTCATCCGGGCCAGGGAGTGGGTACAATTTCCAAGCCGTGGGACAGCGCAGCTGTTCAGGCTCCCCTCCTGGCAGGCCTCAGAGCCATTGGACAATGATGTGCGTGCCTCCCCACTCCAGAACATCAGCCAGGGTCCCTCCAGAGGCAACAGATGTCTGGAGGCCTTTGTGAAACAGGCTGGGACATCCTCCTTAGGTCTCACACAGGCAAAATCATCACTATAACAATGTCACAAGGCTCTGCTACTGGGCATAAGCTTAGTTACAGGAGCTAAAATGGAACTTTCAGCAGAACAACCCCCCTCTGTGCCTATCTGCCTCCTGCTCCCCACCTCCAACCGGACAAATATGCCTCCCTGAAATTTTAGAGATTCGTATTCTCACTAGGGAAATTAAAAGAAAGAAAAAAAAAGGTCTTTCCTTTCCAGATTCCTCCTCTGTGCGGACTACATGAGGAGATGTCTGTAAGAAATTGTGGGTTGATATCTCAGACAGGGGGAAAAAAACACTTTAAATTGACAAATCAGTCCAAACCACTAAGGTTATAACTCTTTCTTTTCCCTCTCCAGCAGAATAGTAAAACAGACACGTTATTGGCAGCTCCGTAGTGCTAAGGAGAGGCCGGCTCCAGCATGACATCAGCCCACCGCTTGACCCAAATCTACTATTTCACCAGAGAGCCTTGCACTGCCTGCTTTCCAACATACAGAAGATGCACACGGGGGACGAGAGAAGAAGGCATAAATAAGACACAGATTGGAGACTTTCTGATGTGTTTAGCACATTTTTGTGACTTCCTTTAATACCACAGACCTTGGTTCTCCCACCACGAGGCGAACAAAAGACAAGCCCGAGATGGGGGTTGGGTTGGGGTGGGGGAGACCCATTCAGTAAAAAGTTCTGCTCGCCTACTTAGCATTTTTAATTGAAACGCTAAAAAGAGGAGGCAAAAATAGGAAGAGGAGAATGAACGCCACAGCCGAGTGATTTCAGATATAAAAAGTCCCTTCATTAAATCCGTTGTTTTTTAATTCATAATTGAACTTAAATAAAGAGCGACCTATGGGCAGCTGTTTCTAATATCGAGTCCCCACCGCACATGAAAGACGCATTTATTCTTGCGGCAGCCTCCCTACCCTTGGGTGTTATCAGCTGAACATGTTTTGAACCTACCTAATGCATTTGAGGTAGCTTGGGTTTATTTTTCTTTCAATAAAATAAATGGTTTTGTAATTAAATTTCTGCACTGCCTGTGCTTAATGGTTACATTGACAAGTGCTAATGTATGGCAAGAGAATGAGTTTGAAATGAAACATGCTGTTTTTGAATCTGCAAGCAATTTTGCAGCAGGGCAATCAAACCCCTCATGCCAGCGAACCATTTTCATTAATCTGCTCACCGTGCCCCTTGCCCACTCGGCTGGCCGGGAGAGGACACATTTTAGCTCCCCGTCACCCACCCCCCACCCCTGCCTTTTTCTCCAACACACACGCGCGTGCATGCACAGACACACACACACACACAAATATCATGAAGCGAGCCGTTGTTTGAAACCATTTTGTGGTCTCTGGCAGGCAAGCCGGTGGAAATTCGCTGACTTTACACCGTGAAACGTTGCAGCTGTCCCCTCCAAAGGGACTGGCTGCCTCAACCTTTCAATCCCTGGCAGCCAGTCAACAAGAAAATCTGTCCCTCTGTTTTCCTATTTTTTTGTTTAACTTTTCCCCTTTAGCTAAATTTATTTTTGAATAAATCTTCTCATAGAGAGCAGAGAACAGCTATTACGTATCTGGCCTCGGTCTGCGCGAACCACTTCCAGCCACGGCAGAGGCGGCCGCCTTCCAACCTGGCGCTTGCAGGAAGGTTCCTGAATGCAGACCCGGATGGGGGGCTGTGGCCTTTGCTGGTTCCACTTCCACCCGCTGCCCGCTGCCCGGGGAGGAAGCTGCGGCTGGTGCTCCGGCCCACACAGGTACAGGCAGTGGACACACGACCTGTGGCCCCGTCCCTTCCCTGGAAGGCCTGTGTCTCACCCGACCACTGGCAGGATGGCTCTCCAGGTGTGGCTGCTCTCGAGCCTGCGGGCCCCCTCATCAGAGCCCAACAGGGGGGACGGAGCCCGCGAGCCGGCTGAGTTACGGGGAGCTACAGAGCAACGGGGGTGTCCAGCTCCCCAGGCTCCCCACAAGGTGTGCGACTCAGCATTTTCCCCTCCAGGCTGGGGAGAGGGGCCAGGGGCTGACTCAGCCGCGGCCGGCCAGGATCCCAAGCTGTCCTGCCCCAGCTCGGCCTTCCCTTGCTGCGCGCCAGGACAGGGTTTCGGGAAGGGCTTCTGTGTGGTCCAGCCTCCCTGAATTTACTGCAGTGGAAGATGGAGGAGGCAGCTGCTTGCGGGCTCTCAGGAGCCGGAGGAAGGAGCTCAGCTTCTCGGAGCTGCCCCACCCCTCTCGTACATCTAACTGCCAGGGGTAGGGGACAAATCTGTCATTTCTTAAGAGGCTGGCCGGCGGGAGTCCTTGGCAAGGAGACACAGAGACTTAGCGCTCCTCTAGGGTGTAGGTGATGGGCACCGCAAAGCCCATCCTGAGGGCAGGGGGTGGCGGGCAAGGAAAAGCCCTAAAGTTAACTAGTATCTGCCTGGCAGGAGGGCAACTCTTGGAAGGGGGAGCAAGCAAAGATGTAGGGGGACGAGTGTCAGCCAGACGACACCTTCACAGCAGCCCCATGAAGAAGTAAAAGGTTCTGGTGGACTTATGGAAGAGGCAAAGGCTTAATCTTACCCAGGGTAAAGGGGCAGAGGAGAGACCCGTGTCCCAGGAGGGAAGCATGGAAGGATGGTGAGAGAGCGAAGGTGGAGGGCTACTCACAGGAGCCTCCGCTGAGTCTGAGCTGGGACCCTGATGAAGCTCAGATATAAATATTGTGAGAGCCCTGTCATCTACCACTCAGCCTACCCCCAAAGTGCTTATACATACTCCTCCTGGACACCAGTGGACCACTTTCGGTGTTCATGCCCTCATGCACCCAGCAGATAGTAAGTTCTCACTGTGTGCGAGCCGTGTTGCTGCGATTTTCAGGGTACAGGCATCGGGATGACACCGTCTGCCTTCTCAAGGATGCGGTAAGAGCTTCTAAGGGAGACAGGAACAAAGTGCTACGAGACTTCAGAGGTGGACACAGTGCTCTGCGCTAGGGGGAATAGAAGAAAGCTTCGTGGGAAAGGCAAGTCTTAAAAGACGAGTAGGGTTTCAAGAGGGGAGGATGATGTTCCAAGGTAAGGAGCCAGCATGAGTGTGAAAGGAGCCACCGACATGCGGGTGTGAAAGCTGTATCTGGAGAATGATGAGTGGTCTCAAATGAAAGATGGGTGAGATAAGGGTGCATGTGTGTGTGCACCTGTGCATTGGTGGGGGTGGGAAGAGTGGTGGTAAATACAACTGAGGTTAAGATGGGCCCTACTAAGCCATGATCAAGAGGCTACAGAAGCCATGCTCTATTTTGCAAACCACAGCCATTCCCTAAAGGAGTTGGAGCCTTGAGGGTGGGGTAAGTAAGGGAGATGTGATCCCATCTCTGTATTTGCAGTAGACCCTGTGAGCCATGAAGAGCCACCAGGGAGCTCCAGGGAGGAGGGAAGAAGTAAAGGCAGACAGACCAAAGCCTATTTCAATAACCCAGGTCAGAGAGGAGGAGGGCTGGCAGGTGCAGGCAGTGGTCCTAGAGAGACGGGATGGATGCCAGGGAGCCTGCAGGAAGAAGGGGCAGCCAGTCACGTGTGTGGGTAGAAGGGAAGTACCAGCAAGTTGTTTGCTATCTTCTGGGTGTTTGGGAAGATGCTCTTGGCTCGGAGACAGACAGGGAGCCCTGAGAGAGAAGTGGTTTGGGGAGAGGGAGAGAAGAAAGCACCAGCTCTAATTGGGTATGTGGAGTTGGAGTTTCTGGGGGTGACTTTCATGAGACAAGATGCAGGGGACAGCAGGGGGAGAAACAGACCAATATAAGAGAAAGGCAGAATTCTGAGAACCACTCACACAGAGAGGTGCCAATGGCACGGACGTGAGGAACGGCAGGGCAGCAGGAGATGAGCCGAGAAGAGAAACGATG
The DNA here is from genome assembly GCF_048164855.1 of Canis lupus baileyi. NCBI lineage: Eukaryota > Metazoa > Chordata > Mammalia > Carnivora > Canidae > Canis > Canis lupus. The sequence goes on along the minus strand of NC_132848.1, from coordinate 50,288,997 downwards.
GTGGTTTTGAAAGCAAGAGTGGGAACACATTCCCAGTGCTTCACGAAGAGGCCCCAGAAGGGGGGGGGGGCTTGGGTGTGCAATAAGCAGACAGTGGCTATCATGGGGAGAAAAGTCTACATACAGGAAGGCTGAGTGGGAAGTGAGAAGCAGAGGCAGCCAGAGTGGATTGACAGCCAGGTCACAGTGATGCCTGAGAAGTTTCCCTGGGTGGTGGGCCGCCTGGGGGTGAAGGCGGAGGTGGGGGCCTGAGAGGGAACTCAGGTGCGGTGTGATCATGGGAGAGGCAGAGACGGGTGGAGGAATTGGCCTTGGAAAGCAGCAGATAGAAGGGGTGATGGGCCAGAGAATGTTGAGGTGAAGGCGAGGCAGGTGCCAGCTGTGGCAGCCTCTTGGGGAGGGAACCAAGGGGTGCGTGTGGCGACTTTAGGGGGGGTGGCACAGCCAGAGTGGTGTGGCTTGGAAAGGCGAGGCAGGCAGGAAACGGGATAGCAAGTCAAGCAGGAATGAATAATAGGGCATTGGGCAGCCCTGAGAACCAAGCTGAAGATGGAAACCTGGCTCTGCCGGGCCGGGTCTACACAGCAGCGGTGGTGGTGAGCACTCCGGCCATTCCTGGCAGTCTGGAAGCGGGAGCAGGAAATCTCCAGCCAGCCATGGCCCAGGGCTGCAGCGGGAAGCCAGGGGAGAGGAGAGCCGCACGGCAGGAGGCCTCTGAGTTGCCGTGTATGAGCTTGACCCCCCCAGACCAGTGCAGCCTTATCTTGGGCTGACCTTTGACCCAATTTGAAAAAGTTCCAAATAAAAAAATATACACCACAGCCAGAGAGAAGATGAACTAGAGGTTAGAAAACTAACTTCCGGGGGATCCTGAGGTGTGATCCTGGAGTCCCACATCAGGCTCCATGCGTGGAGCCTGCTTCCCCCTCTGCCTGTGTCTCTGTCTCTCTGTCTCTCTCTCTATGTCTCTCATGAATGAATAAAATCTTTTTAAATAAATAAATAATAAATAAATAAGAAAACTAACTCCCGTGGAAGCTTCTCCTTCTCCCTTCAGCCTTCTTGTGCTGTGTGATCCAGGCGGATCACTTTTTCCATCATTCCCTCCTATATGCCCACCTCTGGGACACATTCTGTTGATTTACTAGCTTCCTGGGGAAAAAAAAAGGTGCTATTCACAGGAAGGTAACCTCGCTTAAAAAGAGCTTTGAGTCTACAAAATCCTGTAGTCCTTGCCCTCTTGCTGCGGTGGTAAAACAAAACAAAAACAAGCAAGCAAAACCAGTTTTGCGGAAACCTCATTGGTCTTCTGACTTGTTCTTGACATTCAGTGGGCCTGTCAAAACTGAATCAATACTGAACAAATTCTACCCGGTTCAGTTTAGGAAGATAAACCTTTTCAGAGCTGTGGTCAGGTCTTCACCCTCCACGTAGACGCAGGATCCTGGTGTTGGTTACAATCACCTCAAGTACTGACTCTTCTGTGAGAGGCAGCGTCCTAGCCTCGGCCACCATGGAGAAAGGATCCCACGCAAGGTCAGAAAGCCTCAAGCTGGGGACAAGCCCAGAGGAAGGCCTTGCAACATCCTTTGGGTACTGTCCCCCAGGACCCCCTTCCTGACAAGAGAAAGTGATTCTATGGGGTCTGTTCTTCCTGCATCCTCTTTAAACATCTCCATGTCCCTCCCCAAAGTCCTAAGGAGACCTCTGAAGCCACTCTTTCTCTCCTTTTAGCTGTAAAGTGCTGAGCAGGCCAGAGGGGGATAAAGGAAGTCGGAGCCTAAGAAAGTGTCAGTACCCCAGGTTCTGTCCAGCCTAGAGTCTGACAGCTAAGACCACAGGCACAGTTTAGGATGGGGGCCTCCTCCACAGGCTCCCAGGGCAGAGTGTGGACTGAGCATCCATGCAACAGCTTTCAGGATATGTCCCAATTCTCCTGTGAGCTCACTGTATTTCCCACCAGGGCCACATCTAGGAAGAGTGAAGTTCATAAGCTGACTTCCCGTTGCCTAAAAGGTACACGTCTTTCTCTCCCAAAGGAGCCACTTTACCAACTTCGACTTGATGACGCTCCATAGAGAAGAAGTAAATGATTAGGACTGGGATCTACGCTGTACTAAACCCTTCGGTAAGTGTTCACTTTTGACAAACTGTTTCATATCATACCTATTATTTAAGAAGCATTACCCCATTTTACGGGTGAGGAGCTGGCTTTGCATCATATCTGGGTTAAAGCCTTAGCCTGTTCTCCATACTCATCTCACTGCCAAGTCTGTAACACCATTATATGCTGCCTTATAGCAACCTCTGTCTTTCCAAATTAAAAAAGTTCTCTTAGTTTGATCCCTCATGTTGGTTTCTGTGTTCAAGACAGCGAGCGCATCAAAACATGTTGGCTGGAAGCCAATAAATCTTTCATCAAGTATTCATTGAGACAAGCCAGAAGAGATCCCATCTGTAAGGACACAGCTACCTGCTTCAGAACGAGAAAACAAGCAGAAAAACATGTCCACTTGCCACGTCTTCCTTGTAGCCAGGCCCCGGAGGTATGGGTTTGTCATTTCAGATTTGCAGAGCCAACATCACAAAATAACTCTAAGGACCTGGAGATCTTCAAGGGGCCCCTACTATAGCACCATCCCATACCAGTGAGTCCCAAAGCAGCCTTCTTCAGTTGTGGCAAATGTGTCAGTGGGAGGCGGGCACTGTTAGATCACCGAACCAACTGTACCTGGCTTTGTCTCTTGATGTCTCCACTTGAACCCAGAGGAAGACAGCCAATATGGGAAGCAAAACATGGGCGTGTTCTGGCGATAAGCTAATTAGCTCACATGCTGAGGCAGCTCACACTTCATGTAGCAGAAGCGATTGAAGATCATGATTCATCCTCCCCTTGGCTTTCAGCCCTCATCGACACTTCCAGGAAGGAAGCTACACAGAAAGGAAGGGAAGAGGGAGGGAAGTAAGAATGAGTCCCACGGTGGGAAGGTCCCTGACCTGAGACAGGGGAGGGTGGAACCTGAAAGCTGGCTGCAGACAGGGACAAGGAAAGCTGGGTGCTTTGGAGCCAAAGTGTTCATTATGTGAAATTTCTTAATGACCGTAAGTCCTAAGGGAGGCATATGAGGAATGCCTGGTGCCAAACATGCTTGCCCGGGGCCTCCTGTCCAGATGGAAAATGTGTAGAGAGTTCGAGAAGAGAGTAGAAGAAATGGCGTGCTTGCTGAAGATGACTGATGGCCCTGGGACAGCAAATCTGGCTCCTGTGGGATCAGGCTTTCCTGGAATGAGACACAAAGATTAGTGACTTTCAGGTGAGAAAGAAGCTTGGTTCCTGGGTTTGGGAACAAAACTTCTTTGTGGTTCCTTGAGGGTTTCATTTGTGTTCACCTCCAGACCTTTGCTCATGACCTTTCTTCTTTCCACATGTCTGTATCCTAGTGGGCTAGATAGCTCAGGGCTTCACGAAGACCCCTTCATACCATCGTCCCTGATGGTCTAACCTGGGCTGTCCCTCCCCCAACCTGCTGACCTGCTGTAGCCAGAAATGATTTTGGTTTGAGATTTTCCAATAGGGATATGTTTTCAGGATGAATGTTTGTCTTCTTGGGATCTCAATGTTACTCAAAGACTTTGAGGGAATAATGTAATTAGACGTAATATATTAAGATATTTTATGGAGTAAGATATAAAATTGACAAGAATATGTAAATTAAAGCAGAGACCAAAAGAGAATTTCATGAGGGTGGAGGATCACTCTGGGCCATACCCAGCTAGATACCTGCTTGCTCAAATCTCCACTGGGAGACATAGGTAAAAGAGCTGAGAAATAGGCAGTAAGATGTCAGGGGACATTGGAAGGCTCCCTTCTCTTCACAGTGGCCAAACAATGGGAGGGGAAACTGCTTATTTAGAGTAAATGGCCATAGTTTCACCAATCTGCAATTAAAAAAAAAAAAAAGCAATAGCAAGCTAGAATAAAAAAGACAAGAAATAACAAATGTTGGCAAGGATATGGAGAGAAAGGAACCCTCATGCACTGTTGGTGGGAATGCAAACTGGTGCAGCCACTGTGGAAAACCGTATGAGGCTCCTCAAAAAAAAAGTCAAAAATAGAAGTAGCATATGACCCAGTAATTCCACTACTGGGTGTTTACCCAAAGAAAACAAAACACTCATTCGAAATGATATATGCACTCCTATGTTCCTTGCAGCATTATTTATAATAGCCAAGGTAGGGAAGCAACCCAAGTGTCCATTGATAGACAAATGGATAAAGAAGATATCTCTCTCACACACACACACACACACTGGATTATTACTCAGGCATAAAAAAAATGAGATCTGGCCATTTGAGTCAACACGGATAGATATAGAAGGTATTGTGCTAAGTCAAATAAGTTAATACTGTATATGGCGATCTGAAATGCTACATGATTTCACTTATAATGGAATCTTAACAAAATAAATGAGCAAACAAAAAAGCAGAAACTGACCCATAAATATAGAGAACACACATGGTTGTCAGAGAGGATAGGGTTAGGGAGATGGGGAAAATGGGTGAGGGAGAGTAAGAGATACAGGCTTCAACTTATGGAGTGAGTAAGTCACGGAGTCGAAACATACGGCATAGGGAATCTAGTCGATGGTATTGTAATAGTGCTGTATGGTGACGGATGCGAGCCACGCTTCTGGTGAGCAAGCAGAAAGTATAGAGTTGTCAAATCACCATGTCCTACATCTGAAACTAATGTAACCTTGCGTGTCAACTAAACTTCAATAAAAAAAAAAATAGTGCATGCTAGGTATCATGTGCTTCCTGCATGTCGGGCACTGGACTGGTTGCGTTACACATGTCATTTCAATCAATCCTCGCTGCAACCACTGAGGCAAATACCACTCTCATTTCAGAGCTGATGAAATCAAGCCACTATGAGGTAAAGTAACTCGCCCCAAATCAAAAAGCTGGTTAAGATCCAGGGGCTCCTGGGTGGCTCAATTAACTGTCTGCCTTTGATTCAGGTCATGATCCTGGGGTCCTGGAATCAAGTCCTACATCGGGCTCTGCTCAGCAAGGAGTCTGCGTCTCCCTCTGCCTTGGCTCCTCCCCCCACTGCTAGTTCTCTCTCTTCTTGTGTCTTTCAAGTAAATAAATAAAATCTTTGGGGGAAAAAAAGCTGGTAAGACCCAGAGTAGGCCCCACCACTATGGGCGTATTAAGGAAGAGCCATGCAGCACGTGTCTCTACCACTCATCACAGGCCCTCCCCAACATTGTATGACTCTTGTGTTGGCCCCAGATGCAGGCCTGCACCGCTGCGGGGACAGACCTCCAGCCCCAGTGTGTCCTGCTTGGCCCTCCCCATCCTGCGGCTCCTTGGCCAGCGGTGTGGGGCCCCCACCCCCAGCACCATGATCTGGAAGGTCTCCCACTGGACCACAGCTTGACTTTTCTAACCAGAGTCATATGAAACCTGGCTCGGTCCCTCCCTTTACAAGCTTGGGAATGACTGAGTCAGATCGAAGTGTCCCTGAAGTAAGAGATAAGGAGCAACTTTGAGGCAGCCAGGGAAGGGCTGGTTGTGAATTGCGCCGCATGGGGAGAACTGGGGGTGAGAAATGAAGGCTGGAGCCCCTCTGCAGGGACAGCTCATCTCCAAGAACTTTTCCATCCAGTAACTTCCCGCTTGATATTTTTCATTGTGGTCACAGTGAGGAACTCTGGTTATTTTTACTAACACACCCCACAGCCACTGCATTCGTTTAGTCCTACAGCACTTAATGATGTGTCTGACCCAGGAAAATGTGCGACTCCTGGGGGTGTGAGGGGTGGTCTTTATTTTCTTCCCTCTCCCGGCTTTCCTTTTCCCTGGCACTGGCCTGCGAGGAGTGGGTTCTGCACACTTTTCCACCGTCTGTTCAGATCTGCCCCATATCCCGAAGGGCCCTTCTTCCTTTACGTTGCACAAATCCATGGCCCGGGGACTTGCCAAATCTGTCAAGTCCCTGTGTTTTCCTTGGCAGGGACGCCACCACTCCACTGAAATGGGTGGGGTGAGCCATCGGGGCCTGGTACCACCCCTCCGGGCGCCGGGTGCAGCCGCTGGGGCTTTCCCGACGCCCTTCCCAGGCTCCTGGGGCTCTGGCACGCCTGGCCCGGCGCCTCTTCCAAGCCTGCTGGCCTCTTGGAGCAGCGCTGACTTGGGTGCTGCCCAGGCCTCAGGAACATCATTAAGTCAGAAGCTTTATCTTCATCACCTCTGCCCGCCTCACCCCCAAGGGATGGGCGCCCCTTGCCTTCACTGCTCTCTTCCTGCTGCTGACCCTCTGGTACCCCCAATCTTTCGGGCTAGGGGGGAGAGTTCATCCTTCCATTCAACCAAGAGTTGTGGCATGAGTATCTACACAACGCTGTCCCCTGTCCTGGGCTAACAGTGGGCCAAGCAGTGAACAAAACAGCCGGACAGCCCAGCCCGCTGAGCACTTACATTCTAACTTAGCTCATAAACTTTTAAAAGGAGGTTGATAGAAAGTTAATACGCTGGGTCAGAGTGCCTGCTTCTTAAAACAGAAGTCTGGAGAAGTATGGTTTAACCCCAAAACCCAAAGTGCCAAAGTGGAATTCCTGATACGCGTAGGGGTGCTACGCGTATCAGGAAGCCAGGGACCTCTTTGGTCCTCTGGAACAGGGTTGGCAGGCTATGGCCATAGGTGGCCCACCACCTATTCTGTATGGCCCACAAGCTAAGAATAATGTTTACATTTTATTTTGTTTTTTTAAGATTTTATTTATTTATTCATGAGAGACACACAGAGAGAGGCAGAGACACAGGCAGAGGGAGAAGCAGGCTCCCTGCAGGGAGTCCCATGTGGGACTCGATCCCAGGACCCCGGGATCACACCCTGAGCCAAAGGCAGATGCTCGACCCCTGAGCCACCCAGGTGCCCTAATGTTTACATTTTGAAATGGTTGAAAAAAATCAATAGAGTAATATTTTGTGAGACGGGAACATTAGATGACATTCACATTTTGGTCCAAAAGCTTGGCTGGGACACAGCCAGGCCATGCATGTACATGTTGTCTCTGGCTGTGCAGGTGCCACCACAGCCGACTTCGGCAGTTGTGACACAGATCATGCGTGGCCCCTAAAGCCCTAAAACATTTGCTCTCCGGCCCTTTATGGGAAGTTTGCTGACCGCTGCTGCCCAATCACAGAGTGGTGACCCATTTATTGTCCATGTGCATAGGGCTGGCCGGGTTAGGGGAGCAGGAATGTCCCCTCTCCTTCTGCCCGTGGGAGAGAACCATAAGGTGGAGTTCACGTTGGCGGCTGAGAGCCCGTCCCCGTCATCTGTTCTCTCTTCAGTGCACACGGGCCCTCCTGGGAAGGGTCTGACCCACGCAAGATTCCTTCCTGGCGGAATCGTCGGTGTCGTCCACCGAGGTCAGGAGCAAACTTTCACCTTGGGGGGTTCCGGGTTCCTTGGCAGGAGGACCCATCCGTGCTCTCAACTCTACAAGTTTACATGATAGCATCGTGCCTGTGGGAAGGACGCGGCACTCGCAGCAGAGATGGGTTCAAATCCCCACCTCGCCGCTTCATTAGTTGTATGGGTCGGGCAAATCATGTAACCTGAGGAAAGAGCCTCAGTTTTCTCATCTGTGAAATGGGCCGCGTTGCCCACTTCAAAAGACTGTTAGGACAAATGTGATCAGACACGTGGAAATGCTTTCCAAACTAGACAGCAGCGTGCAAACACATCCCCTCTTTTTTCAAGAGTAGGGGAGCGATATTAGCTGAATTATCATCCTTCATTCTGATTTGTCTGTGGAGACCCAGCCAGAGAGTCGAGGTGAGAAAGATCTAGAACCGTATTCTCCTGGACCTCAGTCAAGGTCTCGGACTGTCCTGAGGCCCCAACTCCCACCCCTCGCCCCAGATTCCATCTACCCTCTGCCACATGGGGGACATAGGCCTCTCACAACTAAATAAGAAGCATAGTGACACCCCTGTGTTTCTTTGGCAGGATCGTGTCTCGTAGTTTAGAGGATGCCACAGCTGCCCTCCATCAAACTCCCCAAACCCCATACAACTTAGGATGGAAACGCCAGCCACAGCCCCCTTGGTCTATCTGCTTCCCTGTTTCTTCCACGAGTCAATAGGCCTCTTAAGTGCGGTGAGATTTTTCCCCACTATGTACCCGTGATTATTCTACATTCAGCAACTACCTTTTTCAGGTAGTTTGGGGTTGGGGACAGGGTGAAGTGTACAGAAGGGAATGTTTTTTTTTAAATTAAAACCTTCCTCCCTCACTGGACTATAAGCCTGTGAGGGCAGAGATGATTTCTGTTCTCAGCTGTGTCATTGTCACCTCCATGGCGCCTGACACATGATGTTTTGGGGGCCCCGTAAACATTCTTTGAATGACTGAATCAGCGACTAATGGTATCTTAGGATTTAATGACAAAGTGTCTCCAGGCCATCCTACTGATAATTTTCATGAGTTTATACACATCCCTCCTATGTGAAACACGGCATCCCATACACAGTAGGTGCCTAAAACATGTCAGTGGATGGTGACAACAGGGAATATGAAGTTTGAAAAGTCAGTCTCCCAAATTTCAAAGCCAGATGAACAGAACAAGACAGTTTAATAGTATCTCTAAGAAACAAACAAAAGCTCTTCCTTTGCAAGAGGACTAGTATCTTGTACTTCACATTTCGTTCAAGGGTAAAGATAACTTGGAACTTTGACACGTGACCTGGGAAGTCGGGGGTGGCCGTTTCACTGGTTGCATCTCCTGAGAAAATTCTCAAGCTAGGAAAAAATACTTCGACAGTGACACACAAAGGCTGGTACTTATAACTACTGTCCTCATTGTTTAGGGGAAAGAAGCTTTAATTATGGGCCACAGAACAGATGTCAAATCCCTGGCCTTCCTCTGCTATTTGCTGTTCCTTATGAGTCACTCTGGAGCCTGTCCGTCCCGGCACCAATTTCCATGGGAGGCATCAATGTGTGACCAGAAGTGTGTGCTGATGGATGGGCTCATGTGAGGATAGCTGGAAGGCTGGGCCTCAGGCTTCCGTTGGCTCTGGCCTTCTTTGCTTCTTGGGTCACTTTGTTCCCCTTCCCCACACCCTCCCTCTATCCCCCTTGTTCTACTCCCCCACCCGCCCCTCCACCCAGCTGGATTTTCAGAATAAATGTAACTCTCATTTCAGTTCCTGCAGCACTGGCTCGTCAAAGACACAAGTGAGGGTGACAGAAACACCTCTGCTCAGGACGGGTGTGTTGTCCACACCACCCAAGGTGGCAGGAGTTCTAAGAAGGGAGAGGGCCACCTCCTGGACAGCAGTGGGAAGAGATGAGTGGCTTTCTTGGTCTTCTCACTTGGTGCCCCAGGCGAGAACCCTATAGCCACTCTGACTTGCACATTCTCTTCAAAGCTTTCTGGGATCTTCCCAGGTTTTCTGGCTGGCTCAGTCGTTTCCACCAGCAGACCTGATCTCTCCTCTCCCTTACTGATCTGAACTAAGCTCTGCCAGTTTCCCTTCCTCTTTATTTTAAGCTGTAATAATGCTGGGATTTTGCATAAGGAACTCTGCTAGAAATCTAAGAAAAAATCCCAACACTCAGAATAAGGTTTCTTAAGCCTGGTAGACTACATTAACCAAGATCCCTGGTCTTCTCCTCTTCTTACTTAACCCCGTTCCTGGACCAGCCATGCAGAGACCCAACCTGATAGGCATGTGTGAAGAAGCTTAAGGAGGTCTAGTTGGCTTATCCCATTTTACACTCCAATCAGTGCTGTAGAAGATTCCATTGCTCAAGATGCTGGGCCGCCTTTGATACCAGCAGTCTTGTTAATTCCAGTCTTTTTGGTGGATCTGTATTAGTATCAAGTTGTGGTTTTTAGTGTGTATTTCCCTGAAAAATGAGGTTGAGCACCCTTCCTTATATTTCTTGGCCATTTGACTATCCTCTTTTGTGAAGTGCACTTCAAGTCTTTTGCACATTTTTAGCTGGAGATAAGCCCTTTGTCAATATATCTATTGCAAAAATCTTCTGCTGGTCTGTGACTTGCACTCTCTTCATGCTCATATGGCCCAGTGAAATCTTCTTGTAATATAAAACCTCAGGGTTAGGAGGACTGAATCTACAGCGTGGCCAGCTGCTTTTACTTGATTGCATTTCCAAATCGCTTTTCAGAAAGTCAATAATATTTATAATTCAGCACCACAGAAGGTGCCCTTGTGCCCCTTCTCAATCAATAGCCCCTTCGAAAAGTAAATTCTATCCTGACCTCTACCACCATAGATTTGTTTTGCCTGTTCTTGTCCTTCACATAAATGGAATCATGCAGTGTGTACTCTTTTGTACTCTGGCTTCTTTTGCTCTACATTATGTCAGTGAGATTCGTCCACTTCGTGTGTAGCAATAGTTGGATCTTTTTCGTTGCTATATGATACTCCACCATACACTACAGTCTGATTGTTTCCAGGTTGGTGCTATGATGAATAAAGTTGATAAATATATATATAACATTTATATTTATTTTTTTACATGTAAAATATATAAAGCAATATATTTTTAAAGATTTTTTTTTTATTTTTAAGTAATCTCTAGACCCAACAGAAGGCTTAAACTCACAACCCTGAGATCAGGAATAACAGGCTCCACCAGCTGAGCCAGCCAAGTGCCCCAGAACATTTTTTTAAAGTAATCTCTATACCAAATGTGGGGCTTCAACTCACAATCCCAAGATCAAGAATCACATGCTCTACCTACTGAGCCATACCTTAATGCTGTATTCTCGGAGGTCTTTTGATGGACAAATGCAATCTGGGGCCTATACCTAGGAATTGAGCTGCTGGGTCTTTAGGGTATGAATTACTGCTTTGTTTTAGGAGATCCTACAAATTTTTCCAACTGGCTGTACCAGTATCCATTCCCATGAGAATTTCCGTAGGCGAGATTATCATCTCCAACACTTGATATTGTCAATAGATATTTTGGGGTTTTGTTTTTTATTTTGGCCCCTCTGCCATGTGTGTCTCTTAGTTAAGCTTCAATTTGCATTTTCTTGGTGACTAATAGCTTTGAGCATCTTTTCATATGCTTTACTGGCCACTTGGATATCCTCTTTTGTTGAGTGTATGTTTTTTTTTTTAATATATTTGCAAACTTTGGTTTAGTTGGTATTTTTCTTATTGATTTGTAAAAACTCTTTATGTATTCTAGGTATAAATCCTTCATCGGATATATGTTGTATTTTTCTCACAGTCTGTGGTTTGCCTTTTCATTCTCTTGATGATGTTTTCTGGTGAACGGGAGTTCTAAAATTGAATGAAGTTCTAGTTATCACTTGTTCCTTTGGCTGCAGTAAGATAGTCTGCTTTGGGTCCTCTCTCTGCTTGCAGTTTTTAAGCTGTAGGCTGTTCTGTCCTGACCTGTGGGTCTTTCCCCTAGCCTTCCTGCAGATCCCTTCAGCTCTGCTGGCTTGCTGTAGATTCCATGTGGTGGAGGCTGTAGTCTCACTCCTCTCTGGATAAGCAGAATTGTCCTATTTTTTTCTGACTTGTGCTTGACCCTACTTCCTCTGTAGCCACAAGTCTTGAAGGTTGAAACTATCAGACTGCTGGGGTCTCCCTGCCCACCACCAGCAGCCAGTACTCCATCCCTGGGTCCCTGTGCATTTCATATTCCAGTCAGCCCCACCCTGGGCTCCTTCAGTGCAGAGGTGATCCACTCATCCTTATCAAGTCTTTCCTGGCTTTGGTTACACTTCTCCCAGAAATGCTTTGGCAGGTAATCTCTGACACTTCCTTTGGTGTCCTCTAGGCAAGGGAACAAGTTTCCAGATCTCTACTCTCTTGGATTATGGTATAAAATTAGTTTTTACTTTAAGACCAAGACCTAATATCACAGGCTCAACGTTTAAACTCCAAATGTGGGCCCAACATCATCCAATCAAAACGGATCCAAATGACCATTATATTACATATTGCTAAAGTACTACTACACTGCCCCTCTTCCCCCCCCCCCCAAAGGTTTCTTCACTTGAAAGTGAAGTGAGGGGTACCTTGGTGGCTCAGTCGGTTAAGCATCTGCCTTTGGTTCAGATCATATTCCAGATTCCTGGGATCGGACTCCACACTGGGTTCCCTGCTCAGTGGGGAGTCTGCTTCTCCTTCTTCTGCTTCTCCCCCCGCCCCCCCTCATTCTCTCTCACTCTCTTCCGCTCACTCTCTCTTGCTCAAATAAATATATAAAATCTTTTAAAAAAGTGATCTGGAAATGCAATCAAGTCAAAGGAGAATTCCATAAACTTGGATGTAAAAAAAAAAGGTATCTTCATTTCTACAAACCTCTATTTGAAAATTAGCATGTCCTTACGTTATGAAGTTAGACAGCAAACTGCAACATCAGCAGTGCCTGTGCCTGTGTCACCAACAGAAATCACAGCTACCTTCATATCACGTAGCTGCAGATGATAGCTTATCATTCACACTTACCACTATTTCAATATTGCAGATGTTAGTAGACCCACCACTAGATCTTGCATTTAATGGGTTAAATATAATACTGTATCACAAACTATTTTCTTAAAAACATTCTGATAAACTTATTTCAATATAGTTTATGCATTTTAAAACACTCTGACCAACAGTCAGAAAGGTCCCAGGGACACAGAAAACTGAGAAACTCCTGTTGGCAAGATTTTCTTTTAACCCATGGCAACTTCAAGTCACAAAGTGACCTACACAGATGAGTCAGCAGCTATGCTTCTAGGTTGGGTGGTGCTGAAAGTCTGCTCCATCTTTGGGGGTGGGGGAGGGGGGATCTCAAGGAGCCCAGGCATGTGGCTCCAGTTTTCTCTAGATTCTGGCATTCCAGGGATTCTGAAAGAACAGGCCATCTCTTCCGCAGGTCAGAGGAAATGGGTAGCTATCCAGCTAAATAGATTTCATGCTTGACTTCAGGGGAATAGCCCAAATGATGATCTGTTTGGGAGAGTAAATTAAAGAGGTAAACGGGCATGCTGGTTTTATTTGGTTTAACTTTTGCTGGTTTAGTTCCTCCCCTAAGCATTTCAAAGGAAGAATGTAGGTTGTCAGACCTCTTTTCCCAGCATCATTATCTCCCCTCCACTGCCCAATTCAAATTTTGGCCAGAACTTGCTTCTCAGGGGGCACTGACCTTGGATTAGCCTGTAGGAAAGGCTTACCAGGATCTCTTCTCTCTCCAGGCCAATCGAAACATGACTATCTCTTTTCTCACAACTCCCAATACTTTGTCTTGATGTCACTCCCTCCTCTCACCCGCATTTCTCCTAATCAGTATCCTTCCTTGCAGTTTTTGGACCAGAATGTTCACGAAGAAGAGTTGTCTCCCTTCCTAGAAGCAATGCTTTTATGTCCTCATTTGATATTGAATAAAACAGAAAATGGAAGAGGTTTCATCACATTATGTATGAATCCAATTCCTTGGCTCACGCCACGAAGGACCAGTGAGAGTCCCAGGTCCTAAAAATTGGGGACATATGCTTCATGTTGCTATCTAAATATCCTTACATCAGTATTTCTTTTGCCCCCCCTCCTTATCCCCCCCCACCACCTACCCCATGCATCCTAATCTTTCATTTCATCACACAAACCACTGGGACAGTGAGTTGATGCAGTTGTAAGTCAGGTGAGACACTTCCACTGACACCTTTGTCTTGTGTCAGGAATGGCGTTGGTATGGCTACAACCACTACCGCCCCTTCCTCCTCCCTTCTCTCCACTACACCCCCTTATTCCGACTGTTTGAATGTGCTATTTTCAAAGAAAAGAGACTGCAGCCGATTCTGTGTATGACATTCTTCCAAAGTGCTGTAAGCTCTGCAAAAAGCTAAGCTGTCATTTGTTGTTATTGGGACCACAAGCCAAAGTGTTGAAGTTGATAGAGTTTTATTAGCTATGTTTTCACCACAGTTTGCCTTACTATGGAGAGAAATGGGAGAACTGTGCCTTCGCACTGGCTTTGTTCTATAGAACTCTTCGGTGTGTGACACCAATGAATGGTTTTGAGCTGTTTCCAGCCCGTAGTGATGGGTGTCAGTTTGCTAGACACCAAGGGGAAATCTGGGAGTCCGAGCAGCATTGTAATGATTCGAAGGCAAGCTGTCCTGGAACAAGCGGTGGGCTCTATGAGTCACGACTGGAATCCAGTGATTCCAGTTCTGACCCTTCCCCTGACTAACGTGTGGCCTTGGACAGGTCCTTTAAAATATGTTTGGTCCTCAGTCTTCTCCTCCATAAAGGGAGAGAGGAGGCCTGGATGAGCTCTGAATCCCTTCCAGTTTGCCCTGTCGTTTTATTATTCCAATAAATGAATCACCAAAAAGTCATGAAAACATCCCAATTATAGCAATTAAGAAAAATAGCTGCAATTCTGTTTTATATGGTGTTAAAGATTTCCCTTTGCCTCTCAAGCCTTTTAAAGACCCAATATGTGTACCCCTGAAACTCTACGATATCCCTGTAAACTATTTTTTTTAATTGGTTGTGGGCCAGTATGAAATCCTGTGTCTTATTAACCAAGTCTCAGATTCTGAGTTGTGAGAAGGTCTATTTAAAATGGTATGTTTTTCTTGCAGCAATTGTTAAGTGGTCAGATTTTATGATATTTTAACATTCATTGCCATTCATTATCTAAACACTCCTCTATAATCCGGTGAGTGTGTGAGGCTAATAAGTAGAATGGAATTCATTCTGGGTTTGATTTCATCTGCTGATTCTGGTGGAAGGCCTCTCTTATATCTGTTCCTCCTTTCTCAACAGAGTTAAGGCAGAGCGAAAGTGGAAAACCTCACACTCGGCTCAAGATTTTAAATCTCTGTGACTTGAAGGGGGTAGGAAAAAATGGGGCTCTACGTCTTCATCCCCAAGCTTCACAACTGTAGAGTGTGGTGGTATTTCACATGAAGAGAAATCTATGATCACTAGATTTTTTGAGTTATTAAAATAGTCACTCTACTGCTTTCGTTTCAAACATAGAATCTTCCCACCTGTATAACACTCGTAAATCCTGATCAGGTTTCAAGGCCATATGACAATTGTTTGACTTGATAATGCTCCGGGAAGGAATAATGAGGGGACAGGGCACAATGACATTTCACGGACTGACTGCTCATCTCAGGCAAAAGGCAGCCCTGCTCACGCTGCTGCTGGACGCTGCACTTTGCCTATTTACAATTATGAGATGCTACAGGCGGATTCTTGGAAGGCTGTGTCATTGAAGCCAAGTCACCCACTGAACACGGCGCGCGCGCTCTCTCTCTCTCTCTCTCTCTCTCTCTCCTATCTTCCCATTTCTGGCTCCACTGCCACCAACTCCCTCCTAAGTACACCCTACCACTGGTACTTGGACTGTATTTTCCAAAATATATACTTAGAGTCTCATTCACTGATTGCTCTGCTGCACCCCAAACGGCCCAGCATTTTGTCGATGAAAGAGTGTAAATCATGCCTTACGTGGGATACGGTAGGATGTGATGTTTAGAGAAAGGAAAATATGCTTCCTTATAGAAGCACCAGGCACTAAACCATCTGGCTTGGAGAGAACATGTTCAGTCATTCATCCTGATGTTTTGTCTACGCAGTACCAAACATCTGGGACCTGGGTGACAGACTGAATTTTTCACTTCACATCCAGATGTTTTTGCCTTCTGCTGAAACAATTTAAAGAAGTCAGTTATATTTTTAAGAATTTAAATAGTAAAAGCGTAACAGTTATACTAATTTCATTTAAGTTTTGAGATAGAAAAGATGGAAAGAGGCAAACTTTTGGCTGGTTCTTTATGCAATATGCTAGTGTGTTTTTTTAAGCCATATATTTTGCAACTCAACGATAAGAATTTTTAAAAATTATGAAGAAATGTGCCTGTCGCTAAAGATACAATGATTTGGACTGTCGTTCAATAGTAAAAACACGCGGATCCTGCAAATTCAGGTAAAACGTGGACAGTTAAAAGAAATTATTGTCAAAAATGGTTCCTTAAGAGCTTAAGAAATGAAAGCAACATTCTTACTGACTCTGTAAATACATGTAATCTTGCATGAAAATGAGAATGCACGATCAATAGGTTGTCAGGATTCTAACAGGATTTGCACGAAGGCTTTTCTGACCTTTTAAAGATGCGTTTTTGAGAAATGCTTTGAATGATTCAAAATGGAAAATAAGATTCCATCCACTGGAGCCACCTTGAACATCTGTCACAAGAACACGAGCAGAAAGGAATGTTTAAACATTCTGCAACACAACCATTTGGGGGAAAAGATGTTTTGCGTTGTTTGGAAAATTATATTTCTCTTGTTTTCTCCCATTAAATGGAGTTGGGTCTAATGCTTGTTAGAAGACATGTTCCAAGCATATTTCTTGCATTAGAAGACACAGCATTTAATCTGGTGCTGAACTGCCAACAGGTTCTGTGGCCATTTCTATGCCATGAAGATTCCAATATATTTTTCATGATTTCCACGAAGGCACATAGAGTGTGTACATTACACATAGCAGTATTATTGAACTGAACTGGCCTGGTACAGCACTTTTGCTGACTCAGCACATGGTTTCTCTTTTCCAGATCACTAAAACAACTTTCCTCTGGGGTAAAGGCTTCACAGAAAGCAAAGGGGGACTAGAAATACAGAGGGGCCTTATTTTCACCCTTAATTATACCAAGTCCAAAGGCAAATGCAAAATCCGACTCAACTTTCCTAGGTTTATAGCATTAAAAAGCTTCCTCCCCTTGCCTCTCTCTCCCTCTCAGCACCATAAGGAATCTCATAAGGTTGGAAGCAAGCTTGCTGTTCGCCCCTGAATCTGCACCAGGCTTCCTCCCCTTGGGGTTGGGCTCAGATGCAAGGCTGCCCTCGCCTTTTCTTAGGCTTCGTGTAAGGTGTTGGAAGCAAGGCAGGTCAATCTCGGTTTTATGGACTTGTATCAGCAAACACTTCTTAAAAGTCGTGCACCAGACATCACAAGGACACTTGTAGGGCCCCGGGTGAACCCGGGGTCACAGCGCGGGTCCACCTTCTCTGCCGGATTTAGCTCTGGGGCCTCCAGGGATTTCGGGTCGTGTGTGTGTGTGTGTGTGTGTGTGTGTGTGTGTGTGCGCGCGCGCGCGCGCCGGCGGACCACAATGTGCGCGCTAAAAGGCAAGGGCAGGTCGCTCTACGTGTCCAACCTTCCTGAAGTTCAGCGCCCGGTCCTGTGAACACTCAGCAGTCCGGTGCGGTGGGAATCGCTGGGCGGCAGGGAAGCTCGTGGAACCGGGTCAGGGGGAATATTGTGAACCTACGGTCCCCCCCAAAGCCCCCCCCCCAGCTCCCGCGCCTTTGGCCTCCCCCAGGACCGGCTCACTAATCAATGCAAATGTCGTAGGAGGCCGGGTCCGCAATTGGCATTCCAGAGATCTCGGACCACCAGCCGAGCTTTAAATAAGTGCAGATGTGACAGGCGGGAGACCCTGGGAGGGCCGCCTCCCCGCCCCGCACCTCCCTCCCCGCGCAGGCCGCGCCACACCGCCCCGGCCCCGGCCCCGGCCCCGCGCGCACGGTGCCTGCGGCGGCCTCCAGGAGCGCGCCCGGGGGAACGCGGGGCGCACGCGGTACCCGCCGGGGCTACGGAGGCCCCGGGCTGCAAGTGGCTGGGGCGGCCCCGGCCTCCGAGGGCCCGACTGCCGGGCCTGCTCGGGAACTTCTGGGCCGGGGAGGGCCCGGGGGGCCGGGAGGCTCCGCTGCACCGCAGGGCCCGAGCGCGCAGGCTGCGCTCCGCGCCGACCCGCCGGCCACGCCGGGGCCCTGGATCTTCTCCCCGGCTGCCCCCCCCGCCCCCGGAAGGCACCCTTCCCGCCCCGACCCCAGCCTGGACGCGGGGCGCCCGGACCCGAGAGCCAAGTCGGAGACGGCCGGGCCTGCGGGCCGCGGAGAACGCGGTCCTGGGAGCGCGGCCGGGGCGGAGGGGGCGGGCGAGGTCAAGCCCGGGTCAGGCCCAAGCCCCGGGGCGGGGGGCGGGGAGCGGCGGGGCAGCGCCCCCCCCCCCCCGCACTCTGCCTGCGGCAGCCGCGACCCGCCGGCTTTGGGGGCTTGGGGGAGAGGGGGAAAGGCGGGAGATACAGAAACTCGGAGCCAAGCGCATTCCGAGCTTGGTCAGCCCCGAGCCCGACTCCCAGTCTAGCCGCAACCACCGCCGCACTCTGCAGCCCCGGGGTGGCTCCCAACCCCGTCGGCCCGGGCTGCGCGGCCACCCCGCCTGGGTTCGTCCTCCGACCGGGCCCTCCGCGTGGGCGCGGACCTCTCGGGCGGCTCCAGCCCGCTCCGCGGGGGCGGCCCCGGGCCTCGGCCGGGTGGCGGGGGCGCCGCTGCGGACCGCTCGGCCGGGACCCCCGCGCCAGCCCCGCGCGCCGCCGCCGCGAGAGCGGATCCCCGGGAAGCCCCCACCCGAGCTGCCCCGCCGCCCCCCGGCGGCCCCGGGCCTTCCCCTCCGCCGCCCACGCCCGGGGTCCCCCGTCCGGGCGCCTCCGCGCAGCGCCTCGGCCCGGGACACGCTCGGCGGGACCGCGCGCCCCCGCGCCAGCCGCCCCGGGCGCCCCCGCCTCGCTCCCCGCCTCGCTCCCCGCCTCGCTCCCCGCCTCGCTCCCCGCCTCGCTCCCCGCGCCCGGCCCGCAGGCGGCGGGGCCCCGGGAGACGCGCCGAGCGCCACGTGCGCCGCCCCCGCCGCCCCCGCCGCCCCCGCCGCCCCCGCCGCCGGCACCTGCGCCCTCGCGCCCGCTTGCCTTTCGGTCCGCGGGGACCAACGCTACGACCTTCGACCGACCGACGTGCTCTCGGAGTCGGGCGCGGAAGCCGCGGGGCCGTGCGGGCCGGTGGGAGCGCGCCTGGCCCAGAGCGAGCGGCCGGGCGCTCCGGGGTGGCGCGCGGGGTCCGGAGCCCCGACAGGCGACAGCCCCGCGGCCGGAGAGCGCGGCTCTTCCCCGGGGACGGCGGTGATAGAGCGCTTCAAATTCTACCGGAAAACTACCCAGACCCTTAATTGTTTCCTGTGGACCTGTCCCGGCTGAAACGCCGACTGTGAGCAAAAGCAAAAACTCGAATCTAGCGATGCGAGTCGTGTCCGAAGAGGCCGACAGGCGTCCGGGACACGCGGCGACTGCACTGCTGGGCGCTGGGACCCCTATATCCTGCTCTGTGGAGGCGTCCTAATGAACGCCTCTATTTTTAAAGTGCAAAATGTAGCCGAACAACTTCCCCTAGAGCTAACAGTCCCAGAGAATGTGGTTGCTTTCCTGATGTAAAATGTCTTGCTGGTGCATCACCTAAAACAGTTATTCGCAAGGTTTCCAGGTGTGTGACATAAACAGCAGAACAAAACCAGGCTAAAGAACCGTTAGGTCCCTTTATGTAAGTGCCCGATGCCATCATTCAAAAATAGTTGTTAGTTTGTATAGCAAATCCTAGTCACAGGGCCAAGCTTAGCTGCCCTCTCATGAATAATATCATTAACTTTCCTCGGATCCCAAAGAAGACAAACTGCGATGTCAGTATTTTGTTCTTCAGAGAGAATAAATTGTCCTTTTCAGCCGCCTGAGGTGCTCAGGAATGAGATGTGCGAGGCATTCATATGAGGATATTTTGGAAGATGGTGCAGGTGTGGGCTGACTTAAATTACTTGCTTTTGTGTTTTTTTTTTTAAAGGTCAAATGTAGGGTCTGGTTTTAGGGAAGGCGGAGAATAAGATTTCCTGCCATGAGTTAAAATGCCCCTGTGCCCAGTCTCAGATGGAGAAGATAACACAAACCTGATAAGGCATTTAGCTGATGCATCCTGAAAAATGATGTGCCTATCAGCATGCATGTCATCAATCAAAAATTATTTAGTATTTGCATTCAATTAGCCAAATGGCCCCACCATTTTGAGAATTTTCACAAATAAGCAATTAGCAAAATGATCAGTAAGCTCTTCCACACGCGTTTAATGGTAAATTATTGAGCAGTACTTTAAGTCGTCGGAATATTTAATAGTTTGGGAACTTGTGGTGTGGTTAAAAATGGGGTACAAGACTTTCACAGTTAAATTTTT
The DNA here is from genome assembly GCF_048164855.1 of Canis lupus baileyi. Taxonomy (NCBI): domain Eukaryota; kingdom Metazoa; phylum Chordata; class Mammalia; order Carnivora; family Canidae; genus Canis; species Canis lupus. The sequence continues at coordinate 50,268,869 of NC_132848.1, read as the reverse complement.
TGAACTGGTAGAAAATACTAACAGGATTACTTAGGTTGCTTTCTTTTTTAAAAATCTATTTGGAACAAAGACTAAGTTTGGGAAACAAATCAGAACGGCCCTAACATCTGAATATATAAATGAGTTGAGTATATGGTTTCTTAAGTGATTTTGTATATGAAATAGCTTAGTGGCCTTTGAGAAAAATCTCTTGCTTAATTAAACACACAACACGAGGAATATTAAGGTATGTTTTTGTCTTATGTAACTAGGATTCCTTACATACCAACATAAGAAACTAACAGCTATGTTGGCTACCTTCCTCAAGTATCCGTAATTTAAATTCCCTGAATCTAACTGACCTCAGTAAGTTGAATCATAGAACATAAAAAGCTACTTCATAAGAACTCTTTACATATAATTATGCAAATCATAGTAGTTTTTAAGTCACTATTAACTAGACATATAAATTTTCTGGGTTGAAGGAGAGACAGTAAATCTATCATATAATTTTCTAGCCATCTTTTAATATAAGATAAATTATGGCATATAAACATCCTTGGGATCTATTTTATTATAAGAAAATAATTTTCTTTGCTGTCAGAGATGCCCATGAGGGCACATTTTTAAGATATATTTGAGAGCTGTTACACTTGATGATTAAACACATAGTTTCAAGCCATTTCTCAGCAAAGTTCTCAGACTACTCAGAGTATTTTACTTCTGAGTAATGTATTTAAAATACAAAATGCATGGCATTTATATTGAATTTTCATAACTGAGAATGGACCTAAAACCAGGAAATATGTGCAAATAAAAACTAAAGACCTAGGTCCAGATGGAAAAGGAAATTCAAAATTACACTTCACAGAAAAAAGATCTATTTTACCAACAATTCTTGCAATATTTTCTCTCTCCATGTCTGCCCTTTACAGACAAATGACAAAACTGTTCATGGATCTGCTCACCAACCTCACACAATTGCAGCTGTGTATGTGTGTGCGTGTGCGTGTGTGTGTGTGTGTGTGTTTCGATCTCCATTTGCCTTTGCAGGGCACAGAAATAAAGGAAAGATGAAAACCTTGAGCTGCTCTGACACACATAAGGACTTATAGTTTATTAATCAGAGAATTTAGCTTATCCCCTCTGCTATTCATCTGAAATTAATTAAGTGTGTAGAATTACAAGGTGGGTGTATCCGAGACAGCAGGCCCTGCTCGGACTAATCAAAAGGGCACATGTTGAATGAGTACAATTTAGTTAAGGTTAATCCAGTGAAGATGATACCTCCCTGGTCTTAATTACTCTAGGTGATAGATTGTGGAATGGGAGAGTAGGAAGGAAGGGAAATTCAGTCCTACTGAATACCAGGATTTTCTAATTTAATTTAGCTCCCTGTTTTCACAGAGGCAAACAGTTTCCATTCGGAGAGTAGGACCACACGCTCTGGATTCCTGTTTAAGGCGGGCAAAAGAAAAAGAATAATTGCACGTGCATTTTTAAAGAAAAAATAATGGAAAACAAATATGAAGTTTCCCAAGGTGTTGGTGATAATGTGCCTTTTATTACAGACATGTCAGTTCGGGATTTTATCACAGCTCGGTGGGTTCTTTGTGATTTCTGCTGGGGGCTGGTTACTTTTTTGAACTTCTTCTGAGTGCTGAGACTGGGCAATGTGCTGAATTAAACAAGAGGTTGTTTCTGTACCTACAAGACTTCATTAATGAAACGACTGCGTCTGTATCATTAAAAAACAATACAGTTTAAAATAATTAACAAATACACAACTAACCACGGTGGATGAATTGCACAAACACAACGTAGAGCATTAGAAGCAGATGCCAAGAATACATACTCTCCGATTCCATATTTTTAAAGCTTGAAAACAGACAACACAAAGCTATATGTTACAAGTCAGAATAGTGATTACCCTTGGGCAAGCACAAAACAAGAAGAATTTCTGATAATGTTGTTTCTCAAGCTGGGTGCCGGTTACACAGGTGGGCCCCCTTCATGAAAATTCATTCAGCTTATGAATTTGTGAACGTGTGATTTGTGCACTTTTCTGTCTCTATGTCTCGTTTCAATAAAGCATTTACTTTACTAAATGAAAATGAGTAAGAGAAATGCGAAGAAGGGAATGGGATTATAGAATGATATATTCCTATAAGACAGAGGTGTGAGGGCTGAGTTCTTAATGTGTTCACTTTGCCATCTTTCAATCTGCTCACGCACAAACGTTTAAGATTACGCCTCTGTATCCAGACTTCAGTAAATATTTGAATCTTTCTTGTTTCTGTTGCTTGTGTGAAAGTCGCAGTCTGATTAAGGTGTTTTAGAATCTTATTCTGTGTTGCTATTAAAAGTGCAGCCCCCCCCACACACAAAAAAAGCTTATTTTCTCCTTGTGCACGCATTAAAAAATCATCAGATGATTTCCTTGTTTTCAGTTTTGTGATATATTTTCGGCTCAAGAGGGGGTATCTGTTTCTGATTTATTAGCATTTGATCCCCTAGTTTCCTGCCATTGATCAAGCCTAATACTTAGCTCAGCTGATGAGTTTTATATGAAAACTGATATTTCAGGAAGACGGAAGATTGGACCCATTTTTTAATATTTTTTTTCCCCTTCATCTCTTTCAGAGTTTGATGTACACGGGAGACACCTAGCAAAGCGAGGAACTATATTTCTTTTTCACTATGTCTCCCTGGTATAAAACTTTTTGGAAGCAAAACATGTATTTATTAATAGATGTTTGTCCCGTGTCATCCACATCCTGCCAACCCTATATACATTTACACCCTCTTGCCAAAACAGGCCTTCGCCGCACCGCTAACCGGCTGTCTGCCATTCAATCTCCAGTGAAGTCACGGTGAATAAGGTCAGCTCCTTGGAAACATCTGTATTTGATCAGTTTGCACAAAACGGGGGCCTCCCTAACGCTGGACTTCCCCGAAGTCCCCTATGACAATAGTTGATTCACCACCACTGCCCGAGTCTCCCGCAGGAAACCTTGCCCCCCTCTGAACTATGCATTGGCCAGACTCGATTCTGCTCTGACGACCAAGGGGCATTTCTGGTCCCACGCCTTCCAAGCTGGCAGCACACGGTGGGAGAGTGTCCCTCCTCCAACCGGGAAGGTGTTCTAGTTATTGCTAAAGCCAGAACCACTGGTGATCCTTGACTCATGTCAGTACCGGGGAAGAGGAGCAAATGGAATCTGGTCAGAAAGTTATCGGCATGGTGACGGTACTTGACCATTCTAGACTCCGACGGGGTCAGTTCTGTGCTCCCAGGGGCACATCAGTGGAGGATTAGCGTGAGCTGCTCTGTGTGTGTATATGTGTATCCGTGTTCTCTTTTCTCTTTTCTTTCCTGTCCCTCTCCTTCCCCTCACCCCCGTTTTCTGCATTGCATTGTCAATGTTATTCCAACTAAAAAATCTAAAGGACAACTCTAGAGCCTCTTTTTCTTTAAAGCAAAGAATAAATTTTATGACAGTCTGATAGTCCCAGATGGTATTTTGATAGGCAGGATATACATTTTATTCATGACAGTTTAGCAGAAATGTTGATGAAAACTCTGGTTTAGACTTTTACATTAAACATCAACCTGAAGATAATGTGAAAGAGGTTTTAGAGCATTTGGGGCCTCATTGAATTCATTCTACCTGTAGAGCCTCTAGAAAAATGCCTCATCGAGTGTTTAAGAATTTTGTTTACCACATTTTTAAAATCTACAAGTCTGACTGTCCTTTGTTTACAAAGAGGGTGGGGCAACAGGCTGAAAAAAACTAATCAATGAGTTACGTTTTCACGGAAGGGCCTCTGAGCCTGACAGGTACCAAGCAGGAGGCAAGACTCCCGGGACAGTGTCCTCTGGGGCTGTCAGAGCAGTTGAGAGGACAAGACAAAAATACATAAAAATGTAAATAGCAGGGCACCCGGGTGGCTCAGTGGGTTAAGCGTCTGCCATCAGCTCAGGTCACGATCTCGGGGTCCTGAGATCGAGCCCCACATTGGGCTCTCTGCTCAGAGGGGAGCCTGCTTCTCCCTCTGCCTTTTCCTACCATTCTGCATGCTGTGCTCTCGCTCTTTTTCTTTCTCTCTCCCTCTTGATAAATAAATAAAATCTTTTTAAAAAAATGTAAATAGCAGCAAGAAGTGTCAGGAAGTCAGCAAGTGCAGATCATCCACCTTTCCTCCTGCTAAGGACATGAGCACTGAGCACTGACTCCTGGTCTAAGCCTGAAGCCTGAAGTTCGTGGTCCTATCTGTTGCTCCTCCATCACCCTGAGATCAGCGGTGCAAGGAGTGAGGGGGCAGCAGACAGACCCACATTAGGATACCTGTGCTTCTGGAACCTAGGGCAAGTTCCTGAACTTCTCTGTGCCTTAGCTTCCTCGCCTGTAAATAATAGCACTACCTCGTGCTCGGGCTGGCAGAGCCGAGGGTGCTTGCAAGGTGCTTAAAGCAACCCTGAGCACGGACACCCTGCTTGGCCCCAGCAGCTATGGCTGGTATTCGTCTTTCTGTCCTTCCCCACCCCTCCCACATCAGCCAGCCGTGTTGGCTTTAGTGTCTAATGATTTCATTCAGATAAAAAAGGAGATTGTTTTGAAATACTTTAGAAAGCTGCTTTTTTCATGCGCACCGCTTCCAAGTCTACTGGCTCTCCCAGCACAACCCAATTCATCAGGGATGGAAATTTAGGGTGATTCACATCACTGTCTTTTCCCCTAAGTGCAAAGTTACATACTGTACAAATAAAGGAACAGCTTTTTCCACCACAAAAGGATACATTTAAAGGTCTCGTAATGGGTGTAGAAATCCTTGGCACCTAAGGCCGATGTTCGGTCCCAAATGTCAATATTCTGGAAAACCTGACCTTTCTGCATAGATTTCACTGGCTTTATGCAAGTGACTCAAATGCTTTTCCTCACCTCAGGCTAGTCCCACATGTCGGGCAGTTTTCCTACTCATCTCTGCTTCTGAATCCCCTGATGGTCAAAGGGCCCCATCGCCGCCGCCTTACCCGGGAGATCTCCCTTGTCAGCAGGGCCTCCTCCTGGGGCTCTTCCATCCCCATGTCTTCTGGGTCTGCCTCTGCTTCTTGAAGACATTGTGTGTCTCCAGCACCACCTCTGGCCACTTGGCCCTCGGCAGCTCTCCTCTTCAATGAGCCCTAGCTACTCCTCTTTTCTTCCCTCTTGGCCATCCAACCCTTTCTCCCACATTGGTCTCAACTCTCTGCTGTCTTTGGAATAAACCCTTGGCTGTCACCTTTAATGCTGTAAGCATTAGCCCTCCTGAGAGCTCTTCTTTCAAAACCAGACTTTCCCAAGCTTCTGCCTTTGTTTTGCTCCCCAGAGCAAGCTCACTCTACCCTTGACCTTTGCTCTGTCTCCCTCCTGTGGCTGTCCTTGTGCTGATACTTATCTGTCCTTGAGTGAAGGGGTGGGGCTGCAGGAGGTAAAGAGGAAGAGACTGGAGCCTTGACTCTTGGCCTCCTTTGCCTGGTCATGTCTTCCCCCTTCTACTGACCCATAAAGATGGTGTTGGAGCCAACCATCACCTCCTCCTTCAGAACCACTTTTGGGAATTCTGCTGAACTCCACCTGCCTACCCGCCAGCACCAGCCAAAGGCACAGTACATTCCCAACGAGTGTATTGACTCTGTCCCTTCTCTGGGTCTGGAAACCACTTTGCTTTTGTGTCATGTCCGCAGGGATGCTTCTTAACAAGAGCTGTCCCTAATTCAGTTCTTTATAGAACTGGGAATGTTGCTGTCATTGAATTAAAAGTCCCATTCGATTCTGCTAAATCCAATTAATTTAAAGTGTAAAGACAATTCAGGGCTGCTCTGACTGGTGCAAGAGAAAGAAGAGAGGGTGCCAGCTCTCTACCCCCGTGATGGAAAATGAACACACGTGAAAGAAATGGAGAGCAGGGCAGGATCTGTGTGGTGGCGAGAGGGGCTGGGTGAGTGGCCTGGAGGCAGAAGCTCCCCTGGGAGAAGTCAAGGTTTGTCTGTGCCCAAGGGGCTTTGAGGGATGAAAAGAAGTGTTCCCTTCTTTCAATCACATAAATGATTCATACTTAGTTCAGTATCTAATTTATTAATTTTAAAGCAATTAACATTTTGAAAATACACACTATTGAATAGCTAATAAGTCAAGAATATCAACTTAACTAATTAGATTCCTCCTAACAAGTAAACATTTTTGCACACTTAAGCAATTAAAGTCTTTACAATTCTAATATATCAGATTCCCCTAATTGCTTAGGCACCTTAAAAAATAAATTGGCGATAATCTCATGATACCAAAATCATCAGTTTGCTTTACACTAAAATCTGTTACAAAACAGCTAACACCACACACTCACTTGTAATTCTTCTTTTTGTTTTTATTCCCAATGTTAACCTTTTAGTTCCATCTTCTTTGCCTTGGGTATGATTTTACTCCACCTCCCTAATGAGTCAGAGTTACTTTGTAAGCCAGGTTAGGGCTGCAAATACAGGTGGATGGTCTCAATTCAGGACAGGGAGCGGTGACTTGGGTTTGCTTTCCAAGGTCAGCGTCTGGCCAGCCAGGCACTTTACTATTCAGAGACTTGATTCATGACATCAGAACTGTACATATGATAGGTTCTGACCAAACAGATACATTTTTATTGTTTTCATCTTAATCTTTGCCCCCAAATGATGCTTGTTCTGAGCATCTTCTCTTATCAATAGTGCAGTCTTATAGAATTCAACTCTGTAGCTGCCTGGCCAGAGCATCTTCTCTTCATTTTACAGCAGGCATAAGCCTCTTTTGCAATTGCTGGCTCTAGTTGTGAGGCAGTGAGTCCTGGTCTAGTTCCATTTTAACTCGGATGTTTATTAAATTTGGGTTACCAAAACTATAGAGCCGGACTATTAATGTTCTATGCCCCGTTAACTGTGAGAGCTGGGGCGAGTCACTTTCCTGGACTCCACCTCTGAAGCCCAGTCCGCTGTAACCATCTGCGGTGCTTGGATTCTTTTTATTTTTTTAAGATTTTTTTAAAAAGATTTTATTTATTTATTCATGTGAGACACACGCACACACACACACACACGCACACACACACACACACAGAGGCAGAGACTCAGGCAGAGGGAGAAGCAGGCTCCGTGCAGGAAGCCTGATGTGGAACTCGATCCCGGGGCTCCAGGATCACACCCTGGGCCGAAGGCAGGCATTCAACCGATGAGCCACTCAGGCGTCCCAATGATGCTTGATTCTAAATGGCAAAATGTATGTGATGCGCAGCCCGTGCTGTGGACCTTCACAGGAGGGTGTGACCGGTGCAGGCGGGAGTTGGGGAGGTCCTGCAGCAGAGTGGATGGGCTGAGCGGGATCTTGAAGGATGGGAGGATTTGACTGAAAGAGAAGAGAAAGGGCAGCTAGAGAGGGAGAAAGACAGGGGCAAAGGCCTGGCCACAGGAACGAGGTGGTCCCAACAGAAGTGGAATGCAAGATAAAAATATTCAAGAGAAACCACAGTCGTGGCTCTGCCACCAGGAGAGCTATGAACATTTGTTAGTGGTGAACTTTCCAGCAGCTCTGTTATCTGTTACCTAAATGTTTTTCCTACTTGACAATTGTTTACGGGATATCCTTTGAGGATGTAAGTTCAAAACCAGACACCTTAGCAAAAGTGTATGTGATCTCTCCATCTGCTCTCTGCGCAGAGGCTGGAGGGGAAGCGTGCCATTTACCAGACACGAGCTGTATGTGTGCAGGGGCTCTGAGACCCCTCTCTTGCCCAGCCCCTGTCCTCCTGTTTTACTTTTCTATTATTGTGAAACCAACCCCTGCAAAACACAATGGCTTTAGACAACAAGTTGTTATGTCTCATGACTCTGACTTAGCTGGGTTCAGCCAGACAGCTCCAATCCTTGTGACATTGGCTGGGTCACTCCCAGGGCTGCATCTGGCTGCTAGGTCAAGAAAGGCTTTGTGCATACCTCTGGGGCCTCAGTCCCTCACCCTGTGGCCATTCCTCCTGTTGGGCCTTCTTCCAGCACAGTGGTCTCCCGATGGCCAAACTTCTCCCATGGCTGCTGGCTTCCAAGACGGAGAAGCAGAGCCTCTGCCTTAAGAAAGCCTACATTTGGGATTTCCACCACCACGTCATCTCCCCAACATGCTATTGTTTTGAGCAGGTGCAAGGCCAGCCCGGATGAACTAGACCTCCTGCCATCCAGAGGATGTTCATGCATGTGCAGAAGAGGGCTCGGTGGTGGCTGTGTCCGAGGACAGTCGGCTCTACCTGCCCCCACCGCATGGCATTCCTGCAGCTGCTGGAGGGCTGAGAACAGCAGCAGTGGGCAAACAGACCTGGGGCCAATGCAAGTCCCCAGGCCAGCTGTTAGAATTTTCCATCTGTGAACAACTGCAATAAATGCTGGCGGCTCTGCTCATTTTGACTCTTCATCACATACCTTTGGTTACTGCTGTGTTTCTCAAGCGTGAGTCTTTTTTTCCCCCTAATTAGACCAAAAGCTCCCAGGGGCAGGGATCACCTGTTCTTCTCTCAGATGCCTAACTGTACCTTGAGTCAGGCTAGTAACTTCTGAAGGAATTTGAATTTGTGCAAGATTCCAGGCATTCATATTTCTTGAACACTCACTGGAGGTCTAGAGTTAAAGCAGTGAACAGAGTCCCCGTATTCTGAGCTTCCCTCCTTCCTGAATACCAGTAACGATGGCGACAATCGTACCTACTATGTATTGAGTCCCCATTCTCTTTGTACCTGTTGCTTTATTCCACTGTGTCCTTGATCCCCCCAGCTACTCTATGAAGGGAAGTTGGTATTGTCCCCTTTTTCACCGGAAGAAACAGAGGCTTTAAAGAGATTATGTCATTTTTCCCCAGGCCAGAGTGTCTGAGTGACAGAGCCAGGATCCAAGTAGGAGACTATGTGGTGCACAGGTGAGGCCATCACCTCCCTTCCGTTGCCAGCCAGGCATGCAGAATGCCAATTCTCAATGCAGTTTGCAGTTATCCCCAGAACATCACGACCTGACCAAACTGAGATCCTGAACCAGCATGTGTGAGCACGTGTGTGTGTGTGTGCGCATGCGCATGTACCTGTGTAAGAGAAGACAGTTGACACTGGGAAATGTAGCACATCCAATATCATAAAGCAGTGGTTCTCAGGGGGGCCCTCGAGTCAAAACCACTTTCCAAACCACACTAAGGCATCAATTGCCTTTTTCAATCTTATGCAGTTGCACGTGAACACCAGTGTCTTCCACCCGTGATATGACATGTTCTAGCACAACAGACTGGATGCAGAAGCATAGAAAGAATCCAAACGACTTCTAATAAATCAGACATTAAAAAGGTTTTCAAAAAATGGCAAACAAGGCCAGGCTTCCCACTAGGCTTTTTCTTGTTGTTGTTTCTGAATGTGTAGTTACTTTTCATGGAAGTGTTATTTACATGAATATGTAATGGGTTTATTATTTTTTAAAATGAATTAATAAATGAGTATTTTGAACTTGGCACAGTTTTAATTGCTAATATGGAAATCTGTGATGAGTGTGATTCATATGAAGAGAGGCTGATTGGAGTCCTCAGTAATTTTTGAGAGTGCGGAAGGGAGTCCTGGGAACTGCTGGTGGGTGCTGCAGTGAAGGGGGGTTGGAAGCCTCCAGCTCAGCAGGAGAAGCTAAAGCTACAGGTCCTTTGCATGGATGGTGGTGAGCATTGTCCAAGACCCGATCATGGTGAAATGAGATGCTCTCACAGGCTGAGAGGAGAAAGCCCCTGGGAACCATGAAGAACTTCCTAAAAATGAGAGCCAAGCAGGATTTTCTCTCCCCACCCCTGCAGTCTAGAAGCCCCAGAAGAAGCTCAAAGAGTCCAGCACGATTTCTTCACTGCAGACCACAGCAGTAGGCATTTGCTACAGAGACCAGAATTATCCTTTGTACTGGAGGGCCAATGCTTTAGAAAGCACTGCCCAGGTGGGCGAGTGCATGGCTCTGATGTCCAAGTCCATCGGGTCAGGGCTGGTGTCCAGATACCCAACATCAATACACAAATTTGATTCAGAAAAAGAAAACCAGGCAAAGCAATACCTGCCCATCAGCCTGGTTCTTCAGGAGGGGCTGACACACTCCCCCACATCCTCCGACCTGGCCCAGATCTCCAAATGAGGACTGGGAGCACAGAGGCTTATGAGCTGGGTGCTGTGAAGGAGAAAACGCATCCATCTCTGCCGGACTCCCTGTCTTTGTCTCCAGCATCCTGCAGCCAGGGTAGACAGTCCTACAGAACAACTTGGGTGTGACACCCAATTCACACTTTTCTTGAACTTGGTGATGGTTGTGAAGATGCCAAGTAAAGCCTGAACAAAACATCTACCCAACAGGCCCACCATCTGACCCTGAATTAGACTACAGGATCACATGACCCAAAGCCAGCCCCAGGCTAACCAGTGAGGTTTGCTATGGGGACTGGCAAGTGATGAAGCAGCTCATCCCCTACACTGGGATTCTGGGCCCTGGGACAAGCAACAATAAGGTGAATCTGGGGGAAAGGATTAGAGCCTTAGCTCGGGAGGGCAGAACATTGCTTCCTATAGGAAACCATTGCTTCCTGACCCCACCATGAGCACCTCCTTGACCTGTCTCCTCTCCTATTCTTCACTTGTCTCCCACTCCTGCTTTCCAACACCAGTTCTTCCACATGTACCCTCCCTCTCCTTCTAGTTTCTGAACCTGGGATCCATGGATGTGACTTTGCCCTGCTGAAGATCCCAAAGAGCAGGAGGTGCCTTTGAACCCATGTCTTAATATAGAAGACAGCAGAGGGGGGCATGGGGAGAGGCAGGGGAGGCAGAACCAGAGTCAGCAAAGTGTCTTCAGTTTCAGAAAATAAGAAGCATGTGAATCTCATCTTGTGTAGATTTCCTTTAATTTGATTAGGATAATGGTGCTATCTTTATGCAACTCCAATCATAGAAATGAATGTATCTGAAAATTTAGTGTCATACCAACCACATATTGAGTTGTTGACAATGCTTGTCTAAAAGGCTCTCAAAACTACGAAGTAATGCATCTCTAATGGTGGAATTCCAGGCACAGAGACAGACCAGTGTGAGTGATACTCAGGACAGGAGAGCTATTCCAGCTGCTCTCCAGTTACACCAAATGGGCAACCATCTAGTCCAATTATGTAATAGGCAGCCTGCGTCAATTTTCATTGGAATGCATTTGCTTGTAAACTAAAATGACTTCTAATGAGTTACCCTCTCCAACCAAGAGCTATAGGGGCCTCAAGGTTTACACTGGTAATCCATTTTTTTAAAATTATTCATTGCTGGGGGTATCTGGGTGACTCAGTCAAACATCTGACCCTTGGCTTTGACTTAGGTCATGTTCTCAGGGTTCTGGGATCCAGCCCCACATTGGTCTGCTTAAAGATTCTCTGCCTCTTTCCCTCCCCCCACTCACACACACACACATACTCTCTCTCTCTACATAAAAAATAAATAAATCTTTTTTAAAAATTGTGCATTACTTCAGCAAAAGGTAACCTCTTAAGCCTCTCAGGGTCCATCTATGAGAATGAATTGTCTGGATGAGTGGTTCAATGAGCACACAGGTAGAGTAGCATGCATGCAACAAGTATTTAATAAAAGAGGGAAGGAAAAAAGGCACGGAGCAAAGAGGAAACAGGGCTTTCCGGGGGACTGGGGTAGGGGTGCTATCAGCTTCATAGTGAGGGCTGAGCCTCCTAGCCATATTTGAAAGAGGACTCTCTGCCTCAGGGCAAAGAACCCCCAGAAAAGAGAAGAAGAAAAGGAGGAGGGGAGTCTGTGGACTCCACAGTGTCAGCTTATCACTCAGAATGGACCCCCACAACATCTCTCTTCCTTGGCTTTGCCTTCTAGAATTAGGCAGCAAAGAGCCCTCAGTAGCTCTTTGCATGAGTACAACTCATTTCTCTCTTGAGCAGGTCAAGTGGGAGCTGCCTGTGCTGAGGTCTGCTTGGAAGAGAGTCAGAACGGCTCTCCCAGGCTCTCCCACCAGCCTCTCTCAGAAGCCAGCTTACTCTTCTGATGTGAGTGCCCGACCCTAAAATACAAACCTCGCTGCGGTGTCAGATTAAGTCTTGAGCAGCCATTAACCCCCAGTAGGGCAGGGCTGAGAAAGCAGCCACTGTAAAGGAAAGGGTGTCAGATATTTGGGAGGAGGAGACTTGGATTCAAATCCTACCTTCTTAGTGCGTGATCCCTTAACCTGTTTGAGAAACATAGTTATTTCCTTCATCCCTGGTGAAACAGAGAATCACAGGCTGATGCGACAGTTAAGAGAGCGTTTGCCGAATACGTTTTTTTGGATATAGAACCCAATAATATCCATCTTATTATTCAATTTTATCGATCTTTTTGGAAGTGACAGCTAGCTGGGAGGAAGTATAACAAGAGGCCTCAGAGGAGGGATGGGGAGGGGAGAGAGAGAGCTCCCCCAGAGTACGGTCTAAGGCAGACTGGCCTGGGAGGGGTGCTGGGCACCTGCAAGGTACAAGAAAGTCATAGGGAAATAAGGGAGGGGCCTTGAGGGGAGAAGAGGATGTGGTGAAAAAGCAAGAAAGATGCCCAAACTAGGCAGCCAGTTGGGTGATTTGTCTAAGACTCAGACTCAGCTTCCCTTGCAAAAACACAGACTGTGGAAGATCCCTAAGAAGTTATCTGTAGAGGCCTGAGGCCCGTCTCCAGGGCAAGGGACAGTTTAGCAAGGGGAGAGAGAAGTGAAGAAAAACTCAGGGTTTCCTCACTGCCATTCTCCAGGCCATGATGAGAGTCTCTTCCTGTGCCATGCCATGGGCTGGGGAACAACCCAGGCCCTGCTTTGGGGCCAGTGGGCAGTGGACAAGAGGGGCTCAGCCTAAGATCTTTGGAACAGATGCTTTGCCCACACACTAGAAACCTACAGACCAGAGTGAGGTGGGTCACAGGACCTTCACTTAGCCCCCAACTGATTAAGAAACCACCTCTGATAGAGACAGATCTTCTGATTTGACTATCTTGGACTTCCTAGCCTATTTGGACCCCTGAGGCATTCAAGGTTTTACCCAGGGAAACACATCCCGGTGGCGTGGGGAGGAGGAAGGACTCATGAAAATCACTTTAAATGAACTTTCCAATGCTTCTTGTAGCAGGAGAGCTCTGTGGGCCCCAGCCATGCTAATGCAGCCTTGAGGTTTGAAGGGCAAATCCGCACCCCCCCGCCCCCAACGCCAGCAAGGCTGCAGTAACTTGCTCCTGGGCCGTGAGGCTCTTACCACATTGTAAACTATACATTTGCAAATCTCACAGCTAATCCGCAGTACAGCCTGCGTGCAATCTAATATGAGTGTGAGAGCCCCGGAGGCAGCCTCGTGGCATAGGCAGACCCTGTCTTAAGCCTCACACTGAAAAGCACGACTGGTTAGCCAGACTGCAAAATATGTAACTCGAAGTCCCCTTGCCATGAGAACCAGTCTCTGGAATTTCCTGGCTTCGGGAGGGGTGGCGTTCGATTTCTAACCTTTGCTTTATGTTGGTCGAGCTCTTGCATTTTATTCCTGGGGTCACTGGTGTATTTGGTAAGGGGGTGAGG